>NC_080558.1:40105860-40460235 GCF_030253575.1 Rhododendron vialii
GAATTTTTTCTCGTTCCTTTTTGTGTAGGTGGTATGGATAGTTGTGTTTTGCGATAGTGGCCTAAATAAATAAAGAGCCACTCTCTCTCAAGGTGATCAAGGAAAAGAGTCAGATTTATTTTGTTTGATTTTAGCACTTTGCCTGTATGGAATTTTATTGGTACTGATGGAAAGGGTTTCTTTCATATTGCCCATAGGGGTGTTCCTAGCTTTTGAAAATTTCAAAATCAAGAAAGATGCGAAATATGATTTAATCTAGACTCTATTGAATTTATAATTCTGTAGTCTATAAACGATGTTTACTGGCTTTTTTTTTATTAGACAGTGTTTACTGGCTTTGCATAATTTTGGTTTGGTGATGAGTTTGAATTGGTCATGGATGATCTTGATATTTTTTTTATTGGACAATGTTTACTGGCTTTGCATAATTTTGGTTTGGAATGGAGATGAGTTTGAATTGGTCATGGATGATCTGGATACTAGGCCATCGTTATGATTCTTCCCAATAACCTCATGGAATTGGCGGTGGATGGTGCTCCTTTTTCTACTTTCTTATGGTAGTAAATGGGGGTTTTTTTGGTCTCGGTTTGGAATTTTGTAAGTTAGTGTGTCATTTGTACATGAAACTTTCAGTTTCTAAAATTAGAAGTTGATCCTTTTTTTAACTGCAAACAGGAGTTGAACACTGATATTGGAAGATTATTCTCACATGGGTTTTTTGCTTTCTCGAAGGTTGGAAAGATTGTAGTAGACCATGTTTTCATATAGAACACCTAATGCTATTTTACAAACCCGTCTTAAGGTTCTATATCACCATGTTGTCGACGCATCTTGTTGCTCTACAATTATTATTATTTTTTTGATAGGCTTTCTGCTATATAAATTGGCAAATAGTCGAGTTGCTTTCTCCCTTATTTCCCAAATCTGAATGCACTCTAGCCCTTCGGAGCGTATGGGACCAAGCTGATGTATGTCTTTTGGTTTTTGTGCAGGATGTTTTATGTCTGATAGTCCTAACTAACTACATGGCGGTGGGAGTGTTCCTTTATTCCCTGGGTAAGATTGTCTGATCATGAATTTTCTTCCCAGTTTGTGTGGTGGTTTTTATTTTATTTTATTGCAAATGGTAGGAGAAGGGGAGGAATAATCCCAACAAATACAAGGTGAACAACACCCACATGCAGATGGGGAGATTCAAACTCCTAACCTCTCTATGAGATGCAGGAGTCCTCGCAATGTGAGCTAGTCCGAGTTGGTTGAGATACACATTTGGGAATTGTTTAATATCTACTTTCAAATTTTGGGATTCCTGAAACATCTCTAATGTGATCACCCGTGTTATTTTGAGTGTATTTGTGGCTATTACTTCGGTTGAAGTGTTTAGTTTTGGCCATGTTTGTTCAAGAATGGAATAGTACATTCTACTAATTTCCGAACCTGGCCATGGTTTGTTGGTTCTCCAGCACATGAGGAAGTTTGTTCTTTTTTCCTTGGGGTGTGGCGTTGGGAGGAAGTGGAACCAATTATGTGTTTACTTGGATTCGTTGCGATGATGAAAAAATTTCAAGGACCATTAAGTTGAAACAGTAGGTTAAGTAGTTAACTCTATAGCACAGTTCATTGTTGGTTGGACAATGTTGCTTGGATATGCTTTTTATAATCTGACTTTGTGTTCGCTGTTGTGATACTGTAGGCCATGCAATCTTCATTAGTTTTTGACAAACATTTTATTTACTTTGTGCTTTCATTTTATTAGGTATGACTGACTTTGAAGATGGTAAGAATCTCAATGGAGATGTCGCTAGCTTCTCTGCATCTCACTGGACCGTCATCATTCCATTCGGTTACAATGCAAGCTAGTAATACAGTTTCCAAGGCAGTTGATTAGCTTTAGGGCCATAGCACGCCAAAGTGTTCGTGTTTGTACCTATGCAAATGAGACTAGATCCTTGTATTCCGACACACCAGGAGGAAAGTTGCATTTGTAGCTGGAAAATACAACAGTTTCTCTGATCCTATTGTCCCCAAAAGGAATCGAAATGGACGTCTAGGATGATATTTTTCGATACTGTGACGGATGTTGCTTATTAAATCGGACCTGATCAAATGGATAATGTATAACTTGTGAAGCAAAAGTTGACCATGTACGTCTTGCACGCGATCATCTTGCTTTTTGAAACTAAACGGATATAGGTTAAGGGGATTCAGGCGTCTGTAAACACCTTTGATTTGTTAGCCGTTTTTGTGAGCTACCTAGAGATCATTCGCACTCTCTTATACTGTAGTTGATCCAGTTCTGTGAAGCTGGCAGAATTATAGCTTACGAGAAAATACTTACTCATTTCAGTTCAGTCGAGACAGCGATCCGACCGTACTCCATTGGCAACAAGAAGTGAAAAGACCACGGCTGATTCTACTAAAATGAGGCAACTTGAACATGCTTTTTTAGGCAAAGCTACAGTAAAGAGTTCGAAATAGAATAGTTTTGGCAGATTTTTTTGAAGAGTTTATTGGGCTTTCTATTCACATACCAGAGTGGTTCAAGAAAGCACATACGGGGCAGATTCAATGTAAGATCAGGAGAGTTATGTGACCCAGCCGACCTTATAATAAATAATAAATATGTTAGTATTGTTATCGGAATGATTGATGGTTCAGTGGTAAGGACTGGTTCATGTAAGGGGAAAGACAGATTCGAAACTTGTAGTCTACTCTGTTTATTTTTAATGCTCTAACAGTTCTTCTCTCCGTAATTTTTGGAAGATTTCTCTTTGCTTCATTTTTAATACTCTACAAGTTCTTCCCTCCATAATTTCTCAAAGATTTTCTGCGCAAATATATATACACAATATGTTTTAATGTGTTTGACTTAGTTTCAAAAAAAAATTCTTCCTGTAACTTAAAACTTATTTACTACGGAGTACTTTTTTTCATCTTTAGAAAATCGATTATGTGTAATTATAGCATGCCATATATTTTTCTTTGTACTCTTAGCAAGTTTATTTTTTTATTGTTGTCCATTACATGATCTTAATTCAAACTTAACAATGTTACTACAAAGGTTTAATTTTATTTGAGTGATTTTATAATTTTCAATTATTGTAAAACATTATTGAGAGCCCATATTTGTACTTGAAATCTCTGGGGCAGTCTTGTACTCCGGAGGTGACCCATCTGTGTGAAATTCCTGGACCCGCCACTCCACATGCCAAAATGTGACCATCCATTGAAAACTGGAGAAACAAATAGCGTTGGCCGGTGTTTTTTTTTTCTTCCCCCCAAAACGATAAAAGACGATATTATTAATCCCAAGCAAAATACATCAAGTAGAAGACTTGTTCCTAGAAACCACAATGGTGGGGACTCGGCCCAATGGCTATACTCCAAACCAAACAAACCTTTCACAGCCAAAAGAACACACACTTCACCATAAGCTTTGATTGAAATCAAATGAAAAAAGTAAAAAGGAAAAAGAAGGGAGAAAACCCTCACCAAACCATCCTAATCCGTCACTGGTAAATACATTGCGACCACGACCACAATTTACGAATCTCCGATGACCTCAGGATGCTAACCAAAACCATAACTATGAACGCCGACCCACTGGCGACTACGCGTTGGCGACGATGGAGGAGGACCTGCAGAGGAGGGATCGGTGATGAAGGGAAGCCAAGAGAAAAGAAAAGAGAGGTTAACCCAAGGAAATTCTCAAATCTGAAATCGAGAGAGAAAACCCTCACTAAAAATGAGGAGTTATCAAAAGCGAAAAAACCATCACTATGGAGGAAGAAAAAACATAACTATCAATATAAAACCCTAACACACAAACCACACACCCTGCCGCCGCCGCCGCGAGGGAGGGGAAGGAAGAGAAGAGGCCGCATGTCAGTGTTTCAGGGGAGTGATTTGTAAAACACAACTTACATGTATCTAATCTCTTAAGTTTCTACTTTCCCGAAAAAGAAAAGAAAAACTTTTAAGTACCTTTAGCATTATATTGAGGAGTGAACAATTTTTAGTTCCTCTCATTTGAACAAACCAGATTAGCAACAAATTTTTAAAAAGATTAAAAAAAAAAAGGGGTTTTCTAAAGGAGAAGAAATTAAATTTCGTCTTCTGTTTTGGTTTAGCGCAAATATATATATATATATATATATATATATATATATATATATATATATATATATGGTTAGACTCAAATTATCTTATTTTCCCATCATCTCATGCCGAGACAAAACAAAAATTCATAAATTTTGACCAACATTAGGGGGAAAAAAATGCATTTCGAGACATTTTATTCTAAAAATAAGATTTGAAGACATGCTAAAGTAAGGATAAGAATTGTCAGAGTTATAACTGAATGACTATGATTATACAGAAAACCTCAACCAACCTCAACCTTTTTTCATTTTTATTTATGTTTGTGTAGTTGAATCTTTAAAATGTGGACGTATGGAAGTGCTCAGTTTCTGGCTTCCCAAATCGTTTGTGAGGACAGAATCGTCGGCTCCTCGGCGGTTATTCTCGGGTTCCAGTTGCTCTCGGGGTTCGCGTCGGCATCGAATTACTTGCTTGTCGTCTGGGTGGTGGCGGCCGTAAGTTGAGGGTAAGGGTGGAGGTGGCTGGTGGTGGTCTGGGCAAGCGGCTGGTGTGGTAGGAGGCAGCTGGTGTGGTTTGAGGGGCTGGGGTTCAGGCGATTGGTGGTGGTGGCTTGGGTTGGTGGAGGATGTGTGTTGCGGCAACGACGGCGGCAGTGCGTGCTTTTGCTGGTGTTTGGAAGAGATTTGGGCTTAGGGTTTGTTTTGGCTCTTTTTGGGCCAGGCCCATGTGGTTTCTAAATTTATTTTTGGGACCTGGCCTGTTGGGTGTTGGTGAGCTTTGACTTATTATTTTTTTCTTTTCATCCAACCCTTAGTTGGATTCCTCTTCTCCTCTCCCCCCATTTGATATACCCTTTGTTAAGTGTTCTTAGTAAAATTTGTGTTGCCTATAAAAAAAAATGTGGAAGTAAAAAACATAAGAGAGAGGGAGAGAGAGAGAGAGAGAGAGAGAAAGGTTATTTAATAAAATTCCAGATAATCATAGCAAGTGATCGCGTGGCCTAATGGATAAGGCGCTCGCCTCCGGAGCGGGAGATTGTGGGTTCGAGTCCCACCGTGATCGACTCTTTCTTGTTTTTTCACTCAAATTCTATCCTCTCATACTTTTCCTGGAGAGAGAGAGAGAGAGGAGCCCAATTGACATTCAAATATTTGGAGGGTGAGTAGGCCTATCGCAAGGTTCACAGAAATAGTCCAAAGTTAACAAACATGATTGTTTTTTTTTTTGAATAAGGAAAAAAAAAAAAACGAAAAAAGCCCAAAAAAACCCGAGAAACAACCACTAAAGATTGTAAGATTTTTTGTGCTTAATAAGCAAGATGATGGTGTTTAATGTTGCATTGTGATACCATTTGACATTGACAAATGGTATCGATATAATTCCCGAAGGAACGATGCGCAAGCTCTCTAGCTTTTAGCTTTCTACTCAGTCTTACCTACAAACTCGACTAGCTTAGGCATCAAAGAAGCGTTGGCTAAAACCATTTCATTATATGTACAAACAAACATCTAGACCTAACAATCAATGCAGAATGAAGCAAAAAGTTTTGATTGATTTATCATCACTCTAAAGTCTAAAGCCAAGCCAAGCAAGATTACATAATTAACTATGCCAAAGTGTCACAGCCACACTATTCTTCTGGTCAAGAATTGCGTAATTCAACTGATTAAACCCTTGTTTTGGAACATGAAAGATTTTAGAAAGCGCAAATCAACAACTACAACTACCAAACTTGGTGATCAATGTGTCTGAAAGTGCCCGGGAAGAATGAAACAGTTGTAGATCGATCTTTCTTCCGGTTGGCACTCCCGCCATCGCCTGACCTCCACGTACGTGGAGTTTGATCCGCGGCTTCCCCTCTCAACCGTCCGATCTTCCATTATCCTCCCACCACCTTGCTGGCGATGCATTAGCTTCTTCCTCCATGACTTTATAGGTGGCCACCCCACAACATGGTTTTCTGCTTCTTCTTCTTCTTCATTCCTGCCATTAGATCAGTTTGAAGTTTGATGAAAAATTAGGGTTTTCTCTTACTTCATAAAAATGGGATTCGACCGCCTCTCTGTTTAATTACTAGCTAGACACATACATCACACTTCCATTATCAACAAATTCAGGGAAATTAGCAAATTTTTAAAAATTCATAACCAAACGCGTGCAAGTATTTTAATTATTAGTCTATTCTTTGGTTTTCGACCGCTTGGCGTCTTGCCTTCCTTTAGGTCTTGGATGGCTTTTTGCCGGTATACCCTTGTTCCTTTTTATCTTTGCAATCCTTTATAAAGATTAATAAATTTTTTTACTTAGCAAAAAAAAGTATTTTAATTATTACGTTTTTTTAATCTTATTTAATTCTTAGGTTGGTGGTGATGATTGAACGCATGATCTAATATTGTTGCCAAATTATGAATTGTTAATTAACCACCATTAATTCCTCTTTACTGCTTATACACTCGATATATCTGTGGTTGTGATTTGTTATGGAGTCGCATCAACAAATTTTTATTTTCCCTTTATCAACCAGATTAGGGTGAGTTCTCCCAAACTTATACTCCTAAAAAATTAAGTTGGTTTTGTCCTTATTTGAATTTTTTTCGTATTTGTTAGTTTTGCGCCTAACTTTTGTGGATTATTGATTTGTCTCGATGAGAGGAATCGGAAAGTAAATTTTATTTTTTATTTTTACCCAACTATTTTGAGAAATAACCACTTTTTAGCAAAATAAGTTGAATTATTTTGCTAAAAAGTGGTTATTTTCCAAAATACTTGGGTAAAAGTATATATATATATTTTTTACTTTTCCAATTCCTCTCGTCGAAACGAATCAATAATGCAAAAAAGTTTGGCTCAAAACTAACAAATGCGAAAAAAATTCAAATAAGGACAAAACTGACTTAATTTCTTATAAGTTTAGGATAACTCACTCTAAAAGTGATCATAATAACAAGGAAGAGGCCTGGTACAATACACAAAAAGGATCCATAAAATTGCCCAGAAAAAAAAAATTGGACAGTCCAGATTCATTTAAAGTGAATCTTAACCAATCAGTTTTTTTTTTCTGAACAATTTCATGAATCCTTTCATTTTTGAACCAGGAAACTTAAGTACTGTCGCATTTTAGTGTTATTATCGATCTTTTGTATTGAAATTACATATCTTAAAATTCACCTATGAATTAAATCGACCAATTCAAAAGCTGACAATGTAAATATCTAGGTAGACTAGTTAGTCATGGTGATAAATTTTGGTAGAGCTGCAAATGAGCCGATCAGTCAAGTCGGACGTGTTGAGACCAAATAATCGAGCTCAAGCTTGCCAATGTTCGTGAAATTCGAGCTTGATTCTAACAAATTAATATAAATGATCTGAACTCGAACAAATACAGAATTTTACACACACACACTTACACACACATATATATTGTCATGCTCACGGGCCTACTCTGGCCGAGGTTTGGCTAACTCGATCCAGCTCGGCTCAATTACAAAATCAGCCTAAAATTTCGGCTCGAGCTTGTTTATTAACTCAATGAGTCAAGCTCAAATTAATTAACAAGTCCTCACGGAGCCGAGCCTCGAGCTACTTGCGAACGACTTGGCTCGTTTGCAGCTTTATATATATTTTGGTAATCACTTTTCTGTTTGTATAGGCATTACTCAGTTACGCAATTCAACTAAAATCAACTCACATGTCAGTGGTGAAAGAGGCTCCCTTTCTCTCTTCTTTGCCATCATCATCTTCTTCATTTGGCTGTCCATACCAACACAACAGAGACGACTTCACATTTCTATTACTATCCCCAGCAGCTACTTCCTCAAGATTGAGAGCCGCTTCGAAACTTCGCTTGTAGTAATCGTTTCCATGATCAAATTTTCTTCCCAAACAGCATTCTTTCTGATCATTCGGCTCGAACCCATTTCGGTTTCGGTCGAACCCTTCCAGTGGATTAGTACTATGGCCTGTTGGAATTAGAGGTAGACCAAGTACTTCAAGCTCCATAACATATATATAGAACTGGAAACAAAGAACACCAGAATGAAAATGTGATCAAAAGCTCTACTCTATAAAAGGCTAGAGCTTTAGTTTGATTTTGTCCAATATTTATACACATGGTGGTGTGTGTGTGTGAGAGAGAGAGAGAGAGAGAGAGAGACTGTCGGTGTTGAAAAATTTGTACTCCGTATGAAATTAGGACAGCAATGTAGGTGGGTCGCGAAAAAGTGGAGCATTGATTTGGATGTGCGGAAGGGTGAAGTACCCACCGTGTGAGGACCGTCGAGCCACTTCCAATTAAGTCTATCGATGGACCCCAAGGTATGGGGATGCTTGGGGATGCTGCCAAGCAGTACTTGCATGCTGTGGCGGATGTAGAAATCTGACATAGTGAGAGTATCAATTTTTTTTGTTATCGTAATATAAGAATTACAGTTGAGCACATTCACACCAAAATAATTTTAGCATTCATGATAAAGTAACAATTTTAAAGTATATATATGTATTTTAATAACCAGCTTCTTGGATAAACTTGCGCACCTCGACTATATGTGTTAAAACAAAATCATCACATGTTCATAATCTATTTTCTTATTATTAACAATACTAGTACAAGTTTCAGAGATCAAAAGTGTACAAATGCAACGTGCAGATTCATATTGAGCATTACGCAAATGATCAGAGACGTTGAGGGAGTGGGGGAAAGAAACCTTGGTTCTGGCTGTGGGAGCCTGGGAGGATAGTTTGGAGCAGTGGTGTGGATTGTAAACGACGCTCGCAACGAAAGATTTTTGTTTTTCCTCCGAGGTACACACTATTTTCTAGTGCCAGGATTTTTGAAACAAAAAAATTACATAGGGGAGTAGGGGGAGACTTGAACACACACACTCTTGTTTCCAAAGCCAACAACTTACCATTGCACCAAATGTTGCTTACCCACACATATTTGGCATTATATATATATAAAAATAAGAGGCCATGGGGACACGTGACCCCACGTGCTCCAAGGTGGGTCTGCCCTTGGCTGCAGGCTGCAGAGCGATGCAAAGCGGCTGATTCAGCTACTCATCTCGGTGATCGATGGTTTGGATCATAGCCGATCAATGAACGATTTAGATTTGTATGCACTCAGATTTGATCTGAGTCGTCCGTGTCGATATGAACAGCCAAATCGGTCGTTTTGCACCCGCTCGGCAGGGAGTTGCACGGCAGCATCCCAGGGTCTTGGATGATATTGGGGGTTTGAATTCGATAGAATCCGAATTTGCTCCGACGAGAAAAAAATTGTATTGGATTCGACACCCGACTTTTGCGAATTCAGTTAAGTAAGCTCGAATTCTAATTCGAAAAATTGGATAACCAATCCGATTCGTGTAACCAATTCCAATCGATCACTTTCATCCCTTGAAATTAATTACGTAAAAATATAAAACACTCCAACAAATCAAACATCAAATTGTGGGATCGGATTCGTGCATGGGTTGGATAAGTTTTCGGATTTCCGGAATTGGATTGCAACAGATCGGATCCGAATCTAATCTAGTTAGTTGACAAGCTTAACTCACTTGTGTTCTAAGTTCATCATTTTTTGAAAACTACTTATCTGACATACTAATTGGGAGTGCTGTCCCGCTAGCTAATCTTGCTTTGGATGATGTTCGGTTCTTAGATCGGATTCTTCGTTAATAAAATCTTCTCTTTCTGTGGAAAAAAAAAAAAGACATACTGATTCACTATTAATATTGGCCAATGATAATGCCACTCCCCTTTTGTCTTTTAGTTATGTGAATTTACTAATTTACCCCTCAATGCAATAAACTTTTCACAAATGCATGGACTATTATGTAAATTCATACATTACGATACAAAAAGTGGAGTGACATTGATAAAAAATAGAGTGACATTATCATTCCCCTTAATATTCTACTGTGTCAAGGGAAATAAAAGTTGTGTTTGCGCGAGTTCTACATTACAAACAGTTATATGACCAAGGTTTTGAATACCGTACCGGCTAGGTACATACCGTTCGGATTTATCACTATTAGTGTTAGTTTTCCACATAAAAAAATTTAGCGTATACATGCACATAAACCAGTACTATTCGATATATGTCGATATTTGAGTCAGAACGAAATTGGAGATGTAGGGGATTAGATTTGGTCAATACATGTACATAAACCAGCTGGTACAGGATTCAAAACCTTGAATACGGCCCATTGGAAAATGTATTGGATCAAGAACAATAAAGAGATTTCCACAACACAAATTCACTCTAAGTAATTTGATTGAGGTAAGGAGGTTGATAGATAAAGGGAATCATACATTGAAAAACAAGAATAAATGCGAGATTTTTGAAAATGCGAGATTATGTGTACAGAAAAATGGTATTTTTTGTTATTATCAAAAGTCAACCAAATCCCCGAAAGTCTTACATGAATGCTTATTTATAGTCGAGGGGACCTCAAACATACTACCCCTTCCGTCTGGATTTCATGATCCTATGTAGGAGTTCATGTCACTTTTCAAACGATTATTTCTTATAATTTATAATGTTTTATGTAATTTTGAAAACATTTGTCTTATAGAACTAATCGAGATCTTTCAAATAAAATCCATATTGGATATAAAATTCATTATTAATTTAAAGATATAACTTATTTTTTATCCGGTTAGAATTGAACGATGGATTATTAAATCCGGACGGAGAAAGTAGAAAAGAAGATAACGAAAAGTAATACTTGCCAATCAAGCCCAACTAAACAAATGAAGGAAATTACCAAGGAAAATTCTAAAATCAGCCCAATGGACTGACAATAATGACTATATGAATGTGTATTAAGGGTATAAAAAGTACACAGAAATACATATTTTTTCTGTCTTTTAGTGTGTTTATCGTCAACCCACTGGGCTAACAATAGCAAAACCGAATTACCAAAGCGGAAGATGAGAGAAGCTGAATCTCACAAATTACTACGAAGAGAATAAATTTTTCACGGACCTCCGTGTATAAGGGAGGGGTCCGCCCAACCAATTAAAAGAAGACAGCTCAACTTTTGCTCAGGTTTGCCACGACAATCGGTTTTTTTTTTTTTTTTTCATTTAGGATTTTATGGAGCAAAATTTGATTATGAGAGTATAAGAGAGACATAATTTAACTATGATACTTTAGAATAATATAATTAGAATAACAAGATCTTTGCATCGGTTCAAACGGATTGAAAATTGAAGTACTTAACTTTTTAACCATATTTTTTAGTAATATATAAATAGTCGACAAAAATTAAGTAATCTAATTTTTAATCTGTTTGAATCGGTGCGAAAATCTTATTATTTTGATCATATTATTCTAAAGGAACATAATTAACTTTTATCTTTAGGACTCTCATATAATTAAGTATCTACTCTTTGTTTGAGACTCTATAGAGCAGAAACTTGATTATAAGAGTCCTAAAGACAATAATTAATTATGACCCTTTAGAATAATATGATCATAATAATAAAATCTTCACACCGATTCAAAGGGATTAAAAATTAGAGCACTTAATTTTTGTAGACTATTTATATATTAAAAAATATGGTTAAAAAGTTAAGTGCTTCAATTTTCAATCCGTTTAAACCGGTGCAAAGATCTTGTTATTCTGATCATATTATTATAAAGTGTCATAGTTAAATTTTGTCTATTGAGCTCTCATAATCAAGTTTCTGTTACATAGAATCCTAAATAAAAATAAATAAAATTGCTGATTGTCCTGACTCAAAGCTAAGCTGTCTTCTTTTAATTGGTTGGACGGACCCTCCCTTGCACACGGGTCCGTGTAAAATAAAAAGTGCTATAGGTTCACCGATGTTGTACACCATATGTACACCACCTATGTAGCAACTGACATGATGCAGCAATGGCCCCACCTCTTCTATTTTCCAATTCAAAATTTCACCAAAAAGTTACCGGGAATTTTGACCCAACTTTTAAACTCAAACCCACACCACTGATTACCCACCTGACTTTTACTCTTACCTCACCCCATTTACACCTGCCACCGTCTACCACCACCACCATCGACGCCGGCAACCACCACCACCATCGACCACCATCAAGCCACCCCAATATTTTCAATTCAAATTGTCACCCACAAGTGCCGAAAAATCAGAGGAAAGAAGACCCAATTTTTGCCCCAAACTTGCCTCCACCTGACATTTTTTCTCAATGAAGCATGAGAAACTTTTCCTTCATCAGCATGAGAAACTTCCGGCCAAATTTTCTTCTGAAATGGTAATTTTGTTCAGGTCCAGGTTTTCAAAGCCCTAAGTTTAGAAAAGCCCTAACTTTAGAGTAACCCTAATTTCAGAACAGAGGATGTTTTTGAAAAATTATAGCAAACTGTTTTGTATTAAAATACAGAAATTTAAGAAAGAAACAGAAAATGGGGAAGATTAGTTGGAAAAAATAAGTGATTTCAAACGTTTCAGATCAAGCCGTCTAACTTCGAGTTTTTTACCTCTACAAGTTTCATTCAATTTTGTTGGACAAGTGCAACAATCGGATTCGATTTTGTAGAGAGACTGAGAGAGATGGGAGTCGCAGAGAGTGGTCGCCTGCGTCAATGGTGATGGTGGTCGGCGGCGTCGAGGGTGGGAGGTGAAAATGGGATCGATGATGGGAGTAAAAGTGAGTCAACTCGGGAGGGTGTTGGCAGTGCCGGGCCCGACCTTTGGGTTGTCCAAGCCTGACATTCCACTTGGTTGCCCACTAGTGTTAAGTATATAAAAAAAAAATGACATACAAGCAAAAAAAAAAAATTTTGACATACAAGCAAAAAAAAAACAAGATTATATTGTCTATTTAGCTTAAATTACATCACCTGGGTATAGTGCTTTATGATTAACACGATCCTATTCAAAGAAAATAACTTCTCCTTGCATTTGTTGAAGCAAATTTTTCAATTATTAAATCATCATACTTTAACTTATCTAAGTACTTATTTTCAATTGATATCATAGTCAATCCACATAATCTCTCCTGTGACATGATATTCTGAAGATAAGTTTTTGTCAACTTCAACTTCGAAAAACTCCTCTGAGCCGAAGCAACTATGATCGGAATAGTCAACAAAATCCGATAAGCAACCCAAATCATTTGGAAACCGCCATCTTTCCAATAAGACCTTATAAAATCAAGAATGTCCATCGATTTTGTTACTTCTATCGGCAATATTGTTTTCAAATATCTAAGTTTTTGGAATAACTCCTTCCCGTGAATATCAACATGTTAATTGTATTCAAAGAAACTTTATAGTTTAGTGCAATACTCCATCAATTGCTCTTCAGCAACACTCTTAAATTTCACGTTAAACAAAAGTCCAACGATTGCTTCTTAAAGTTCAAATTGCTCAAACCGGTCCTTAAGTGATGCAAGAGCTTGATCTATGATACGGAGGAAATAAGAAAATTTTAAACGATCTTCCAATGATAGACTTTTATTGGCATCATCTCCCACATCCTCATCAAATTGCTTCTTTCTTAATTTGAACAACTCTTTTTTTTTTTTTTGCAAATACTGGTTCAAAACAAAGTAGCGTGCGAATATGAAATGAATCACATTTCATACTTATTTTTTCTTATAAATCAGCATTGTTCTTAACTTCTTCACAGAATCAAAGTAAGGGTTTACACCAGGTAAATTTGGGGGCAAATCAGAGTAAGGGTTTCGCACAATCCCGTCTCTTCTCATTTTGGCTATAGCGTCCTTTTTCTTTTTTTCTTCTTATCTGATAGCCCTCTTAATTTTCTCTCTTAATAATTTACCCTCCTAATTTTTTTTATATCTGTTATTTACCCTAGGTATAGAAAACCTCTCTTTGCCCTCCCAATTTTTTTAAGTATCATAATTTTTTTAAAGTGGGTGGAAACCATACATATTTACTTTTTCAAAAAAAATTTGTACAAAATTTTTTGGATGATAACCCTAAATATATTTTTCGCTGAATTTCTATTTTTTTTTGTATACATACTCTTTTTTTTTTTGTTACCCCTTGCCGGGGGGTTGCCCAAGCCGGCCGGCTTGCGGGGCTTACCCCTAGCCGGCCCTGGGTGTTGGGTTTGGAACTGAGTTAGTAAAGTTGGGTCAAAATTTTCGGCAAAATGGTGAAAATTTGAATTGAAAAATAGAAGAGGTGGGGCCCATTACTGCACCATGTCAGTTGCCACATAGGTGGTGTACATCACCGGTGCATCCATAACACTTTTGGTGTAAAATTTGTTCTTTTTTTTTTTGATAATCAATAGGGTGGGGGGCGACCAAGGTAGCAACTCCACCCTAAGGGTGACCATAGGGGCTCCCGACCCGCTGTGGAATGTCCAGTTGAGCCATAGCTACCGTCCGGAAAGACAAGCCGTCGCCACGGCACCACCTGGTGCATAGCGGCGAGAAATCCCCCTCAATTACAAAATTGAAAAGATGTATCCTAAACCTAATTGTGAATTACGGATAACTACAAAAATCGCTAATTCTTACTGACCAAGTAAATATGAAAAATCAAAATCAAATCAAGTCAAATCAGGAAGCTAAAACTCTATACTGCGCGCGCCTAGTCCTATAGTTGCATAATTCCTAACACGATAGCAAATATCAAAAATTAAGTAAATTATTTTCATGTTTAAAAAATATTTTCCCAAATTCCCTTCTGCATCATATATAGATTCTTATAATTAAAGCATAGTTCTCACTGCTCCTAATAGGAAATTCAAGACCGTTAGGTTTTCTTTAAGACCATTAGGTAACTAAAAGTAAATTTAGATCAACAAAAGTGGGTAATTAATTTGGACACGTTTTGCTAATAAAGTTTCAATGTTTGTTCGAAAGAGTCAAAAATGGTGGATTATTGCTCTTAATTACTAATTTCTTCGACCAAACATCCTTTGCCACATCTAGTCATTGTCATGATTTTAATTTTCTTTTAACTCATCATCAATCAAGAAACATTAGACTCCAAGCACAATGATGCCTAATCATCACATTTTGTTTCAAATAACGTTGTGGATTGAAACTCCTTCGGTATCACGACTCTCTCTCTCTCTCCTCACACATCACAAAATATCTCCAAAAACTTGCCAAAAGTAGCAAGTATTTCATAAAAGAAAAGTTGAAAAAGGTTATCAAAAACGCAGAAATTCCCAGGCAGTACTGGTACTGGCAAACTCACTAAGCTTCAATGGGCTGGAAAAACCAATCTTTGGAGAGCGGGTACCGGTACTGGCCAACTCCCAGTACTGATACTGAGTTGACAGATTTCTGTTTTTGATCTGCACTTGGTCCGAATGGCCCCACGACTAAGCACCTCTCGCCACTCAATTAAACACCCGTCGGGACTTGGTGGAGAGCCGCCATGCGACCTCGGATACTCGGATGCTTCCAAGAGTGATCCATGATGATAAAAACCGCCTTAGTTCCATGTTTTACCTGAAACTAACAAAAAGCAACCTTACGTGCAATATCGAATAAAAACGATAACATATTTACACAAATGCTACAAAGTAGAGGACTTTAGACACCAAAATTATACAATCTTGGTCGCTTATCAATGACCAAGTTGTAAGAGAATCTCCAACCCTTAACATCAAATTGGGGATGTCAAATTTTTTTTTGAAGGCTGATGTGGCATTTTGGCATTTTCAATTTGACATTAAAACCTTCTCTTCAATTCTTATGTCAAATTCTATTTATTTGACATTAAATTATCCCTCTCCAACCCTTATGCCAAAATATAAATGGTCATTTTTTGAAATTTGGCATGGAGGAGGGTGGCTGTCAAAGTTGGCATGAAAAGACTTGCCTTCAAATCCACGTGTATTTAGCATTAAATAAGACTATTAGGTTGAATTGAATTTTGGTGTCATTTTTACCGTTAAGATGTCCACGTAAGAATTGATATCTCCCATTGGAGATGCTCTAAGTTACTTAGATTAAACGCTAAAAAAATGTGTTGATACATGTGAACAGTTGATCAAACTTCTCGGAGATACCCGTCAACCATGCCATGATGCATTCAACCATCCTACCATTCAAACCTCCCCTGATAATGCTAATTCATTATATATATATATTGGAACTGTTCAAGGGACACCCAAAAAAATACCTAAAAAAACACATCAAATCTCAATCTCATAGTTCCCGATCAAATTTTATGATCCAAACCGTTCAATGTGTGCAGAATGTGATTTTAAGGATGTCCGCGTGAAATATATATATACACACACATACACGGGGCGGTTCTATGGACAACCAATTAAACACCTAAAAAAATATCCCAAATCACAATCTCATAATTTCCGATCAAATTTTTATGATCCAAACCGTTCAATGTGTACAGAATGTGATTTTACAGGTGCCGGCGAGAAATTAGCAAAAAGTATGACCAGGAAGTGCTTGTTTTGAGCAGTTTTTAATTGAATCGTTCATCAAATCTAGGCTAAAAATTGCTCAAATCAAGCTTTTCCCGATCTTAGATTAAACGCTAAAAAAATGTGTTGATACATGTGAACAGTTGATCAAACTTGTCGGAGATACCCGTCAAGCCTCCCTTGATAATGCTAATTCAAACTTGTCGGGAGTTGGCTAAAAATTGCTCAAATCAAGCATTTTCGATCTTTTTTTTTTGCTGAATTCTCTTGCGGGTACCCTCAAAATCACGTTCTGATCACATTGAGCAGCTCGGATCATAAAAATTTGATCGAAAACTATGAGGTGTTTTTTTAAGTGTATAATTAGTTGTTCCCGGAACTGCCTTATATATATATTATATATATATGAGAGCCGTAACGACCCACTTTAGCTGACTTGCGAACTATTCGCCTAATCACGTGACTCAAAAGATTAATCCTTAAATTAATAGCAGCTGGTGGATGAATCCTTATATATTATCCTTCTTTTATTTTCCCCACTGATGTGGGACAACCACAAGTTGGGTTCTCACATGAGCATTCTTTTGATCTCATGCAGATCATAGCTAGTAGCATTGATTCTTAACACGAGTCTTGATTTCCTTGGTTACATATAATAGCCATGGATTCTTTTGGTCTGAGATAAGTCCAACAAATCCACCCCAATGATGGAAATTTGAAAGGGACAGGGAGTGAAGTTGGGGGTAAAAAAGAACCCTAGACAAAGCAGCCAACAAGATCCATACGTTTTGATACATGTTTTGTTCTTTTTCATTCCAAATAAATGTGATCATAACAGACCATAGATGTTGTACTGTTTGTTTGAAACTTTGTCAATCACACCCTTGTGATGTTCACATGGTAGCCAACAGGGAATGGGGCATGCAAGTACTTTCCAGCCCCCACATAACTTTTAATTTGGTTTCATATATAATATATAGATTTGCGTACGTTCAATCTTTGAACATATATACATATTTAAATTGTGTCTCTACCAACATTAAGCTGGCAGGTTCAAAACAACTACTTACATATGATTTACCAGAGAGCGCGAAGCCAAGATTCAAGAATAGCGGAGTCAAATTGGAAAGAAATCATGCTCATTTCATTGCCGTTAGGTCTCGTCCCTTAATGGTAAGGGGCAGTAATATAGCTTCATTGTGGTCTTTGGAGCAATTTTCTTATACTTGGGGGGGTCAAATGTGTAGAATACCAATTATCAAATTCTGAAAAAAAAAAAAAAAAAAACTGAGTAATGAACACAATATGTCCCATTGGTAGATGCTGGATCACATTCACACGTGAAATGGAACCTAACAACTAAAATTGCTCCAACCATAACATCCATAGCTGAGCTGGGTGTTATAAATTTCCAACCCATTAACAGCAATGCCCCACCTTTCACTTTCACTGCTCCTCCAATTTCTCAGTCTGTCTCGACAATCAATGGTCTGAATTTTAAAAAAATTCTTCCCCTGTAAGAGTTTTTCAAAATTCGAACCGTCTAAAATACTTTTAGACGGTGAAATTGAGTGTAGTGAAGAGAGGATGAAAAGGAGCAGAAGGCGTAGACTTTTTGACCCACGAACAGGTACTGTGTCTGGGAATCCAATCCCAACCCTTTTTGACTAAGTTGAGTACCGATCAACTCCATGATGATTGGAAAAAGAAAATGTTACAATTCACTCTCGCTTCAATTTGATTGAGAGCATCTTATCGTGGCCTTGTTTGGTGACCATGTTAAGAGTAGTGATTATTCTGTTCTCTTGCCATGGAGCACCGTCACATGGTGCGCTCTTGGATCATTCTCTATCACATCACACATTGACATGGAAGCCATACTTTGTGGTACAACTCTCCCCAATGTGTGATGGAGAGAAGTCTCATGGAGCATTTAATAATTTTTTATCATTAAGGGGCAAGTAATAGTTGGTGACTATTTTGTTGCGTGAGAAAATTTAACATTTCCCACCTTATAGCTTGTTATACAAAACCCACCAAGTTCCTTTTCACTTGATCTCCTTCACCATTACTATGAAAGAAAAATCCACGAGGCAGCAATCAGAGCTTGAACTGATCGTGAGGCATCATGTCTGGTGGTGAAGTTTTTAAATAACGTTGGTGGGAACTCTAACAGTTGAGGTGTAATGGTATCAAGAATATCGAACAATATACAACAGATAATGGGTGTCGTGGTGGTGAATTTTAAAAAATCATTTTGGCACATTTAAAAAAATTGAGCGGTGAAAAAATCACCCAATAATGGTCGAATATCGGTTGTAAGACCATGAATCGGAAATGGACCGATACATCATGAGAATCGGCCGATACACATGTGATTTTTTCCATCACTGGTATATCAAAATGTAACGGTATCGGAAAGCAAAAATACATTTCGTAACGGCCGATTTTTAAAACCTTCCTGGTGATACACCCTAAATTACACGGCCTACTTCTATCTGATCAACTTTTTTCACTATTGTAAGAATGCATGGTGGCCCAAGTGCTTAATTGATTTGCTTTGAATATATGGGATGCTCTTTTGTAGCCCCAAAAAGATGAAAGAGCATTCATGGTCTTTATATCTCAAAGGGGTCCCCCAATATTCTAGGGCTCAAATCCTCCCAAGTTGGAGAGCAGTACCCTTATTAAAAGAGGCTTCCCCCTTTGGCTTTCAAGATAAGGAACCACCATGAGATATAGATGAGAGACCCATACTGCAATTTCAGGCTATTTGCAAGGGTTTGTCTTTTTAAGGTCTCAGGTTCGAAATTCCTCAGGTATTATCAAGTCTTTTGAAGCCAGTTCATACGGAACTTTATTCCGGCTTTAATTGGGCTTTCCGTAAATTAATAGTGAAATTGGGCTCTCAGAATTAGTCGAGATACACATAAATTGGCCCATACACCGAGATGTTAGGGTCATTGATGGATTTTGTCCCACAAATCCCCTTATCAGGAGCCAAGTACTGCATATGCGTGATCCGCACGTGGGCAACATTGCCATAGCTCAAGATAAAACTTCTCTCTCATTAAGGTTGGAACTACCTTACAATAGGCCCCATCGTGGTCATTAGTTAGGTTACGATTGTAACGTGGTGTGGAGTCTGATGCTACTGTACACCGAGTCATACGTACTATCCTAGCGGAATTTCTTAAGGAAAATTCTAAGTGCAAAGAAAACGTACCCGGAAAATATCCTGAAAGGGTAAATCAATGGTACAGATTCACTTTGAAGTGCATTTGTACCATTGATTTGTCTTTTCGGGATAATTTTCAGGTACATTTTCTTTGTATCTAGCACTCCTCATTTCTTAATGGTGACTCTAGCTAGTAGGCATTTTAGTTTAGGATAACTCCGACATAACTCTCTTATTCTTTCGTCATTGAAAATTGATCGTAGCTACCATGGATGTAGGCCGAACCATATAAAAATTGTTATTTCTTGTGTGAAATTTATCATTTGAAGCTCATTTTGATGTTTCATTAGATTCAAAAGAAGATTAATGCTTTGGTTCATGAATCCGTCCGTTGAATCCTTTATTTAAGTATCATTGTTTGGTTTAGTTCCTTCCTTCTTCTTCAATTATTGTTTGCACACTAATCCAAGCTGCCATTTTTGTTTGGTTAATTCTTACTAAACATGAAACAAGACTCAGGGGTTTCAACTAAAAGTTTTTGTCTTTGTGCTAATGACAATAGTTAAGTTACTTTCTCAAAATTTTATTTTAGTCGATCTATGCGAAGAGAATGGGTTGCCTAAAAAAAGCTTTGGTGGATAGATTGTGTGTAGAGATTCGGACACAGATTATGACCGGACATAGATTGTGTACATGGACCCCACAAAAGAATATGAGACCCACGTGCATTTGCACAATTCGAGACACAACTGTGTCTACGTAGATGCATTTAGATCTAGATCTATGCAATCTGTGTGCGCAACATTGCTCAGACAACTATACTCCTACTAGTTTGTAGTCACTTTTGCCAGTCCTTTCCAGCTCATGAATGTTGGACCTCAATCTGATGTTTCGTCCAAGGTATCAGCTAGAGCACCGATGTTTCTACGGGCACAGTACGTATCAGCAGGGCTGGCCCTAGGCGGTCCTGGGCGTAGACCCACTAGGCGACCGTCAAAGGCATTCTGTTTTGGGTCAAATAATTGGACCCCCAAATCGTAAAATATTAGGTATGTGTAATATTTTACAATCAGGATAATGTAGCCTGGTGGTAAGCAGCGAGTTTCTAGATTAGGAGCTCACGAGTTCAATTCTTATCTCTTTTGTTTTTAATGAAAAATTTTAGAGTGTGTTTGATTTACAAAGGCTTCGAGTGTCTAGAATAGGAGCTCGCGAGTTTGATTCTTATCTCTTTTGTTTTTAATGTAAAATTTTGGAGTCTGTTTGATTTAGAAAGGCTTCGAAAACGACCCTTTAGAGTGTCGAACGCCTGACCTATAGTTCTAAAGGTTTGTTTAACTACATTGCCGCCGAACTACAAGCTCCACTTGTTTCTTCGATCGAAACAAATAATTAATATACTAAAAAGTAAAAGGCCCCATTTTTAAAACCCCGCCTAGGGCCTCAAAAATCTCAAGGCCGGACCTGCGTACTAGTGCCAATGAGATAATGTTCAAATTTATTGCTACTAGTGTTGTTTTCACATATTGCTACTAGTGTTGTTTTCAAATTAATCTGGTATCGGTCTAGCCATACCGATCAATATTTGAGCCGAAACAGAATCGCAGTTCTACTACCGAACTTGCTAAAAAACAGTATGAGCCGGCGAGTACTGCACAAAATTCAAATCCTTTGGTTTCGTCAGATGCAAAGTCAGAGACTAGTATCTGGGTTCATGAATCAAGTTATATTCATCCTCGATTTGATGGTCTAATTCTAATAGTAGCTTTCATGCATGGGACCAACCAGATAAATGTTTTCGCGATCAGTACAGGCATAGAACAAAAGCTCCAACACTCTGCTTACCATATATTCCCTTACTAAATTCATGAATCTAGACCTAAGTTTGACCCTCGAAAATATTTTACTTTTGAGTTCAGATTAATGGTAAGTACAAATTAATAGTTCATTATTACAATAAAACATTTCATTTTGTCATTCTCTCCTCCTGTTTTTTGCACACCTTCGATAAGTCATGGATTGGTATCCACTAAATATTACTCCCTTCATCCCTATTTAAAGGACCACTGTTCCATTTTGGCCATTGGGTTGTCACAAAAGGGTTTCCAACCCTCCAGTCCGGTCTGGGCTCATCTCAGACCCAAATAATGATATATGAACTGCTGGGCTCAAAGGTCCCGCTTACAAAATTAATCAAGCAAAAGATTAGCTTGATTGAACATCATTAAAATCCCAAACTATTACGCCCCATTAGGCCTTTACTCCAATTCCTCAGCTAAAAAAAAAGGTCTGTTCAAACTAGAAAAAGGAAAAGCCCAGAATTTTTTTCCTGGAAAAACTGAATTGCCAAATCTAGTTGTATCTTCTCTCACACACAACTCTGAAAAAATCAGTCTTGTTTGGATGTCAGTTATCACCGCTCCATCTTTTTCACATATTTTATATTCTATTGACCTTTTCCAAAGCTCATCAATACTGTAGTATTTATGTAGCTATAAATCTGGTTTGGTAACAGATTTTAAGCCAAAACTTATACCAAAAAACCCAAGTGAGAGGTAACTAGTTAGATGTATGACGAAGGCACTGGAATCATGGTAGAGCTGCTACAAATTTCCAGTCAATTGGCTATATTTCTCGTATGTATTCCCAAAGTCGATTTCCAACCATAGCATGAGAATATCAATCTAACATGTAAAGCAAAGAGAATAGAAAAATATGTCTAAAATGCCTACTGTGCCTCCAGCCCCCCATCTTTCCACAACAAAAGCATGACGATTCCCCGAATCAATTAGGCTCAAACTTCTTCGTAAGTAGAGTGCTTATACCCAGTATATCTCCTTCCAAAAAGCCGTGACCATCAAATCAAAAACTGTGGATTCCTAATGAAGCAGCCTTAGCAGTTACTTCCCTATGAGCTTATAGTATGCATACAAGCCCGAACCAATAAAACCAAGCAACTGCCCCAAAACATTCAACTGCAAGGTAAACCAATCAAACTATCTCTTAAGAGCAACACTCGAAAACAGAGTTCAAAGTGATAAAAACGAAAAGTCCAGATAACAGTGCCATTTAGAGATACAGAAAGTGAAGTTCACACTCACAAAGTCAAATGGAAGCCCACCGAACAACATCCAGCCAAGTCCAATGGTGAAAAGATCCTACAGCAATAACAACAACAACAAAAAAAAAGGAACTGAGCGTTTGTTGGACTTTGAAAAGCAAGGATTATAAGGACCTATATCGAACAAGAAAATAAATGAACTCCAGGAACCGTGCCACTCAGAGATTTCTTTTACATCCTTAGCCATCTTACTGCACAGCTTCGCCCAATCAAATCAATCAAACTTCAAACCAATTTCACAAAATCAAGCCACCTCTCACTCAATTCCCTACATATTGTCCAAACTTCACTTCTTCTTCTTTTGTTGAAAAAGAAGTTTCCCAGTTTAACCAAAGTGGTGAACAGCTAAACAAGTTTTATAGGGTGACCCTAATTGACTACTTTAAACCCTTCCCTTCATTGGCTTATCTATCACAAACCTAAAAGCATGGCAACAAAAAAGCAGTATTTCGGTTTTCTTTGTATTTTGTAGCCCTTTTCAAATTCTTGGTTAACTTTGGCAAGCAATCCTCTGAGTGTCCACATGCACACTGTGAGTTTCACCGTATTGCATAAGACAATCCATTTATCTTCTCATTCCAAATTTCCAATTGTAGAGCATCTCATTTCAGGTCAAATAGCTCTAGCATTCTTGGAGCAGTGTCACTTGTTTAGGTTGAAAATGATCTAGTTGCATATTCCGTAGGGTAATATTACCACATTAATGTGCAAGTTTGTCAAGACTTTGGTCACATTTGGGAAAATTGTGCATGCCATAAGGAAAAGCCGCGGGTAAACAAACCTTCAAGTTGCCACAAATGGTCTGCGTGAGTGCTGAATTGAGAGTTGTGTTCAGGAATATACTATAATTCAAGAAGAAGGCCAGTATGCAGGATAGAAGCAACACAACCTGCAATTGACGATACAGAAATAAATCAGCAAAAGCATTACCTTTAGTTACAGCATCATTGTAATAACTAAGATAGAAACAAGTGCATAAAAATACAAGCACCCACAAGGAATGAATAACTACAGTTTTGAGTTACACATAATTTAGGCATAAAAGATGGAAAGATTACCTGAACTTCTAGTAGAATATCACTCGTCAATGATTGATGACTAAACAAATGAAAACAAAAAAACTAGAACTGTCCGATGAATTTGCAAATCTGGAAAAAGTCAAAACACTTTAATTTTTCAATGCAATTGCAAAGGTTTATACTTGTTTCCTTTAAAATAGGTTCTACAAAATGAAAAAGGACTATGCATTGACTTCGGAGAAACAAGATTACTTCTCGGATTTCAACTATCTGCCATCACTATAGTCATGATTCTAGAGTCAATGATGTTGGAATGACTGGCTGTCAATATCGGATGGATGTGGTCGAGATTCGAGGAAGGCGTTCAAGTTTTGGTTTGGGTCCGCAAGTTGCCCAGTTGTCAATATCAGATGGATGTGGTCGAGATTCGAGGAAGGCGTTCAAGTTTTGGTTTGGGTCCGCAAGTTGCCCGGTTGTCAATATCGGATGGATGTGGTCGAGATTCGAGGAAGGCGTTCAAGTTTTGGTTTTGGTCCGCAAGTTGCTTGCAGTCAAGAATGTGTTCAAGGAACAAGTAGGTTGTGATGAGAGTATCATACAGAGAGAACAAGATGAAGGAAGAAGAAATAAGATAGACCTGGTGAATACATAAACCACATGATCTAAGCTAAAACTGAAGATGTGAAAACATATGCTCAACTCATCGCATTAGACATTGATAGGGAACGAAAACGTTATTGAACAAACTTAAAGACAGTTCCCTCCGTCATCACATTAGACATTGATAGGGAACGAAAATGTTATTGAACAAACTTAAGGACGGTTCCCTCCGCAATTGTCAGGAACTTTAGGGACCTATGAAGCACCCAAACTCCTAGAGGTCAGCGTGTCCCTGTTTCGAACACAAGGACTCGGGGACACGGCAAGACATGCTATGTGACATGTCCATTAAATTTAACTAATCTTTTTAGGGGACAAGGTGGGGACATGGGAGGGACACGTATAGGGACACGGCGGGGGTTAAATATATTGAGTTTGGATACCGCAAACTAATTCACTTCTAATGAATACTCTCACTCGTACACAATACAAGGTTACACGAGTACTCACTCAATCACACACAAAACACCTCTCACTTACATTTGAGAGCCTTCTTCACTCATACTTACACACTCACTCACTCACACCTTGAGCGTTTCTGACGCAGCGGAATTCACAAAGAGACTAGTTAGCGTACTAATCCAAACGAGATAAACAACTCGTCGCAACGAGCAAATCTTGCGCACAAGAAAGAAAGAGAAAATCTCTGCAATATTATTAATCAAAAGCTACATAAACCCTAAGTTACAAACCTTTATATAGGCCGAAACTCTAGAAACCCTAAAAATAAACTTGGAAATTAAAAAGTCCCAGAATTTGGGGCTTTTCCTAAAATTGAAAACGGGAAAGAAAAACAAGACTTTCCCAAAAAGAATCAACTTAAAAGGAATTACGATCTAAGAGTTATTAACGAAACAAATCTTTCCTAAAACGGCAAAATAACGCAATAGAAAGCCTAAACGAATGAATCGGGCCGAAAAACACCATTCATCATCAACCTTTACGGTTAATGAGTATCGACTGGAGCGCGAAAATAAGTCAGCCCACCAAGTTTGGGCCTATTCTGAGCTCGTCCGAATTTAGCCGATTTGGGTAATCTGAAATTAAACACCGTTTAGACTTCCGGGGTTTGGCTCGGTCCAGCTGATCATGGAATTGGGCCTCCACGTGTTCTACATCAGTTTCTCTCGCGCACTCTAACCAAGTGGGCTCTCATCTCCTATTTATACGGAGCCTCGGAAGTTTCAAGGCAAGAACATCTCTAGACTAGTTTTAGAAGTTTCCAGAGAAACACTGAAGACTCCATCACAATGTCGAGGATTCTGGAAGATTCAGGAAGGTTCCAGCATGCCCCGGAACACTCCAGAGAAGTCCGGACGAGTCCGGAATATTCTAGTGAATTCTAGAGAAACCTGGAACATTTCTGGAATACTTCAGTGTCTGTGTCTAGATGTACAATTTCATGGCCAAACATATAATCAGGTCACAGTTTTCTAGACTCAAATCAAACAGATGAATAACCTGGTGCATATCTTTCTTTAGTTACCGATGCAACATGAAGTAATCAGATTTAAGACCATACAAAACTTCAGATCTACAGAGAAAATCTGAAAGGAAATGCAAAGGGTAGTCAACGACGAAAAATGCTAGTACAATTTTGAAATAGATAAAGAATAACCAATTTGCAGGCACATATAGAACTCTAATGCGGCAAGAAGTACAGGTCAATTATGAACTTTACAAAGCTTCAAGTGATTGATTAGAAAAAGAGGTGCAGAAGGTAAATAAGGATATAGAATGCTAGTATACTCATTAATGAAATTATCAAGCAAAATATAATGTCTCCCCTTGTTGAAAATCTGCATGATATAGGGCGCAATTCTATGTTTTTCATTTTTGATAAGTGAGACGTGAAACTGATGTCAGAGCCTCTTGCCCACAAGGAACAATATGCCGATTATCCTAGTCAAGTTAGCAAATGAGCATAGAACTCTCGTATGCAAACTATGAAACTCCTACTGAAGATCACAAATTACCAGAAACCCAGGTGAAAACAAATATGGAAAATTCAATGTCAACTCCAAGTCACCCCTGATAAATGTCCAGAACAGTAAAAACGGCCCGCATATTATTCCTGTATCAGAAAGTAAAATGGTATTATCTTATAGTTCATGAGTTAGAATCATACTAAGATGTTTTGAAAGAGAAGATAATCAAGTCCACATGACATTCTTTTGTTTCAGCTCTTTTTTTTTTTTTTTTGGTACATTTTGTTTCAGCTCTGGTAACATACCATTGCACCACATAAGTCCAAAGCTATTGAGGCCGCTAGATTTACCTGCGAAAAATGAAAGTATCAACAGTGAAAAGGAGGACCATCAAGCTACTGAAAAGGGTCTTCCAAACAGAAGAAGTATTACCTATGCGGGCTATGGTTGCCAGATATATTGCAGTAGTAATGTTGGCTAAGAAAACAACAGCATAGCCATAGGAATCAAATGATAAGTCTCGAGCTCCCGCAATAAATGCACCAAGAACGATCAATGCCACACTGATATCACCTTAACGTTTTGGTTACATGGAGGAATTAGAATCATAACAATTTAAACGATAGCAACATGACTTCATGTGAAAAAGAAAACGTCAATCACAACTTTAATTATCAAAGCCAAAGATGCTATGCACCATGATTAACTGTAATGGAGGAATTAGGGACATTATAACCCAAGCAAGTTTTCATAACAATGGGGGTAAAAAGGAAGATAACTTGTCAAGTGATCCAAAACTAACCTGCTAGGCACTCGATTGACTATTTAAAGTACCAAAAGCTAAAAAGGTTCACAATTCATAGGAAAATGGTCCTAGATGTGAGAGTAACTGGGAAAAACTCAAAGATGTGTCAATTCCAAGGGGGACTCACACAAGATAGTTGGAACTTGGAACCCACCAACCAAATGGGTATTGTAGTGGGCCGAATATTTTGGTTCAGTCAGACTCAATACACTCGGCAGAAGGCCATGCTTAGTCCTTCGATTCTGTCTAATCAAATCAAGTCGAGCATCGGACTTTTAGGTTCGGATGCCAGAATTGGCGGTGGAAAAGTTCGGATATGAAGTATCCAACTGCCGAACTATACTAGGGTCAACACTCTACTCCTCAAGGTTTGTGCTTTTAGGTTCAGTGGACTCGCACAGGCCAACTCATCCACGTGAGCCTAACCGCCTTGCTCCCTACGCCAGCTATGACATCACCTGGAGCGGCTAGGGCACGAGATGGGCACGAACGCACATGGGTGACAACTCATGCACATGCACGATAACGCCCTTATCCGGTAAGTCAAGCATGACGTCAGCCGGGGCAGTTTTTGAGCGTGTGAGGCATGCGCTGGATTGGAAGGCAAGCCAAGGAGGTCTATATAAAGGCAAGGATGAAACCCTAGAACGGTACGCAATCTTCACCTCTCTAAACCCTAGTGCTTCTTCCTCCTACACTTTCTAACTAGATCGTTGGAGGGCCTTTTCGGTCTCCGACCGGTCTGGCCCTTAGTTGCACAATGCTTGTGGAGATCAAGCAAAAGGCTAGGCGAACCCATCCATCCGAACCAGAGGCTCAGGTGAGGTTAACCGATCTTGATCGATAACCCCACAGGTATCAATGAAGGTTATACCAGAGTCACTTTCAAGATATTTGGGTTTAGGTATTGCCAGACAATCATTTGTTGCTTGTTTTTTGGTTGTTTCTTTGATACATTAAAGAGAGAGTATAATGCATGTAATTTACAACGTATCAGAAGATGCCAACGTACATGATTTCCATAAATGTACAAGATAACTGAGCCTCTCATTTGACTTGTCCTCGGTTCACCTTTATAGTATTGCACTCAGTCTTTAATTGATAACAGTGTCTTCTCGGTAGATCTGTGTTTGCAAATTTACCCAACCCATCCTCGGTGGGTAGGGCTAGGTTCCTCGTTCCTCGAATAAGATAAACATTACTCTAGCTGTAAAACCACATATTTTTCACCGGTAGACTACTTTATGGGCATATTTACCATATAGCCCTGCGTGCAGACGTAGTAGTCAAGAAGAGAGACATGATAGTAGCGGATAGTCGGGCAAGGGGAAAAGGAAGACCTAAACTGACTTTGGATACCACGATACGGAAGGACTTGGGCTTACTATATCTAAGTGAAGAGGTAGCTCTAGACAGAGCTAAATGGAAAAATAGGATTCATGCAGCTGACCCCAATTGATTGGGACACAAGGCTTAGTTTGGTTTGGTTTGAGACTACTTTATGGACATTGCACCAATATGTTTCGTGTTTTAGGTAAATATTTCCATCTCCAACAAAAGTATCATTATACACTGACCTTTAACATATCATAGCTTGGTTATGTAAAGGCAAAAACAACAAAATTGCACGTACATGAATATTTGTCCATGGAATAGTGTTGAAAAGAAGCTATAGTTATGCTTAAAGACAACGATGGTCTCAACTCTCGTTGGATTTTGTTACGTTTGAAAAGCATAGTTCAAATGAGACAAGCTTTTAGCATATGATAGTACACTCCCTGATGCCACGACATATGAGGCTATGACGACAAGACCTTTTCGGCCAGCCGATCTGAATTGGCTCTCTGTCCTATCCTTCTACAAGGTAAAAGTCAGGGTCTGCAAATCCTCTTAGTCATTAACAAGAAGATCTAGCAAATTATTTGGAAGGAAAACAAAAAGGGCCCTGAACATGCATATGTAAGTCCTTGCATTGTATTGAAAAGTAATTCATCATCCAAACTTCGTGGGGATTAGCTTGGAGAGAGGCTCATATTTATAGACCTTGACTAGAGGTTCGATGGGAATCATTTGAGGTGAGGTTCAAGAAGAAATCCTTGAGCCACAATCTAAAGGAAGTTAACTACAATGGTAAGTGTAAGTATAAATCCTTTTCATAATCCTGAAATTATGTTTACTACTCATATTCAGCTCTCCAGAACAACCAATCAAGTGCATTCACAAAATTAACAGTACAAAAACCTTCATTGAGCACAGTTTAGAGACGGAGTCAAATAACATTTTGCATTTAAATTGCTTGAATTAAATCTTCAGCATCTTCTGATGACCAACAGGATATACACTTGGAGAAGGAGGAGTTATAAAGGCCAGTTTACCTTCCAACAACAGAAGACGTGTACTTCTGCCCTGCCAAGACAGCCTCAACAACCATTGCGAATACCACGGTTGTCCTCCTGAGGGTGGTGTACATGGGTACGTTTACTCCGCGGACAGACTCCATGGTAGCTAGCTTTCAAGGATGAAGAAAACATATCGGTAGCTATAAATTACTTACAACCAGATTGGCAACTCAAAAATCCACCAAAAGAAAAGCTTATATGGTGAACTATGTGGACTTTGTACCATATAAAGCAAATAAGTCACTGCAAGGGGTAGGGTATGGATCAATGTCTTCAATGGAACAAATGTTGTGGACTTGTCACTGATACTCAAGGATTCACCCCCGCCGAAGGAGATAAGCTTCCAGCGTCTTAATGCAAAAAGAAAAGCACATGAGCATATCATCTGCAGCAACAGGTCAGAACACATGTTAACATAGACCATCACATTCGCAAGGGTCCATCCTGATCAGTGGAAATAAGATGCTGTAGTAAAAAAAGACAAAAACTTAAGGAACAAATACAGAAGACCAATAAAAAAAACTGAAGGCTCGAGATTGCAAAATTATGAAAAGCTAAAGGTTTAGTGGTGAAGGATCTATTGCTTAGTCAGAAGAAGCATATTCACCTACTAGAAAACAAAAAAGATGAGTCAAACAGTGGTGGTTTGCTTAGAAACTAATATTATGTGTATCAAAAATACTTGTATCAACATGTCAGCACAATAAGTGGACAAATATTCAATAGGTATTGAGTTAGAAAACAACAACTGTGAGAATATGAGAGCAGCAACTTCTGAAAATCGCATTCATTGCCTTCCTACCTGGAGGAGAGTGATGACATTGGCACTTGGGAAGCTATATGAAGAAAGAGCTGCTTTGTTGAACAAAACCAACAGCACTGCAAATGGAAAAGGGGTCATAACATAATGAAGACAAAAGAGGAAACATCAAGAGTAAAGGAATAACAATAAGGCTTAAGCATAAACGATATGCTGAATTAAGGAAAGCAAGTTTTCTTAGGGGTGGGGGCATCGATGATTGACCTAACTGAGTTTCTATCAAATGAAAGATCTACCTCAAAATTTATCATGGATTAATAATCATACCAATCCCTCCAAAAATTCTTTTACTTGCAAATCAAGCTCATGTCAGTTAACCTACAAGCATATAAGAGAAATCATGCATCTAGAATCTTAAGCACATTAACTGTATCGCATTCAAGTGCTTTCTTGATGCAAGCTAACTTGATGTATCCCAGTAGGTAGCAGACTAGCAGGTCTCTAGGGTTTCAAGTCCAGTAGACAGCAATACGATTCTCCCAAAAGCAGGAGGGTGAGGAATGAAGGCCAGGTGCAATGCCGACAATTAACCACCAAAAGCCCACATTCCACGAAAGAAAATGTGAAACATTAAAGCCATACTCGCATCTGTCATAATGAGAAATTACAGAATTTGTACAACGGATCAAGCTAATTGGACCACTGGAATTAGCAAAACCATTTATACAAGTACAGCCAATGTTGCTTTGAATCGTAGCCCGGGAGTGGAGAGTGAAGTTGAAATGACATTAGCAAAACCTAGGAAACTAAAAGTATTTTCATTTCTAAATGATATGGTAGAGCCTACAAGTTCTTTCGGCCATCAAGATTGGGTGATCCACCTCCATGTCGAGCACTGGATTGGCCTGGAGCATCACATGCTTAGCACACACATAGTGCACCATAGAAACATTGCAATCTTAGCACCTACATCAGTCCAACATGTTTATCAGCTGAGAGAAACTTCATTTTATTATTCTCTTGGCTAGATATTCATTTATTCGCCTTTCCTAGTGCATTTCTCCTTCTCTGAGCAAAGGAAACTCTACTTAAATTAAGCTAGGAGTTCATAGATTTTCGCGACAATTCCTGATAGAAGGTCCAAAAGGAGTGCACTTACGCTACCAGTTAAGATTGGTCATGGTAGAGATAGAGGCAAGTGTAAAAGTTTGTAACCACAGCAAACCTCATCGCAACTGCAATGGCAGATAGCACAAATTGAAAACTGTGATAGATCAAAGAGAGCACAAGGCTAAATTGTGATCAGTGATCTAATGATCCATGTGAACCATTCGACGTTTTTAGACATTTTTACACTGGCAGTGCCAACTTATTCACAGGGTTACGACAACTTTGTAACTGGTAACCTTGCTTCCTTAGTTCATACCCATATCAGTCCATCACAAAAGAAATACTCCCTGATATTTACAACTTTCAAGATACTAAACGGGCACCAAGATCAAGGGAAAAGTGTAAGCAGGGAGGTGACTTCTTGAACGAATTATTACATATAAAGCAACAAATAAACACATGACATGTAGAAGATTATCTCAATCTTCTAATGCTTAGAAAGCAATAAGGTATAATCAGATTGAATACATGATTTGATTTTCTTAGAGTACGAGCAAAACACAGGATATGTACTCCCTAGAAGTAGAGGTGCAAACCGGACTGCTCCTAAAATCCTTGAAGATTTGAGAGAACACAGCACTAAGCAAAAAACCTTCACCGGTGAATTTTAAATTGCCATTTCAGCTTTTGTGTAAATGTGTACAGTGATGATTTTCTCTTAGATGCGCCTTTCAAATAGACACTGGAAGCAACAACTGATAAGCTCCACACATTTGAATATAAACATCTGAAACAATCACCAGAACCTATTCCAACATTTCATGTTCTGTTCTTCAAAAACCTAATTCTATGAATCAAACAACCATTTGCTAAGACAATCAGTAAGGTATAATCTGATTGAATACATGATTTGATTTTCTTAGAGTAGGAGCAAAACACAGGATTTGCACATACTAGAGAGTAGAGGTCCAAACCGGACTGCTCCTAAAAGATTTGACAGAACACAGCACTAAGCCAAAAACCTTCACCGGTGAACTTTAAATTATTATTTCAACTTCCGTGCAAATGTGAGAAGTGTGAAGATTTGCTCTTTGCTGCACCTTTGGACGGAACAACTGATAAGCTCCACATATATGTCGGTGAATGAAAACATCTAAAACCGTCACCTACTAGTAAAACAAGGCGCCAAACCAATACCCTGCTATACCGTCAACATCGAACAAAAACTACTCCAACATAACATATTCTGATATTAAAAAACCTAATTCTATGGATCAAATAATCATTCCCTAAGACATTCATAAATCCGATTCACAGATATAGTCCTCCAATTAGTCACATAATCCTTCATCACGCCCATGCGCTCTCAATTCTCGCTCTTGCACGTTTTACTAGCTCGGGATGTTTTTGTTTTGCAAGGCGCTTTCACACTCACTCTCGCGCTCCCGCACGCACATTATGTGACTTCGGTCCTCCATAAGAAGCCAAACAATTCTCAGACGAATCGATCAGGAAACAAGCAATTAAAGAAAACTCGAATAACTGGTTCAAATCACGAAACACAGGCACATCAAAAATCTACCCAAGAAAATCAACGTAGTTTCCACTCTCATAATCGATATGGTTTTAGGTTCGTACCAGCGCAAGACATGTAAGATATGGCGGCGTAAGCACCTCGCTTAGTCATTCCAGATCCTTTGAAGAGCCTCTCGTCTCCTCCTCCTCCTTTTGAGGGATCTGATACAGGTAATTCCATCTTGTTCATCGATGAACTCGACGCCATCTACAGATCTTTTCAAATCTCTCTCTAAAAGACAAATTTCTCTCTCTTGACTGGGTATGTAGTGTTGTGGTCGGAGACTCGGAGTGTTCAAAGATGGGCAGGCCAGGCAGGCGGGGTGGTATCTGGTACAGGACGGGGAAGATGCTCTCTCAGCCGGTCGCAAGCGTCTTCGGTTAAGGGTGTGTTTGGACGGGAGGGATATTTCATGTAACGGTTATATTTATATATGCCCTCTCTCACATTGACTTGGACCATAGTGGGAGGAGGAACGAAATATTAGTCCGGTTTATTGGTGTATTTGCTCCTCACACAATAGACTAGGGTTCGATCTTTGTTCAAGCTGTAATAAAATAATTTCTTGTGTATTTGTTAGTCCTGACAGGGATGATGTGCCTTTGATTAAATCGAGGAAAAAATTAGTTGAGATGCGCGTCACAAACACCTCTAACGGTCAAATTCAAGAAATAAATAAATAAATGACCTTTTGTCACTAAATAATACTCCTGCAATGCACACCCTTCTCTGGTACGTGCATGATATGCACTTCTTAATTACTATTTTGAATTCATAATATTTTGCATCAAAATTCTTTAACTTTAATTTGGAATTCATTCAATTTTTTATATAGAAATAATAATTTCTTAACTATGTTTTTAGCATACATATTGAGTTCAGTGTGCGTGGGACTCATCCCTATTGTGAGTGAGTGAATGTAAGTGTTTGTGTGTGCTTAAATACTTATGGAAATGTTTTTCGCAACACCAAAATCGATATTTAAGCATTCCTTCAGCCGAGAAAACAAATTAAGGCTCCATTTGTTTTGATGTAAAATGTTTTCCAATAAAATATTTTATCTATTTTTCGGTGTTTAGTTGTATAAAAACTAAGGAAAATAATTTTTATTAATTGGATGAAAATGATGTACTTTTAAATCTTCCGTAAGTTATTTTTCCAAAATGAACCCACTGCCTTTACTGCAATTCTAACTGCTCAGTTTTTTCGATCGTCAATCCGTAGTCACGTTCAACTCTCTCTCCCTCTCTCTCTCTCTCTCTCTCTCTCTGAATTCCCTCGTTTAAGCCCTCTTTCTACACTACATATTTTGTCGATTTTTGAAAATAATTTTCATGTGCTAACCAAACGCCAAAAAATAAAAATTTTGAAGTTTGTTTTGCTGAAAAAATATTTTACATTGTAACAAAACCTAAAAGTTACGAGAAAAAACAATGAAACGAAACAATTCAAAAATCGTGCTATGTTTGGATTGGTATTTGAAATTTTTTTTAAAAAATAGTATGGATAATAAGTGAAGAGAGACAAAAAAAAAAAAAAGGTTAAAAATAGAAAGAATCTAGAGATAATTTTTTTAAAAGTTCTTTTTGAATCGTAAAAGACAACAAGGCATTATGACCGTAGAGATTTTTTTATGCCCCACATAAAATGGAAGCATTTTCGTGATCACAATCTCATCATCGTTCTTTTGTGTGGCATACAATGAGATAACACCAATCCCCACCCCACACAAAAACCAGACACACCACCACCATTCCACTCCTACACCACCACACTCACACCCCCAAAACAGCCCCTATGGCCAACATGATCATGGCCTCCTCCAAAACCTTAATCCCCCCTCCCTCCCCCACCCCTACCTCTAAACCCAAATTCCAATTCCCCCAAATCTCCTTCTCCAAATTCCCCAAACCCCAAATCCCCAAACTACCCCTCTCCTCCCTCGCCGCTGTCGCCGCCGCCTCCCTCGCCTCCGCTCCCCCCTCCCTCGCCGAAGAATTCGAGAAGGCCGCCCTCTTCGACTTCGACCTCACCCTCCCCATCATCATGGCCGAGTTCCTCTTCCTCATGTTCGCCCTCGACAAGATCTACTACAGCCCCCTGGGGAACTTCATGGACGAAAGGGACGCGGAGATCAAGGAGAAGCTTGCCAGCGTGAAGGACGCGTCGGAGGAGCTGAAGCAGCTGGAGGACCAGGCGACGGCGGTGATGAGGGCCGCGAGGGCGGAGGTCGCGGCCGCGCTGAACAAGGCCCAGAAGGAGGCCCAGGAGGAGCTGGAGGTCAAGCTGGGCGAAGGGAAGGCGAAGGTGGAGAAGGAGCTGGAGGAGGCCCTGGTTAAGTTGGAGGCGCAGAAGGAGGAGACCATTAAGGCTCTTGATTCCCAGATCAAGGCGCTCAGTGAGGATATTGTCAAGAAGGTCCTCCCTGTCTAATCTCTCTCTCTCTCTCTCTCTCTCTCTCTCTCTCTCTAATTGTTGTGTCTTAGTTCTGGTGTAAAATGTTTTATAGATGGGCTGATATTGTGTTCTTGAGATGCATTCTTGTAATCGAGATTAAATAAATTGAAAATACTACTTTGGATGCTGCCACATTCTGTTGATGTTGTCTCCCCTTGTTTAAGAGCATCTCCAATCCACCTCTATTTCTCTAAAATAGAAAATGGATGTGACACATTGAGGGGAGATTTTATAATTTATTCTCTTTTTTCTTCACTTTTTGTAATTTTTGAAAGAATTTTTGAGGGACCCACCGTCCTTTTTAGAGTTTGGTCCTCTAAAAGTAAATTTGGTCCTCTAAAAATAGAGGATCAAAAGTAAATTTGGAGTACAAAATTCCTCCAAAACTCTAAAAAGGACGATGGGTCCCTCAAAGATTCTCCCAAAAAGTACAAAAAGTGAAGAAAAAATGAAATAAATTACAAAATCTCCCCTCAATGTGTTACATCCATCCTCTATTTTGGATGGATTGGAGATGCTCTAAGAGCAAGTTTACCGGTGGATAGGTATACTATCTTGTGAACAGTTTACAATTTTACTTTAGCTATCAACTTTTTCTTTCACAATTACACAAATATTATCTATTTTACCTAACACCAATTAAAATATACATTTTTCCACTCTTCTCCTTTTATCTTTATTGTTTATTTATTGTGAAGGAGAGAGTTGAAACAATAAAATAATGAGTAGATTGTGAACAATTCTTAGGCAAAAGAAGCTAAGAACCATAGACAAAGGAATTTTACCTTATTGTTTACCTATGCTGCTATAGCTGAACATTTCTCACTTTGGTGAGCTAAAATAGCTACAACGGTAGTTTACCTATGCTGGTAAACTTGATCTATTGTTTATATACTCCATATGTGTAGAAGCTGTAATTTCTTGAATGGAGATTGGGTAATTGGGTAACATGTATCCAATTCCTTGTTAACTCATGGTGGTTAATGTATTTGAATCTGCATCAAATTGGGTCTTGTATAACTTTGAGCTATTGAATGCTTCACTCCATGCAGAGCTCGTCTTGACAGTTTGGGGCCTGTGGCGAATTTTTTAGATGGGGCCTTACTTTTTCCTTTTGGACTTGTATACTGGTTGCTAGAAAAAAAAATTTGAGCTATATGTTAGGTACTAAAAACAGTTGGGGCTCTAATTTTTGCACTTTTTGGAGGGGCCTCTAGCCCTAACCAGGGTTCAAGCCCCGTCATGGGCGATTGTGGGTTCAAGGCTATGGACAGCCTATGAATCTCTTGTGGACTAACTTTCTGACTCCCCTAACGCAGCTGATATATAACGTGTGGCCAAAAAAAAAAGGCTGCGTCTTGGGCCTTAGCCCAGTGTCGGCTCTGACTCCATGGCCTTGTGTCGAGTACCTCCACTAACTCAATTGACAAAGCATATGTACCAACTATTTGGGATCCTAAGTTCGTGAACGACTCCAGCTCAGCCGGTACAAGCGACTCATTTTGCTAAAGAACATGCTCGAGAGCAAACTTTTTGTCCCGTTTAGTAATTGAGTTGGCTCGAGTATACCTAGCTCAGCTTGAGTAGGATCGTGAACACAATGATCTGTTTATTGAATTTTACTCGTGGTGAGATATGCCTTAACTTCTGTTATGTGTTTGCCTGTGTTTGATGTAAACATAACCAGGGCTTAGTTTTGCTTTCCAAGTTTGAGTTTGAGTTTGAGATCAAGCTTGGTGGTTTAAATCAGCTCGAGTTTATCAAGCAATAGTTGAGTCAAGCCCAAGCTTGATTATTTGAGCTCAAGCCAAGCTCGAGTTCAGTCAATTAGCAATGAGCCAAGCTCAAACAATTCAAAGCTCGGTGCTATTGCAACCCTGTCCTCAATCGTATACACGTTAGGTATCTATGCCATTCTAACTCATGCTCTTCATTTGTTTCTTTTACCACTCTCCCCATGGATCGAACCTCTCGAGGATGTAGATACCATTCCAGCTTATTCCACTTCCTCTCATCTCCAGTATGGAATGCCCGTTCCATTTTTGTATGGCACAACATTCGCAGGTGGGTATTAGTTAGTTCTGCTTTCACATGTAGGTATTAGATAATTCTTCTTTAGTTTTCTTCCTAGTTTTCTACTAGGAATCCCTCTGTAAAATCTAAGATTCGAGCACAGCGTTCGTTTTGAATCGCGGTCGCCTTTCATCGGTTCTTTGCTTCTACTGCAGTTCCTCAAACAAGATCACAAAGAACACCCCAATAGAGCTTAACCAAAAAAGATCCCAAACCCTGCAGCCTCAGAGGCCAATAGATTGGGGGAGCTCAACACATAGTAGGTAAGCAACCTCACGGCTTACACCTTGCGTTTTTATGGAGAGCCTGATTCTCCAAACTCGAACATGAGCCACGATATTATGACGTGTAACACTTGTCATCCCGTTACGTCATCAGCTCGGACGAAACAACATATGAAGAAGATGGCCGTTTTTATGATTTAGTGACATCTGTTTAGTAAGGGTGATTTTTGGTCGGGCAACTGGCTATAACAACTTTCCACAGTAGTAACTAGATGTGGCAATCTCAATCCATATTTTTTAATCAGTCCAAATTCGTCCACTTATAATTTAACCCAATCCGCTCATATTTTATAATGGGTTTATATGGATTGAACGCTTATGGGTTGAAAATGTATTCAATATGAGTTTAAACTAAAAGGCCCACAACTTGTTATAAAACACGGAAGAGACACCAAACACGGAAGAAAACGTGAAGCTAATTGCAAAATTGCCATTAATACTCCCTCCGTCCCTAAATAAGTGTTCGGCGCGCAAAACTAGGCTTGACAAAACATGAATATTTTTTATTAAAAAAATTAAATTTTTTTCACAATCTAATAGAACTCATTGCTATCTATTAATTTGTGAAAAAAAAATTAATTTTTTTAACGAAACAAATGCATTTTTTTGAAGGCTTAATTTTGCGCGCCGGACACTTATTTAGGGACGGAGGGAGTAGTAGTTACAGAAGTAACAGAACTAGCCTAGTAAAAGACGACTCGGGAAACAGAATACAAGTCAAACACATATGCTCCTCCTCCTCTCTCTCTCTCTAGTCTAGCAGGTGCCACAGTTACCTTTTCGCTAATTTATGTATCCATTTCATTTTTCAAAGTTTTTCATCAATTAATTTAGAAAGACCACATTCCACACCCTTTTCTTCTGACCGGACAATTCATGTGGACTATCGTCCCCGGTTTATTCTAACTCTTCATTAGCGAATGGCGAAATTGATTCCTCAAGAATTAGTCATAGAACACATAAACTGATCTAAACAACTTAAAAGAATAAAGAAAAAAAAAAGGAATAGCTTAAAAGGATTGTGATGGTGCACTGCCCAATCTAGTCTCATTCCTGTATTTCACTGAAATTGATAGTAATTCGTTTTACATGTTATTTTCGTTTGACCAAAAAAAAATCGTTTTGCATGTTGTGGAGGGGCCCAGGATAATAAAACCGAAGTTCTAATTTATGTCATTACTATTTTTTTTTTTAATCGGCTCATTGCTATTTGTTATCTATATTACTTTTTGAAGCATCCACAAAGAGGACTCATATTCAACCCATACCAAGGGAAGATAGAGGAGAAGGAAGGGGGGAAATGGGAAGGGAAAAAGGAAAGAGAGGGGGGCAGGGGTGGTTTGGACTTGACTTGACTCATATTCGACTCGATTCATTTCAATCCGTTTACTATTTGACTCGTATTTAACCTGTTCATATTTGACCCGCGATTCGTTTCAACCCTCCCATTTACCACCTCTAGTAATAACCATAGGAACTCCAAATCCGACATTCCGGGAGAGACCTATCTATCACCCATAGATTTTAGTGGTTCACAGCCTGATTGTAGGGCATGAGGGGCCCAATAATTGACTTCTAAAAGAGGAGAGTAATACGTTCCTCGTAAAAATAATGATTTGAAAAAGAAAACAACACATTTATTTCGAATAACATCAATCATATCAATAATTGAATATTTTATAATATGAAAGCAACAATTGTTTTGTCAACCTAAGTGAGATGTTTCAGCCAGGCAGCACGAGGTTATTGCGTTGTCAACCTTTGTTGATGGAACTCCAAACACATTTCGATTTATAGACTTAGATTTAGATTTTGTAACGCTAGAGCATAACTAGGTGGGTCGCGTGACCCCCTACCTTTTATGAGTCATGTAGACTCACGTTTTGTGAAACAACTAGTGATTGCCTGTGCCTTTTTAGGCACGACACAACACGCTGATAAAAAAAAAAAGGCACAACACAATACTTTTTTATTACAACTTTTAAAAAAAAAACTTCCCTTCTAGTGATCTTAACAAACTCAAGTGGAAAATTTTATAATTTATTTTTTAAAATTCTCTTCAAATAGGATAAATTGAACTAATTTCTTCTAAAAATAGTTTCACAACAAATAATACCACACCCATTGAAAAAGTAGGAGCACATACCCAAATGAAATTTGTAATTAACTTATGCACAACTATTCGTTAACAGCTATCACGATCAACCAATACTTAAATCACACCCGTATCCAATATAGTTCAACCAACAACTAATCCAAAAAAAAAAAATATGAATAGTTTTAAAACTCCACTTCCCGTAAGTTAACGAATGTTGTTTTCCTTTAACATTGAAAATGATTCTTGCAACAGAATGCTACAACTTAAGGTTTTTTCCCCCTTCAAATCAAAAGAATGCTACAGGCTTACAACGGAGACAAATTATCAAGCACTACTACTTTGAATCATGCGTCCAAGAAATAGGTGAAACAACCTGTTACCAAAAAAAACTAAGTTTATTCTTTTGTATGACTAAAGTTTCTATAATGTTTTTCTATTGTTACCTTAGTTGATGGAAGAAAGAATTAAATAGAGTTTTCTGGATAATGCACAACACCCCAATGATAGAGTTAAAGATTGACGATAGGGAGAAGAAAACGTTTTGATAATAAAAGGCTCACTGTTAAATAAAGAAAAAATATGTTTGTCCCTAGAAATGAAAACATTGCCAAAGAAGTAAGGAAAGAGGGAGGGAGAGGATAAATTTATTAAAGAAGTTGATTGGACGGCTATAACCTATTGAAAATTTGATCTGATGGCTGGAGAGGTGCTTTCGTTTGTATGTGTGGACAAAAATCGCTCTATTTTATGATATAAATAAATATTGGAATTCATGAAATTGAAGACCACTATAAAGGGTTTCCGATTTACTCATGGCTTCAAACAATAATGATAAATCTCAATTGTCGTTAATACTAAGTGGGCAACCAAGTGTGAGCATGAGCTTGTGTTTACACCATAATTTAGCAAATTGGCCACTGATGATCGACTGGGTCGAATGGCGACACGTGACAGCAGGGAGTTGGCTCGTTTGGCTATAGTTTATGCATGGCAGCGAACTAAATGGACTAATCGACTGGTTGAAAACGTGCATTATAGTTAGGGACACTTGGCAAGTGATCAAGGAACAAGTAAAGCACATCAGAGTCATGGCTGAGACAGTTGATGAAGGCTGTTGAAGATGGAGTGCACGATGAGGCATCCTGTCAGAATAACTACCTCACTCAGAACGTGGAGAAAGTGTAGGAAAATAGTGCGGAAAAACAAAAAACAATTTTTCTAATTTCTGAAAATTACAACATGAACATGAATTACAAAATTACAGAATATGAAATGTAGACATAAACTGTAAAAAAGTATTAGCAATTCCAAACCGAGACCCGTTTTGTTCAACGGTGCCCTTAAGACAAATTCGCCGCCTCACCGGTGCTGGAGGTTGTGTCAGTGTTCGTCTCCCAGGGTTGACTCGGTTACGACTCAGCCGCCGTAGACTGCCCGTCGAACTAACTTGTGTCTGTACTCTCTCTCTCGAAAAGAATAATTGTATTGCAGAAGAATGCTTTGGATTGTTTTCGGTGTGTTGAAACCAAAGGTAGAGGTCCCCTTATATAGCTGAAGGAGGAGCCTCTACCATCAATACGACAATGAATACGAATATTCATGGAGGAGCCAATAATCAATAGGGGAATTGATTTCGCAATTCAATTCTAAAATAAAACTGATACAGTTATTATTCTCAAAATTGAATACATAATCATGGGTAATAACTCTGGGTAATCAACCCAGCTTTGACCATTCAACCGTGCACTGTTGTCGGTCCGAAACCCACTTTGAGAGACAATTTCTCATTCATCTCTCAATGGAATTTGGGCCCACCTCGCGCGCTATGGGTCCCACCAAATTCTCTTTGGTTAAAATTCCATTTTTCCAACAATCCCCCACATGAATGAAATTGACTGAATCCGACTCGAGAGACAAAGCTGATACGAGAGAGAGTACAATGGAAAAATTCCGCATAGGATAGGTAGCTTTTGGCCTTGAACCTTCCCTTGTGAATACCTATCGGATTTACTGGCTGACCAGTGAACATGTTGTCTTGAACTGTTCTGCCGTTTGTGTAAACCGAGACAACAGGCATCACACGGAACTTCTCCCAACACAGTTTAGTTCTCACTGTTGGGTTCGTTTTGGCCGTGACACCCCTTCCTGGTTCTGCAAGTATTTTCTCGAGAATTTCGCCTTCCTAAATTCTCAAAGAAGCGGCCCCACTTCATACTCACATAGGTGACCTTCTTATAAAAGGTATCCTGCTATACCCCGCTTGGCATTCCAGCGCATAAGAGTCATTAAAAGCCAACGCTTAACCTGTTTCCATTTGCAGGTATCACTGTTTCGCACTATAGGAATGAGCAAGAGAGCATGTCTCCACAGTGATCGTTCTCCGTTACTCGCAAGTAGGTTGTCCCATTGAACCTAGATCTTGGGATCTCCAGTCAGCTAGGTTGGGTTTCCTTCACGGTAACCCGAGCGTAGTAGGCTTTAGCCCCATTCCCTTCGATGCTTTCTCAACTAGCTCTTTGTTTAACCCTTTGGTTAGCGGATCCGCAATGTTGTCCTTTGACTTCACATAGTCAACAGTAACAACCCCAGTTGAGAGTAATTGTCTAATGGTATTGTGTCTACGATGAATATGCCTAGACTTACCATTATACATATTACTTTGTGCCCTTCCTATTGCTGATTGACTATCGCAATGGACGCAAATTGCTGGCACAGGTTTCGACCATCTTGGAATATCTTCAAGAAAATGGCGTAGCCCAAAATCACGAGTATGCCTTAAATAGTGTAGTACTCTTACTATCGCCTTCCAGTGGTCATGCCCTGGATTACTCGTGTATCTACTCAGTCTGCTAACTGAATAGGCTATGTCAGGCCTTGTACAGCTCATCAAGTACATCAGACTCCCAATTATCCGAGAATACTCCAATTGGGATATACCCCTACCCCCACATTCTTGGATAAGTGGAGATTCACATCCACAGGAGTCCTTGCTATACTCGTATCAGACTTGCTGAACTTCTCAAGAATCTTATCGACATAATGAGACTGAGATAGTGCAAGTCCATCAGATGTTCTAATGATTTTAACACCTAGTATTACATCTACAAGACCCATATCTTTCATGTCAAACTTCGAGTTCAACATCTTCTTGGTAGATGTGATAGTCTTATCGTTACTACCAACAATGAGCATGTCATCAACGTAGAGACACAAAATGACGTACCCTTCGTCTGTGTCTTTGACATATACACATTTGTCACACTCGTTGATTGTGAAACCACTTGACATCATAGCATTGTCAAATTTTTCATGCCATTGTTTCGGTGCTTGTTTTAGACCATACAAAGATCTAACAAGTCTGCAGACTTTCCCTTTTTGACCTGGCGCAGAAAAACCCTCGGGTTGTTCCATGTAAATTTCCTCATCTAAATCGCCATTAAGGAAAGCTGTTTTCACATCCATTTGATGTATCTCAAGATTTCGCAGAGCTGCAAATGCAATTATCATTCAAATGGATGTGATCCTGGTGACAGGAGAATAAGTATCAAAGTAGTCTAGGCCTTCCTTTTGTCTATAACCTTTAATGACAAGCCTAGCTTTGTACTTATCTATTGATCCATCTGCCTTCATCTTCCTCTTGAAAATCCACTTGTAGCCCAAAGGCTTACTACCAGGAGGAAGATCTACCAATTCCCACGTATGGTTTTGCAGAATGGAATCAATTTCACTCTTAATAGCCTCTTTCCACAAAGGACCCTCAGGAGAGCTCACAGCTTCCTTGAATGTCCGAGGCTCACTTTCTAACAGATATGTTAGGAAGTCTGGACCAAAGGATGTTGATGTTCTAGCCCTTTTGCTACGTCTTGGCTCAACCTCAACTTCTTCCTCTTGGTCTTGACTGCTTTCATATGCAGTCTCCAAAGTCCGTTTCACGGAACTTGACTCTTTTATGGATCTATAAGGAAATATGTGTTCGAAGAACGTCACATTCCTAGATTCCATGATAGTGTTCTTGTGAATATCCAGTATCTCAGATTCATACACAAGAAACCGATAGGCAGTACTGTTATGTGCGTAACCAATAAACACACAATCAACAGTCCTTGGCCCTATCTTCTCCTTTTTAGGTGGAAGTACAGCTACCTTTGCGAGACACCCCCACATTCGAAGGTAACTGTAGGTAGGCTTCCTGCCTTTCCACATCTCGTAAGGAGTCTTATTGACTTTCTTGCGAGGTACCTTGTTAAGTATATAATTTGCGGAGAGGATAGCATCCCCCCACAAGTTCCGTGGCAACCCAGAACTTATCAACATAGCATTCATCAGCTCTTTCAAGGTACGATTTTTCCGTTCAGCAATTCCGTTTTGCTGAGGGGAATAAGGTGCACTGGTTTGGTAGATAATTCCGTGTTGTGCACAAAATTCTCCAAACGGTAATTCATACTCACCACCTCGGTCACTTCTCACCACCTTAATCTTTTTGCTAAGTTGATTCTCAATTTCATTCTTATAAAGAATGAATTTTTCCAACGCTTCATCCTTGCTATTAAGCAAGTATACATAGCCATATCTGGTGCTATCATCGATGAAAGTAATAAAATACTTTCTACCAGTTCACGTTTGGACATACTTTAGATCACACACATCAGTGTGAACTAAATCCAATGGCTCAGTGCTTCTTTCAACCGCTTGAAAGGAAGACCTGGTCAATTTGGCTTCAACACAAGTCTCACACTTGTGTTTTTTATTAATTTGGAAAGCTGGAATGTGGTCTAAGTTAATTAACCTTCGCAAAGCATCATAATTAACATGACCTAGTCTACCATGCCACAAATTGGAAGACTCAAGCAAGTAAGCAACTGGGGATTTCATTTTATTAATACGTGGAATTACAGTCATTACATTGAGCTTAAATAGACCACCAGTCATATAGCCCTTTCCCACATAGACCCCAGCCTTGGTGACAGTCACCCTGTCCGCTTCAAACACCATGCGGAAGCCATGCTTGCTCAGCAGAGAACCGGACACCAGGTTCTTGCGAATGTCCGGCACGAACAGGACATTGTTGAGAGTCAACTCCTTGCCAGATGTCATCTTCAAGATCACCTTGCCTTGACCCTCCACTTCAGAGGTTGCAGAGTTCCCCATGAACAGCTTCTCGCCGTTTGTAACCAGCTCGAAGGAGGTAAACAGCTTCTTATCACAGCAAATGTGGCGGGTAGCTCCAGTATCAACCCACCACTCTTGAGGGTTTGACCCCACCAAGTTCACCTCAGAGACCACCGCTGACAAGTTGACATCAGAGCCATCCTCCAGTTCTGCCAAATGCGCGCGCGCCCTTGGGTTCGGAGGCTTGGTGCACTCTGAAGCACGGTGCCCAACCTTGTCACAATTGAAGCACTTGCCTTGAAACTGAAACTTTTTCTTGGCAACGCCTCCTTTAGGTCCCAGCTTGACCTCTTTGCCTTTCTGCTTGGCAGACTGTTTCCCAGACTGCTTTCCAGACTGATGCTTCTTCGTTCCCGAAGATTGACCATGTTCCACAACATTAGCCTTGGCGGCGTAGGTGCTCCCTACCCTCCTTTCAGCCATCTTATTGTCCTCCTCAATGCGGAGCCTAACAATAAGATCCTCCATAGTCATAGCCTTTCGCTTGTGCTTCAAATACAACTTGAAGTCTTTCCAACCAGGGGGCAACTTTTCTATCATGCATGCCACTTGGAAAGGCTCACACAACAGCATCCCTTCGATAGCAATTTTGTGCAAGATCACTTGGAGTTCTTAGACTTGACTGATCACAGTTTTCGAGTCCACCATCTTGTAGTCCAAAAACCGGCCGACGAAAAATTTTTTTGATCCGGCATCTTCGGTTTTGTACTTTCTGTCTAAGGACTCCCACAGTTCCCTAGCCGACTTCTTTACACAGTACACGCTGTAAAGTGCATCGTGCAAGCAGTTCAGAACATAGTTCTTGCACAAGTAGTCGTTCTCTTTCCAAGTGATTTGGTCCCTCAGGACTTGCATGTCTTGCTCATCTTCAGCAACGACAGGTGCATCCTCACTCAAAAACCTCGCAAGGCTCAGAGTCGTGAGGTAAAACAGCATCTTCTGCTGCCACCTCTTGAAATCCACACCAGTGAATTTCTCGGGTTTCTCCCCGTGGTTCACAGGAACCGCACGCACCGCCATTGGGATTGGAGGATTTTGTGCCAAAATCACGGGAGGTTGCCCATTGTTGCCATTGAGGGTCCCGTTGCCACTTCCATTTCCAGTTTCAGTCGACATCTTTTCTGAAATTAAGATCAAAAACACAAATAAGTGATAAAGATCTTTATTAATCAACCAGAACCCGAAAATTGCTGTGACTGATCGACTAATTAATATAGAAATCAGGATAGTTCCACAAAATCAATAGATATCAGTAGCTTCAGAATCTTGGTTTATAGCCCCGTACTGTGAGATACAAGTTAGTCCAGAAACATGTAACAAAAATATCAATTAAGTCTATTGGTCAAAACAATGAATGTGCACTGATGTATAAACAATAACGGAAAACCTTTTCCTGATACAAATAAAGGCAAAGCTTTGAAAGTCAAAGGTTTTATATCCACGTGTGTTCAATGCACCAAATAAATAGTAATAGTATTTGCCTTTACTCCTAGAAAAACCTTCAACTGTTACAGAAGTTTTTGCAGATTTGAAAAGTCAAATAAAGTATAACTCACTAATATTCAAGTCTATAGCAATGAATATACTGCTTTTAAAAATCAAATGGGGAAAACCGTAACAGTAGTTTTTTTTTTTTTTTTCTGTAACTGGCTAAACCAATTAGATCACAAAAGTTCCACAAATTCAGTAATGAACCAGTAGCATACAATAACTCTCCAATGATGTCAGAAGGAAAACCAAGGAGTATAGTCTAAATAAACACCAAATAAATAATACACTACTGTTACGAAACTGTTCACCCGTGAGCATTATTATTATTATTATTTTTAAAAGCACTACACTGAGAATGTAAAACAATTTAGACACAATTATCGTGCAAAACTAATCAAAAGAAGAGCACGAGATGCAAATCAGTTTTTCACTAGCAAAGAGTAAAAAATCTTAGCCAATGAAAATATTAATCAGAATGGTATCTAAAAGGTTGATGCTAATAAAAATATGGTCACGGTTTCCAAAATCGCAACCTGTTCAAAACCAAACTATACGACAAAGACAGAAAATAGTATGCTAAATTCTCTGTAAAACACACTACTAACCAAACAAGTCAGAGGAATGTCAACTGTAGACACCCCAATCTGGGCTTCCAGATTAGTTTACTTACGGTTTTTGATTCCCCGATGATGAAATGGATCAAGAACACCCCGGGTATGTCGAGTGTTTGAGCTTTGAGTGTTTGAAAAACCCTTGAACCTAACCTAGCCTAAGCCACTTCAAAAACCAAAAACCCTACTGATGTGCGCCAGGGCGCAACCATCCCGCGCCAGGGCGCACCATCGCGCGCTTGACTCACTCCATCGCGCGACAATGCGCCAGGGCGCACCATCGCGCGACACACTCACTCCATCGCGCGACAGTGCGCCAGGGCGCACCATCGCGCGACAGACTCAGACCATCGCGCGATGGTCAAAGCTGTCCCCATCACCTTTATCAGCTGGGTTGCTTAGCCACCAAGCAAACCTCAGCAGGCCTCGTGGACTGGTTGAGCTCCTCTCCTTTCACCAACCAGATTCACCTCCATTCTTCCCTATAAATACCCCCATTCTTCTTCCATTAAAAGGGTTCAAGAATTTCAAAGGTTAAAAAAATCTCAAGAGCATAGCTTGCTCTTTCTCCTCCATTATCAAACATCCAACCACTCAATCAATCCTCAAATCTCAAAGCTCAACACCTTTCAAACTCAAAACCGAAGGTATAGCTTACCTTTGTTCTGTTTTCTGTTCTGATCTCTGAGGGGGGCTGGCAGGGCCAAGGCTGGTAATCAATACCAGTTCTGGTCCTAAAGCTGGCAAGGTTTCAAAAACCGTCGTGGTACGAATCAGCGCGCGACGGACCTACTCACGCGCGCGACTGTTCTAGTCTGTGCTCGCTGGTCCGCGTGGGGATTGGTTCCTACTGTTTTGTGCTTTATTATGTTATAGATCACTGTTGAGCATGATAAAAATCAGTTTACTGCTTTCCTTAGTATAAACAGTTAGTCGTAGTTCAATATGAGTTTCTGCTGTTTTGGAGAACCCAGAAAAGTGTAAACCAAGCACTGGTCTGGTTGCGCCAGGGCGCGGCCATCTCGCGCCAGGGCGCACCATCGCGCGCCGGACTGGCTCCATCGCGCGACAGTGCGCCTGGGCGCATCCTCGCGCGCCAATCTGAAACCATCGCGCGACAGTATGCCTCAGACCAGTGAGTGGCCTTGCACGGGTAGCTTAGTTTTAGGCCATTATGTTGTCCCCACACTGTTTATGGGGTGTTTTATTAATTTGTAGGACTTTAAAACCTTTAAACTGTATATTATGCTGCTATATGAACTGCGTGGTTTGTCCTGGGTGTGCACTGGTCCTTCCAGAGCCCAGATGGTTTGAGAATAAGAGCTGTGGGTTTGAGCTCACCGGCGCGCGCGTGTCTTGGAGTTGTGCGCGCATGAGTAAACAGCATGCAGTGACTCGTTCAGTGCATGCTGGTTTCTTCCTACGCACGTCACTCCAAAACAGGGGCCTCCCAGTTTGTCTAAACTCCCACAGCAGTCTGTTCTCATCCTATACTAATTGTTCATCCATGCATGCTATCTATCACATCCTGCAAACGTGTTACAGTTTTAATCCCCGATTAACTGTTCCCCCGCCCTAATTGGCTAAAAATTGATTAATCAAACAGAATCGCAAACAAACATTTTCGCAAATGCCTAAGTAGAGACCGATCTCCGGATTGGGCGAGAGGGGTGCCATAAAACCCTTCCCCTCTCGTAACCTAGCTCCCGAACCCAGATATGGTTATGACGGACTGGTTCCTTAACTTTTTCAAATCAATCAGCGCGGCAAGTGCTTCGAAATACGGTTCCTTGGGTGTCGGACCTTCAAACCCGAGTGGCGACTCTGTATTTTGCGAGCGCTTGCTTCCCCGCTCGCGCTCCCTCGACCCGGGCATCTCGCGTCTCGGAATCCGGAAATTCCGAAAACGGGCACGCATGCCCACAGTGGCGACTCTGCTGGGGACCGAATCAATATTGGTCTATACTTAGATTTTAATACGCTCGAGAACAATCCCACAAAAGTCTGTCAAAATAGTGAGCTTCGCGCTGCTAAAGAAAGGATTGGTGATTTAACGGGACCTCGTGTCCGGCCATCCAATCTGGGGCTTTTCCGATTGTTCTCTTGTGTAGTTTCTTCTAAGTATTGATCAATAAAGAGAGCCAAATTTGAAAAGGCATTTGCGAATTTGCGATTCTATTCGATTAATCAATTTCTTTAGCATTTTTCATATGCATCGATGTGGGACAAGCCTCGTTGGATCGTTTTGGCAATCCGGCACGGTTTACCGGAGCTCGGGGACCCCGAATGACCAACAACCTTCGACGATGATGAGTCATTCTACCGTTTGACTGTTGCTCTGCGATTACGCGGGCAGCGGGAGGTATATCTTGGCTTTAGTCCGAGGAACCCGTTACAAGCCAAAACCAGCCTTTGCATATACAAAGCATTAGAACTCTCCAAACTAGGACAGGTACCTACAGGGTAAGATTACTTGCATCTAACCCCCATATACTGTCTACGTGTTACTGCTTTCCCTATCGCATGTACTGTACATACGCTATTTTGCATAGGAGCATGCTTAAGGTTGTCTTGTCTTTCAAGTTCGTCATGCGCTGTCTAAGACGTTGTTGGACCCGATGAGGAGTCGTTCATTCTGTCGAATGTTCGTTATCAATCGCAAAGTCCTTAGTTCAATGAGACTTTGAGAAATCAAAATTTACTACATCCTTGGCTCATGCCCGATTAAGGATTCAACCAACAATAAGGAACAACGAAGTAGTGATGCCACGTCATTGGTGCCACCCAGGTTGAAGTGCGAAGTCACTATACACCGCCATGTTCAAGGTTAAGGTGCCATGTCATCACTACCGAGTTGTTCCAAATTCAAAGTTGAACCTTTAAATGGGACTAGTCAAAGATTTAGTCTATTTTGACTTCTTTTAGGATCTGTCGATCTACTCAAGGACACATCGCCGAAAAGAATTCTGAGGATTCCGGCAACGTCTGAAACTCGTGAAGCAAACACGTCTCTGGAACTGTACATACATACATTCTGTTTTGCGTAGGAGCATGCTTAGGGCGGCTTCTAGGTTGTCTCTCTCTTTCGAGTCTGTCTTATGCTTATTAGGACGCTGCTAGACCCGATGAAGAGTCGTGCATCTCGATGGTGCACGTTGTTAATTTTTCAAAGTCCTTAGATCAGCGAGACTTTGAGAAATCAAACCTTATTAAGTCCTTGGCTCATGCCCGATTAAGGATTCAACCGACAATAAGGAACCACAAAGTATTGATGTCGTGACATTGATATCATTCAGGTTACAAGTGCCTTGTCACTTACAACCACCCCGGCCAAAGCACAGCGTTGCTCACGCCACCCCGGTTAAGGTGTCACGCCGTCAATACCGAGTTGTTTCTAATTCAAAGTCGAATTTTCAAATGGGACTAGTCGAAGACTTAGTCTGTTTTGACATCTCTTAGGATCAGTTTGATCCATTCAAAGGATACACCCTCAAAAAGAATTCCGAGGATTCTGGCAGCGTCCGAACATCATGAGACAGACTTGTCTCTAGTTCTAGAGTCTAGGGTTGACACCGACAACGACATGTACATTGCATTTTGCTGTAGGAACACCACTGAGCTTTTGTCTTACTTTGCTGTCCGAAGCTTAAGGCCATTGCATCGTTGGAGAGTACCGAAAAGAAGAGCCAAACCTGCTTGGGAACATTTGCCAGAGCTGTTGCACCTTTGCTTCCAAGGTCATATCACCTGCCTCGTTCATCAATTCAGAATGGCAGTACAAATGGAGCTGGCTGAGCTCAAGAAGGCTGTAGAAGAATTGGGTCACAAGATGGACAAACAGATGATTATGGTCCAGGGACTCGTTGGCCTCATTACCTCCACAGCCCCGCAGCCAGATATGGGGCTAGTCAAAGAACCTTCTCAAGCCTACCACCCTCCGACGGTTGGAATCAACCCGTGCTCAAGAGATATGTTCAAAGACCTGGCTGAGTTTCATGAGGCCAGGACTCACTCGAAGGAGGATGTTGATTCCTTTGTCGAAGCCATTGCCAAAGGGGAGGACATACTTAGTGATGAATTCGGCCCCGAAGGCAAAAGAATGCATCCTATTGATGAGGCAATATGTTGCAACTGCGAAGCAAACAAGGGTTCCGCTTTGGATTCTCAGTTCACTCGCCGAAACCCACCAAGGACTTTCTCACGCTTCTCTACACCTTTGGCCTCAATTTATGAGAAGCTCCTCGATGCTGGTTCCATCAAGCCCCTCAATCCAACTCCTCTACCCAAAAATCCATCACCCAACTTCAAGTATAACCTCTATTGTGCCTACCATCAGATGCCTGGCCATCCTACCAGTGCTTGCTTCCGGCTTCGACATGCCGTTCAAGATCTCGTTGATTGTGGTATCATCACAACCCCACCACCATCAACAGCCGATACCAATCAGGTTCAAAACGCTCAAAGCTTCCGAGCCCGAACCCAACCCCGGAGTTTCTCTGTCTTCGAGGCACCTCTATCTACAGTAATGGAGAAGCTTTTCCAATCCGGGCATCTTAAGCCTTTGACCCCGACTTCCCCACCCAAAGTCTTACCAGCCAACTGCAATGCAAACCATTTCTGTGCCTTCCACCAAATGCCTGGCCATCCCACTGACGCATGCTATCGTCTTCGACATGAGATTCAAGATCTCATTGACAATGGCACAGTTCAAGTTCCACCAAAGCCCAACGTCATTTCCAACTCCTTGCCTCAACACAACTCTGACCCTCTGGTTGGTCAGATATCTATCACCTCCACTCAAATCAACCCGAGCTCCACCATATTCAACCCTAGCCACTATATCGTCCCAGAGAGCCAACCCAAACCAATCGTATCCATCCCGTTCGAACCGGAGATTAACATGATGGCTGTAGGTTGGGCAATTGAGGTCTTCACTGCCGACAACTGGATTGACAGTAATGAGGAACTTACAAAGGAGCAGGCTGACAGGCTGAGGTCCATTGTTCAAAAGAGCACCGAGTAGGTTTGGTCAAAGAAGCTGAGGAAGCCGAAGTGCTGTTGCTTGGGCCTGACACCCGCTGGATCCCACCTCTTTTTGTGGAAGTCAAGGGTAGCTATAAAAGTTGCATTTTCAAACCGCGTCTAGTTTGCATTGGCGTTTTGTCTGAGTCTGACACAGAGTCTTTTGAGTCATCTAAGTCTAGCTCTGAGTCGGAGGTTGTGCCTTTTGGCCCTCCACGTCGTAGCTTTTGTTTCAAATTTTGAGTCTACTGTACTTGGCAACCCCGATGGGCTTTCTTTATGATATGCATTATCTTGCTTCTAAGTACTTCGCTGGCTTTTGAATAAACTGTGTCAACTCCGACGACGAAGGGATAGATTTCGATGGGATCATACCCAAGGAAATGTGTTCCCTCGCTGAAAGGGAAGACAAAAGGCATGCTCAGCCTATTAAAAGGAGAAGTAGTTTCAAATAAACTTGAAAGATGAAGTAGACCTCCAAATGGTTCAAACTGGTTCAACACTGTCCCCAAAGGAGCATTGCGCCCGGTCAAACAAGCATCGATATTTTGACATGGTCTCTCAAATGACATGCCTAACGTAGACCCTGAGATAAAGGAACATCAAATCTTGTTGCTACCGGATGCCAAGCCAAAAAGCAGAAGCTCAAAAGGTCCAGCGCCTCATACATCTTCAAGTTTGTAGGAACAGCGTTCCACCAAGTACAAGTTAGCAAGTTCAAAATTGGTCTGGAACGAGACATGTCAACCGAAGCACACTGAACTCTGCGCTATCAAAGCCGTTTTATCTGAGGCTGTGGCCAGAGATCATCGATCTCGACGACCTCGATGGCAATCAATTTCAAATACCTTGGTCAACATGGATCAATTCAAAAGTCTTTTTCCTGAGAGAAGCTCGTTGGGCTGAAAATCCCAAAGGTGGGCAGTTCCAAGCAAAAGTTAGAGCAGCCTGCTAGACCAAAACCTTTGAAGGTGGTTTAGGCAAAAATGAATAGGCAATATTCAAAAGCTCGCTAGACCGAAAACCCGAATGGGCGGTTCTAGGCAAAAGTTAGAGCGTAAAAGGTGAGGTAAAATACTCGAGTGAACCTCAGCCTGAACTACGTTCTGACCTGATTCCCTAGCTTAGGATACGTAGGCAGTCTCTTTTTGAGACTCGGTCACATTCTATCAATTGGGTCCATGGTTGACATTTTGGTACACATCAAAGGTCGAAGAGGATCGAAGATCAGATCAAGCTGCATTGGAGGAATCAGAAGGGGGAAAACCTTTGTCTTTCAATTTTATTACAAACTGCTTCTTCAATTTACAGGCTGAGCATAAGTCTTAAAATATTTGAAGCATCAAAAACAGAACGAAATGCTAGAGGCCTTAACCGGCTCACAATTTATTCTAAGTTCAGCGAATTCTGGTATAAGCAACCGTAGCGCGTTTGTTCGAAGTGATGCGCGTTGGTCTCAAACCTGCGCACGCTTCTTGCAACAGATAGTAGCAGTTAGCTACTACCCTCGAATGTCATTCCAGGGACTTTTGCCAAGTCTTGTCATACCATGCAAGTCATATGGACTTAATATGATTGCACGGGGGTGTCGGTTTCAGTCCGGGCCTATACGAGTCATTATCTGCGTCTTATGTCCGTTTTTGCGACATTTTTCCAGCTTTTCAATCAACTGTCGTTTCGAGATGCTTTTCTCGGTTTTGTTTGTACAGGTCTTTGTGCCTTTTTGCGTCTTTCGCAAGTGTTAGTTTCACCTGTCTAAGGAATGTTGTGAATTTTTGGCTCATTAATACCCAAAAATTTCATTATGTTCCGTGTGTCTAAGGGTTTGCATTATACCCTGGGGCTCTTTTTCCCTTTTCATTCGAGCTAGGCGAGTCTGTTTATGTGCGCACGTCTGTGTGTCGATTCAAATCACTTGTCAATGCAAATTAGATATTAGTGGTTAGTTTTTGCATTCTCTTCAACACTTGTAAAATAGTGTCAATAAACTGGAAAACGCAATTGTTACATTGCTACCCTAGTATCAGTAATCCGGAAGCAGCGGAATCTCTTGAAGCAGCAAGGGCATGTCGGCCCAAGGCCAAGCAAAGCATATTTCTGGGGCTCGTCTGCCCAAGCATCGAAGAAACGGCACGCAGGCCCAATGCTGTTACCATGTCAATTGGGCACGCCAGCCCGCTCAATGTCTCTCTATCTTGGTGTGCATCTCCAGGGCAAAAGGCAGTAAAGTACTTGGGCTCAGTGGTAGTCCTTAGGCGTCGTTGTCCTCGTAGGAGCCGCCCTTAGCTTGCATCTACATTTTCAATTTGTGCATTTTCTTAGTATGCATCTTTGCATATTGTATATCAAATGTTTAAAGCAGGAAAATTCTATGACGGAATCGCTTCTGTGGGTTAGTGCAAGTATGGGGGAATGACACACGCCACTTTCCGTGTCTCATTTGCCATGGTAACCATCAAGCGCACAACCTCGCTGTCCTGTTCTGTTGGCACTTAGAATGCACTTTGGTGAATCAGAATTCAATCCAATTCAACGGCTCGATCATTCTGCACACTGATCTGCCCGTCTCAAAATCAACGACAGCCGGTCCTGTCCATTTCTCAATAGGCATGATCATTCTGCACACTGATCTGCCCGACTCAAATCAACGACAGCTGGTCCTGTCCATTTCACAACGGCTCGATCATTCTGCCCACGGATCTGCCCGACTCAAATCAACGACAGCCGGTCCTGTCCATTTCACAACGGCTCGATCATTCTGCCCACTGATCTGCCCGACTCAAATCAACGACAGCCGGTCCTGTCCATTTCACAACGGCTCGATCATTCTGCACACTGATCTGCCCGTCTCAAATCAACGACAGCCGGTCCTGTCCATTTCTCAATAGGCATGATCATTCTGCACACTGATCTGCCCGACTCAAATCAACGACAGCCGGTCCTGTCCATTTCACAACGGCTCGATCATTCTGCCCACTGATCTGCCCGACTCAAATCAACGACAGCCGGTCCTGTCCATTTCACAACGGCTCGATCATTCTGCCCACTGATCTGCCCGACTCAAATCAACGACAGCCGGTCCTGTCCATTTCACAACGGCTCGATCATTCTGCACACTGATCTGCCCATCTCAAATCAACGACAGTCGGTCCTGTCCATTTCTCAACGGCATGATCATTCTGCACACTGATCTTCCCGTCTCAAATCAACGACAGCCGGTCCTGTCCATTTCTCAATAGGCATGATCATTCTGCACACTGATCTGCTCGACTCAAATCAACGACAGCCGGTCCTGTCTATTTCACAACGGCTCGATCATTCTGCCCACTGATCTTCCCGTCTCAAATCAACGACAGCCGGTCCTGTCCATTTCTCAACGGCATGATCATTCTGCACACTGATCTTCCCGTCTCAAATCAACGACAGCCGGTCCTGTCCATTTCTCAACGGCATGATCATTCTGCACACTGATCTTCCCGTCTCAAATCAACGATAGCCGGTCCTGTCCATTTCTCAACGGCATGATCATTCTGCACACTGATCTTCCCGTCTCAAATCAACGACAGTCGGTCCTGTCCATTTCTCAACGGCATGATCATTCTGCACACTGATCTTCCCGTCTCAAATCAACGACAGCCGGTCCTGTCCAAATCTCAACGGCATGATCATTCTGCACACTGATCTTCCCGTCTCAAATCAACGACAGCCGGTCCTGTCCAAATCTCAACGGCTCGATCATTCTGCACACTGATCTTCCCCTTTCAAATCAACGACAGCAGGTCTTGTCCAATTTCCAACGGCTTGATAATTTTGCAAAGTGATCTTCCCGTCCATCCAAATCATCGACGACGGTCAGCCATATCGTCCGACTCAATCAACCCGATGGTCAGCCATATCATCAACGACGGTCAGCCATATCGTCCAACTCAATCAACCTGATGGTCAGCCATATCATCAACGACGGTCAGCCATATCGTCCGACTCAATCAACCTGATGGTCAGCCATATCATCAACGACGGTCAGCCATAGCGTCCGACTCAATCAACCTGATGGTCAGCCATATCATCAACGACGGTCAGCCATATCGTCCGACTCAATCAACCTGATGGTCAGCCATATCATCAACGACGGTCAGCCATATCGTCCGACTCAATCAACCTGATGGTCAGCCATATCATCAACGACGGTCAGCCATATCGTCCGACTCAATCAACCTGATGGTCAGCCATATCATCAACGACGGTCAGCCATATCGTCCGACTCAATCAACCCGATGGTCAGCCATATCATCAACGACGGTCAGCCATATCGTCCGACTCAATCAACCTGATGGTCAGCCATATCATCAACGACGGTCAGCCATATCGTCCGACCCAATCAACCTGATGGTCAGCCATATCATCAATGACGGTCAGCCATATCAGTCATTCAACGATGGTCAGCCATATCATCCATGACGGTCAGCCATATCAGTCATTCAACGATGGTCAGCCATATCATCAATGACGGTCAGCCATATCAGTCATTCAACGATGGTCAGCCATATCATCCATGACGGTCATCCATATCAGTCATTCAACGATGGTCAGCCATATCATCCATGACGGTCAGCCATATCAGTCATTCAACGACGGTCAGCCATATCGTCCGACTCAATCAACCCGATGGTCAGCCATATCAGTCATTCAACGATGGTCAGCCATATCATCCATGACGGTCAGCCATATCAGTCATTCAACGATGGTCAGCCATATCATCAATGACGGTCAGCCATATCGGTCATTCAGCGATGGTCAGCCATATCATCCATGACGGTCAGCCATATCGTCTATCTCCACCAAATCAACGGCTTGATCATTCTGCACAATGATCAGCCCGTCTCCTGTCATGTTTGCAACGGTTTGATCATTTATACTGATGATCCTCCCATCCAGACTTCAACGGTTCGATCATTTATACTGATGATCCTTCCATCCTATCTGCAACGGTTTGATCATTTATACTGATGATCTTCCCACCCAGACTTCAACGGTTCGATCGTTTATACTGATGATCCTTCCTGTCAAATCCCCCAACGGCTTGATCTTTCGGTACACTGATCAGCCCATCTCTTGTCAAAGTTCCTCAAATGATCTGATCATTCGGCACATTGATCTCTCTGTCCGCCTTCACGACAGCCGGTCCTGTCAAATCCATAAACAACGACCAGAACATCATTCGATGGTCCTTTCATCTGCAACTGATTGTTCCCTAGGAGAGTCCGTCTTGGCCTGTCCCGAACGACAATCACCCTCAGTCTAGCCGCAAGTGCATCTTCCAGCAGGCTTATTGCTCTGTCTCGGATGGTCTTTGATAAGGAGATTGGCTCTGATTCCTTACAGATGGAATTCAACCTGCCTGACACGACCTACCCGTGTTTGTTGGAATACTTTGTGCTGAGGATAGCTTGATCTCCAGCAACGACGGCCTGTCCCGTCCACATCTGCAACGACAACCTATTCTGTCCAAATTCGATCAACAAGCGGCGATTCACTCGTCCACTTCTACTTCCATCCCCGGCAATGGACAGCCAGTCCATTCCACCAATCAGGTTCCTTAAGTTTACTTGTCTACTTTGCTAGTATGTTCTGCTCTGGATTGCCTTGAGGGGTGTCTAGAATTCTTTGACGTTACTTGTACCAAGTCGATGGTGCTTCAAGTGCCGTCAAAGAGGGGCTACTGTAGACACCCCAATCTGGGCTTCCAGATTAGTTTACTTACGGTTTTTGATTCCCCGATGATGAAATGGATCAAGAACACCCCGGGTATGTCGAGTGTTTGAGCTTTGAGTGTTTGAAAAACCCTTGAACCTAACCTAGCCTAAGCCACTTCAAAAACCAAAAACCCTACTGATGTGCGCCAGGGCGCAACCATCCCGCACCAGGGCGCACCATCGCGCGCTTGACTCACTCCATCGCGCGACAATGCGCCAGGGCGCACCATCGCGCGACACACTCACTCCATCGCGCGACAGTGCGCCAGGGCGCACCATCGCGCGACAGACTCAGACCATCGCGCGATGGTCAAAGCTGTCCCCATCACCTTTATCAGCTGGGTTGCTTAGCCACCAAGCAAACCTCAGCAGGCCTCGTGGACTGGTTGAGCTCCTCTCCTTTCACCAACCAGATTCACCTCCATTCTTCCCTATAAATACCCCCATTCTTCTTCCATTAAAAGGGTTCAAGAATTTCAAAGGTTAAAAAAATCTCAAGAGCATAGCTTGCTCTTTCTCCTCCATTATCAAACATCCAACCACTCAATCAATCCTCAAATCTCAAAGCTCAACACCTTTCAAACTCAAAACCGAAGGTATAGCTTACCTTTGTTCTGTTTTCTGTTCTGATCTCTGAGGGGGGCTGGCAGGGCCAAGGCTGGTAATCAATACTAGTTCTGGTCCTAAAGCTGGCAAGGTTTCAAAAACCGTTGTGGTACGAATCAGCGCGCGACGGACCTACTCACGCGCGCGACTGTTCTAGTCTGTGCTCGCTGGTCCGCGTGGGGATTGGTTCCTACTGTTTTGTGCTTTATTATGTTATAGATCACTGTTGAGCATGATAAAAATCAGTTTACTGCTTTCCTTAGTATAAACTGTTAGTCGTAGTTCAATATGAGTTTCTGCTGTTTTGGAGAACCCAGAAAAGTGTAAACCAAGCACTGGTCTGGTTGCGCCAGGGCGCGGCCATCTCGCGCCAGGGCGCACCATCGCGCGCCGGACTGGCTCCATCGCGCGACAGTGCGCCAGGGCGCACCATCGCGCGACAGTGCGCCTGGGCGCATCCTCGCGCGCCAATCTGAAACCATCGCGCGACAGTATGCCTCAGACCAGTGAGTGGCCTTGCACGGGTAGCTTAGTTTTAGGCCATTATGTTGTCCCCACACTGTTTATGGGGTGTTTTATTAATTTGTAGGACTTTAAAACCTTTAAACTGTATATTATGCTGCTATATGAACTGCGTGGTTTGTCCTGGGTGTGCACTGGTCCTTCCAGAGCCCAGATGGTTTGAGAATAAGAGCTGTGGGTTTGAGCTCACCGGCGCGCGCGTGTCTTGGAGTTGTGCGCGCATGAGTAAACAGCATGCAGTGACTCGTTCAGTGCATGCTGGTTTCTTCCTACGCACGTCACTCCAAAACAGGGGCCTCCCAGTTTGTCTAAACTCCCACAGCAGTCTGTTCTCATCCTATACTAATTGTTCATCCATGCATGCTATCTATCACATCCTGCAAACGTGTTACAGTTTTAATCCCCGATTAACTGTTCCCCCGCCCTAATTAGCTAAAAATTGATTAATCAAACAGAATCGCAAACAAACATTTTCGCAAATGCCTAAGTAGAGACCGATCTCCGGATTGGGCGAGAGGGGTGCCATAAAACCCTTCCCCTCTCGTAACCTAGCTCCCGAACCCAGATATGGTTATGACGGACTGGTTCCTTAACTTTTTCAAATCAATCAGCGCGGCAAGTGCTTCGAAATACGGTTCCTTGGGTGTCGGACCTTCAAACCCGAGTGGCGACTCTGTATTTTGCGAGCGCTTGCTTCCCCGCTCGCGCTCCCTCGACCCGGGCATCTCGCGTCTCGGAATCCGAAAATTCCGAAAACGGGCACGCATGCCCACATCAACATGCAGATTCAAGATAAGTCTAAATCACAATACCACTAGCAAATATATTAGCCAATGAACAGATTGCTCTAACAGATATATAACAAGAGCCAAAGGAAAGTCTAAAGCTTTTTGGAATCAAAACACTGACTTTATGCTTACGGTTTCCAAACCCCACAAACTGTTCTCGGAAAAAGTAAGAAAAACGTATTCTCGCAGAAAGTCAATTTGAAATCCAAAATACAGTTTGAGTGCCCGAAAATATTACGCCACAAATCCGAAACACATACAATTTTGTAAAACCGTATATTTCCCAAAACTGTTTTTAACAATATCCAGAAAACTCAACGTAAACTGTTTGTTTATAAAACCACTATTTTTAACAATATCCAGAAAACTCAACGTAAACTGTTTGTTTTATAAAACCACTATTTTTCCAAAAGAGAGAATTTGTCTTAAGATTGTAGGAAAATAGTGCGGAAAAACAAAAAACGATTTTTCTAATTTCTGAAAATTACAACATGAACATGAATTACAAAATTACAGAATATGAAATGTAGACATAAACTGTAAAAAAGTATTTGCAATTCCAAACCGAGACCCGTTTTGTTCAACGGTGCCCTTAAGACAAATTCGCCGCCTCACCGGTGCTGGAGGTTGTGTCGGTGTTCGTCTCCCAGGGTTGACTCGGTTACCACTCAGCTGCCGGAGCACCGCCGTAGACTGCCGGTCGAACTAACTTGTGTCTGTACTCTCTCTCTCGAAAAGAATAATTGTATTGCAGAAGAATGCTTTGGATTGTTTTCGGTGTGTTGAAACCAAAGGTAGAGGTCCCCTTATATAGCTGAAGGAGGAGCCTCTACCATCAATACGACAATGAATACAAATATTCATGGAGGAGCCAATAATCAATAGGGGAATTGATTTCGCAATTCAATTCTAAAATAAAACTGATACAGTTATTATTCTCAAAATTGAATACATAATCATGGGTAATAACTCTGGGTAATCAACCCAGCTTTGACCATTCAACCGTGCACTGTTGTCGGTCCGAAACCCACTTTGAGAGACAATTTCTCATTCATCTCTCAATGGAATTTGGGCCCACCTCGCGCGGTGTGGGTCCCACCAAATTCTCTTTGGTTAAAATTCCATTTTTCCAACAGAAAGATGAGGAAGGACAAGAGAAGTAACCGTTTGATTTAAACTTAAGGAGGAAACTTCTTCAAGTTTGAATTTTAAGTCGGCCTATAAATACAAGAATCGAAGATATTAAGAACCCCCACTCAATCGCCCAAAGGCTTCTACTTTTTATCTGTACTTTACTTTTCATGCACTAGAATTAGCTTGTAACGTAATCGTCCATTCAACTGTGTTTCCACTGTCGATTGACTTCTACCTTGAAGTGTAATAAAGTCAATTTATTATTCTTCTTCCACCCTCTATTCACTTCACTAAGTTTGCTTCCAGAGAAGTCCTAAAATACGGCAAGGAACCAAACTCAACTATCACAAATATTCACATTCCAGCACACAAACAAATATTTTGTCAATCATCGACATCAAGTAAAACAAACGGTAAACAGCTTGGGCGGCCCAAATGTCGGGGCCGACACTGGCCGCATTTGAGAACTGTCACTTGTAGCCTCTTTTTGGGTCTATCATCATGCAACCTTTTTGCTAGTCTGTCATCATGGGGTGTGGATAGTAAATACGGTTTTGTTAACCCCTGCTTACTAGGCAGATAATAATATACGTATAGTTCCAAATAAGTTCGGATATCAATACATATCTCACAGATATTAGTACACTTTCACAAATATCAATACACCTTTATCGGATATCAATGCACCGTTTTACCTATTATCTTATCCATTTGGGCGGATGTTAAAATAATCTTTGTAAATTTTACACAATGTGGGATGAAATGGATCCCGCTCCGCTCTGATGCCATGTACAAACTTTATATCTATCTTAAACTCAATTAGCAATAAGTAAAGAGGTTCCAACCTATATTAAGGATCACTCATTCTACTCCCAAACAAGATGAGTCTATATTTTCCTTAACAATCATCCATTTTTTCTTCTTTTCTTGGTTTACGGTAGAGTACCAAGTCTCGGTTTTTAATAAACAACTCAGGAGTACTACTTCAAAGGAATTGGAAAATAAAGGTAACCGAACCAAAAGTGGGGAATTGGAAAGTAAAAGGCCATTGTGGTCTTTGTAGAACAAAAATTGTCTTCTCATTTAACTTCTTACATTATTTTCTATAGTAGTGGTTTTAGTTGTTCTCATTTAATAATCTTTTAACATTTGCCCCCAAGGCACACATTAACAAAACAAAAAGCCTTCAAGATGCACATAAAACGTAAAACAAAGTGAAATATGATTGTCAAATCTACGTAATTACTTACTGCTTAACCCATTTTTTTAGCTTATCATAATTTACATGCCCCAAGCATGCATGCCAGAGACCTACAGTCTCATTTTTTCGCGTCTTATCTAAGTAAAACGATTCGACGGCATTATATGGATTGACTCCAGACATCATCCTTCCATAGTATACCTACTGGCTTAAGTCTTTGACACACCTTAATGTCCTATGGGCCAAAAACCACATAATTACCGTTCTAGAGAATTTTACAATGGTGCAGAACTCTTTAGAAGATTAGAGAATAATATAGACTACTGTAAAATGGTCTAGAATTTTGGAGATTGTTCTATATCTTTTTGAAACATTCAAGAAATGAAAGAACCTAAAGAGTTTTCTAAGAGAATTTCGAAGTCGTCTAGAAGATTGTGGAAGACTCTGCAACATGCTAGATTTGTGTAGAGAGTTGAAAAATATCGTGGAGATATGAAGAATGGAAGATATTTTCTAGGACGATTCCAAAAGAATAATGTGAGCCATCTAATAAAAATAATCATAGCCGTCCATTGAGGAGGTTGATGGCTAATAAAAGGAAGGATTTGCTCACAAGGGAGATGAATATCATAAATAACCCTCTTTTTATGGGAGGTTACATATGCTGTACCATGGAAAGCATCCTTATTCGATCGTTAACTGTTAAACATAAAAATCCTTTGGGATTACTCAAATCAGGAAGTATTCAGTCAAGTCTGGTTATCATTCTGCTCATGAGGCCAAGGTTAGGAGAAAGATTCATCGTCCTCCCTCATCTTTCTGTCTCTCAAACAAGGTGTGGAGGAAAGTCTGGTCTATTCCCACTATTCCCAAAGTGCGTCACTTTGTTTGGAAGGTAGCTCGCAATTGGTTGGCCTCTAAAGTGAACCTCTTTAAGAAGAGGTGTGCCCCATCTCCCCTCTGCCCAATATGTGAGAAGGAGAGGGAGTCCATTGAACACATTCTGTTTAGGTGTCCTTGGACAGAAGTTGTGTGGTTTTGGAGCGATTTTTCCTACTAGATCAATGAACAACTGATTACCTCGGCAGATAAATGGGTGGAGGAAATTTTGTGTGGAAGCATGGCCAAAGAATTGATCTCAGAAAAGGAAGGACTCTTATTTCAAATGTACTGGGCTAATTGGAAAGCGAGAAAACAACTGTATCTCTAATAGTAACATTCCTCGTCCTCAGAAAACTATTGGTTTGACTCTTATAGCTAATTCGAATTACCTTCAAGTAGTGTTTAAGGGTTCAAGTGAGGGTGGGAGACATAAGCGAGCAGTGAGGATTGGCAAATGGACTCCCCCACCACCTGGTGTTACTAAATTTAATTGTGATGGAGCATACTCTTTCTCCCACAGCAAAGCTGCCTTTGGTTTTTTAGCCAGAGATAGTGGTGGATCTGCTCTGGTTTGGAGAGTTGGTCGAGTTATTGCCTCGTCGGCCTTGTTCATAAAAGCGTGAGCTCTTCGCATTGCTTGCGGGATGGCAGTGGATATGTGAATCATGGAAGTTGTGTTTGAGTCCGACTGCAAAGTGCTAATTAATTGTACGGGATGGCAGTGGATATGTGAATCACGGAAGCTGTGTTTGAATTCGACTGCAAAGTGCTAATTGATTGTATTAACAATGACAATGCTCAAGGGCCCTGGGATATTAGGGCACTGGTGGATGACATGAAGAGTTGGACCTCTCAGAGGATGTGGAGCTTCTCTTGGGTTAGCAGGGAGCACAACAAAGTCGCCCACTGGTTGGCCTTATCCAGGTTGTATTCCGCCTGGGATGGTTCTTATTGAGGGGATAGACCTTTTTAGTTTTGATTATGCTTCTTTGTAATTATGATTGTCATATCAAAAAAACGGGTGAGCTTCAGAGGCCATAAGGAGACCAAGAATGGAGATCTGTGCCGGTGTCTTGTTCAACTACTTGATACTCACTTTTCCGGATGATCTTGAGGAATTCTGTAACCTCTTCTCCAGTTAGGGCTTTCTTGGTAGCATCATTGTGGGGATCTCACCCATTTTATCCTCGCCTTTCTTCCGGATATCACCTTCCTCCAGTAAATCACTGGCAGTCCTTCGTGAGTGCAGCACGCATCTTTTTGTTTGTTTCGGAGCCGTTTTGGCGGGGCGTACTAAACCCACTACGTATCACACCACCGGGTGGCTCGCCTGAATGCCAAGTCTTTCTCTGCCGCCAACTCGACGAAAGGGCTTCGAAAGGCGTGGGTGGGCATAAAAGGATTGAACGTGCAAAAGGGGATCCCCGCTATGTATGTGAAACATCGGGAATTTCGATACCTTTCCTTAATCCTTTAGTTGCATTGACATCTCTTGTATATTGTAGATTTTTTTTAGTGACATTGAGTCAGGTGGAGCCTTATAGCTGTTTAAGTGCCCTGCTCAATGTGAGAGAAGTTTACAACAAAAATCTTGACATGGAAAGCATGATGAAAGCAAATGAGTTGATCATTGTAGATAAAACAATGAGACTTTATTCTAAATCTTCACTAAAGTAGACGCAAAAATTCACATTGTGAAACTAATTAACTTTGATTTTTTTTACCTTTACATGACAAATTTTCTATGATGCCCCAATGTGGTATTGGGGCATCATGCCCCCATTTAATCTGGGCCTTTAGATCACGTTTTGGATGAATTTCAGTCGTTGGATGAAAACCACTCCCAAAAAGTAGGGTGGTTTTGCCCATTTTTTCAGAAAAAACGTCATTATACTTACCATGAACACTGGTTCTACTTACCACAGTTTATGTTGACACTTACCACAAAATATTGTATACTTACCACAACAAAAGACTACACTTCAACGTTTTTTCCCTTTCTCTCTCTAACTTGTTCTCTAGGTAGCCGGTTTTTGGCAGAAAAATGTACCTTTTTGCAAGAATTTTTTTGATTATTGAAAATTTATAAGTTCACAACACTTTTGTCCTATTTACCCTATCTTTTGTCATTTTTCTAATCATTTGTGTAATAAATTATCAAATATTGGGTGAAAATATGAATTTAATAATACTTAATTTGTAAACAAATTTTTTATAACAAATTTTCAAAACTAGATATTTAAGCCAAAAAATTGCCTTGATTTTAGATTCATGTTGTTAATATATTTTATTAAATTATTTTTAATTAAAAAGTACTTTACAAATATTATTGAGAAAATATTTATTCATTCGTTGTTTTGAACAACTTACAATTAATGTTGTTAATATATTCTATTAAAATTTTACTTTGTGTTTATATGTTTCTTATAACAAATTTTAAAAAATAATAAATATAAACCATATAATTGTAATAATATCCTAATTAAATTTAAATAATTTATTTGAAATGATGTAAGCAATCGTTTAACGTGATATTATAACAATTAGTCGTTATAATTGACATTAGACTATTCAATTAGTGATAGGGTAGCGATTAATCTCTATAATCTACTATAGTAGTCAAAATCATTTGACTGAAAGCTTAATTGATTGATCATATTCAATAAGTGATGATATTGTGATGATTGAGTATTAATATACTTGGCTAAAATGAATTGGTTAATGTAGGTTAATAGTGATCAATGTTATTAGTAGAAATAGTAGTTAACAGTAGTCTTAGTTGCAATCAATAAGTGATTGATACAATTGGCTAATGTAAGAGTAACCACTAACTATTGATCTCTAATGACCCATTCAATACGTCATTTAGTTTTATTAATCATTAAGGTATTATGCTTTAATTATAAGGTAATACAAATTAAGTAGAACTAACTAACATCACATTTATTGTGGTAGTTACCGTATTAACTACCCTCATTATGGTGCATTAGTTATGTTACATAAATTCGGACCAACCTGTCATTAATGTCATACTTACCACAAAATCAGGCTATTTATACCACGCCGGCTGGATTTAGTTACCATCACAATATTCGGTTGTTCACGGTATATGTGTACATATCACAATTCTTGCTGGTACTTACCTTATGTAAAGGCTTTACTTACTTTTGAAAATGATTCACTTATTGTCAAACTTGTGAAATAAATGCTTACCTACCCCATATTATGTCATTAACGATACGAAATTCCTCCCTACCTACCTTAAACTCCTCAAACTTATCCATCTGATTTTTCACTTTTCCACACATATTCCTTCTTGTCTCGGGAAATGAATATTGAAGAACCTCTCTAACTTTCAAGAACAATAAATTGAAGAATTTGACCAAGTAAGTTTATCCTCATTCTGTAGTCTTTATTTAGTTGTTATTCTTAGATATTGAACATAATTTATTATTTTTAGCAAAAAGTTAATGATTATGTTTTTGGTTTGTTGTTGATTTGTCAAGATAAAAATGACCATAATGTATATCAGTTGATTACCACGATATATGAAAATACTTACCACAAACTATGATCGTATTTGAGCAGATTCAGAATTATCTCCATAATGTGTTTTATTTTTACCACTATATATGAAAACACTTACCACCGATTGTGGTCGTATTTTACCAGATTCAGAGAGATGGATGACAGTTTGAAAGGGAAGAATGTAGTGATAGACATTAGTGATGGCACTAGTGATGATGACGGACATAGCGATTATGATGGATATGGTGATGATGATGGACATAGCGATGATGACGGATATGGTGTTGATGACGGACTTGACGATTATCGGTTGGATGAATTAACGGAAGAAGATGTTTATGAAATGGCATTTGATTCGGATGAGGATGGAGAAAGATTCTATAATGCATATGCCAAAGTGAAAGGCTTTAGTGTTTGAAAGGATAATATTCACAAGGACAATGAGGGTATTGTTACTTCAAGGAAATGGGTTTGCTCAAAAGAAGGATATCGAGAAGCTAAGTATATGGAAAGAGAAGATCGAAAAAAAGAGCCAATGGCACTAACTAGAGTTGGATGTCCTTCTATATTTCATCTCAAATTAGATCGAAAATCAAACAAATACGTGGTTGCTAACTTTGTAAGCTTCCACAACCATAACTTGATAGGGCCTATGGGTGTGCCCTTCCTCCGCTCTCACAGGAAGGTTCGTAGTCCTGATAAAGCCTCGGCCAATACGATGCATAAAGTTGGCATTAAAACAAGTCATATTATGGATTTTGCCGCACAACAATCTGGTGGATATGACAAGGTTGGATACACACAAAAACATCTTTATAATCATTTTACAGCTCAACGCAAAATAAAGGTTGCGGATGGGGACGCGGAAGGTGCATTAGCCTATTTATGTGCGAAAGCAGAATATGACCCCTTGTTCTATTACAAGTATGACGTGGATGAGCAAAACCGGTTAAATAATATGTTTTGGAGAGATTCAACATCTCTAACAGACTACCTGTGCTTTGGAGACGTGCTACTATTTGATGCTGCTTATCGAACGAATGCTTATGGGAAGCCTTTTGTGATACTAGCTGGAGTCAATAGTCACTTCCAAATTGCAATATTTGGGTGTGCATTGTTGACTGCTGAGACTGTTGAGACTTATACATGGGTATTGGAAAAGTTTCTTGATCCCATGGGCAATGAAAAAATGCCAGTGTCAGTAATGACAGATGGAGATAAGGCCATGAGGAGAGCAATAAAAACTGTGTTGCCTAATGCTCGTAATCGTTTATGCAAATGACATCTGAAAAAGAATGCTGTGAGTAATGTCCATGTTCCCGGATTCCTGTGTGACTTTGAAAAATGCATGTCAATGCCAACGGAAGAAGAGTTTGAAATTGCATGGACAAATCTTGTGGACAACTATAATCTTCATGAAAACAATTGGGCGATAGAGGTTTACAAAAAATGGCACCTATGGGCTGAGGGGTACTTGCGAGGTATTTTTTTTTGCAGGAGCAAAAAGCACACAACGTGTTGAAGAATGAACGCATTTATGAATCGATTCCTAAAATTACGTTTACGGCTTTTTGAATTTGTACAAGCATATGATAGGGCTCTTGCTAAACTTCGACATAATGAGGCTAAGGCACAAGTAGAGAGTGAGAATAGTACTCCCATTCTTTCTATAGCCATGAAACGCATTGAACAGCATGCAGCTGATACATTTTCTCGGGCCATATTCAAGAAATTTCGCGATGAAATTAAGAAAGAGCAATCATTGTTTCGGGTGGATAAAGTTGAGATTGAAGATTTTCTAGTTTACTACTTATCTCGATATCAACAGAAGGATGCAACGTGGTCAGTATACTATCAGCCAACTGAAGGCATTATGAAATGCTCTTGCTTGAAATTTGAGTCAATTGGATTCCCTTGTTGTCATATGATTTCGGTAATGAAAACGGAGCACTTGAGAGAAATTCCCTCTTATCTGATCTCACAAAGGTGGACAAAAATGGCCAAGTCCTCCTCTCTTCATGGCCGCACATCGATGCCGAAATGGGTAACACAAACGACAAGGTATGGTGCATTGTCAACTGCATGTGTCGAAATGGCTTTTTATGCTTCACACTCAACCAATGCATATGATGAGGCAAGAGAAGAAATCGCAAGGTTGACATTCAAAATGAGAGAGCTGTATATGTTAGATGTTCAAAGCAAGCAAAAAGCGACAGGAGAAGAGAACAATGTCGAGGGGACATCTATGCATTTTGGTATTGGCGATCCCGTCATTATCAAGCGTAAAGGGGGGAGCCAAAATTTGGCAAAGGACTTTATCCCAAAGGTAAGAAAATGTGGCCACTGTAGACTACCTGGTCATACGCGAACGAAATGTCCGAAATTAGTATCAAACAATATGGAGAACATCAACGAGAATGAATCAGATTCGAGCATAGTTCACCCACAATCATTCACTGGGCGGTACTCATCTACATATTACCCACAATCATTTACTGGGCGAGACTCATCTGCATATTACCCACAATCATTCACTGCCAATGGTTGTGAATCTAGTGTCGAACCTAATTTGGTAAGTCTCTTATTATGTAGTCATTTAATAGACTAATATCCATTTGTCCATTCACTAATTATTATAATTTTTAAACTATACAAGCTGCTGGATGGTCAACAAATCCAAATAGTGTTCAGGCTCAGATCCTAGGCAGCAACTTTGGAGGATGGTCAACAATTCCCGGCAACGGTTTTGAAGGGTAAATGTAATCGCATGCAGTTTGAAAATGTAGTATGCAGTTTGAAAATATAATCGTAACCTTTGTTTCATGTAATGTCTTTCATTTGTAATCGTAAAAACATCCAGTATTCGTGGAAACAATGTCCAATTTTTAGTTGAAAACATCTTTCATTCATGGTAAGTAGGTTCTTTTTCATAGTAAGTACCATCAGTAGAGTTTTTTTCCTTCCAAAATCTGTGGTAAGAATATCCAGTTTTAGTTATGTATATCCTGTATTCGTGGTAAGTATGTTCTTTTTCATGGTAAGTACCTCCAGCCACTATTTTTTCCTTCCAAAATCTGTGGTAATATTTTTCCCTTCAAAATCTATGGTAAGAATGTCCAGCTTTAGTTAAGTACATCCTGTATTCGTGGTAAGTACGTTCTTTTTCATGATAAGCTCCTCCAGACACTATTTTTTCCTTCCAAAATCTGTGGTAATATTTTTCCCTTTCAAAATCTATGATAAGAATGTCTAGCTTTAGTTAAGTACGTCCTATATTCGTGGTAAGTATGTTCTTTTTCATGGTAAGTACCTCCAGTCACTATTTTTCCTTCCAAAATCTGTGGTAAGAATGTCCAGTTTTAGTTAAGTACGTTCTGTATCCGTGGTAAGTGTGTTCTTTGTCATGGTAAGCACCTTCAGTAGAGTTTTTTTCCTTCCAAAATCTGTGTTAAGAATGTCCAATTTAGTTATGTACATCCTATATTCATGGTAAGTACGTTATTTGACATGGTAAGCACCTCCAATTTGATGACATGGCCACTAAAATGGCAGGATATCCCTTCATTCACAACAAGCAGGCATAAAATTTCTCAACATTCATCAAAACAAGGAAAGACCTCGACATCATTGAATATGTATAATTATGTATAATATGTCTACCTTGTAAGAATTCCTACCTTTCAGACTGGGTATGGTCAAAGACATATCTTAGCATCAACTGCTTTTCGTTGGAAAGTGTGGCCATTACATCTGCCCTCTTGGGTTCCGCTTCCATGGTAGGCTTCTACAAATTAACAATCACGCATTCTAATGAGAGAACCGTAATAGAATTAAGAATATAATAATTATTCACATCTTGTTACCTTATTGGCATTTCTCTTCAGCGGCTGAGATTTGTCAAACCTATTTGTCTTCAATTTTTTTCCCCACTTATTCTTGCCATCAATTGCAGGAGCCGTACGAGACAAGGCCTCATGAACATTAGCTGCCATCTTTCGTAATTTCTTTGATGAAGCATTCAATTTAGCTTCCTCCTTGCCTTTTTCCTTGTTTGTCTTTAGACGAGATGTCATCTGATCCGATAATGCATTTTCGGTGCATTTTGTTTCTTAGTTTTAAAATGTCCTTCAACATCGGGTTCCTCCAAGGCAGATGGAGTGTCTTTCTTGTTAATGCCTCTATTAGTCGCAGAATATTTACGTTTACTATCTTTCTCATGCATAGCGGCCAATGTCTCTTCTAAGAGGCTCGACATTCTCTCTACCATACTAGTTAGATTTTTAACCTGGTCATTCTCCATTGATTTATCATGGTCAACCTCCCTTCCTTGATTCATCATTCTCTCTCTCTTGCCAATTCTATCTTCAATAATGACTTTGACCTATTATGAAAAATGGGAAAGAACCATCTCTCATAGCATCAACTACAATCAAACAACATCAAAACGAACAGCAGCAACACAACAGTCAAAACAGCTTCAGCAGTAACAATAGAACTGATCCTCACGGAAAAAGAGCAATATAATAGACTGCACTCAATCTCAAGTGCTGGACATAACATCTTGACAGGTAAACGGCAACCACATGAGATTATTCAGTCCATTTCCACATGACAGGCACATTTCTAGAACTGATCCTCACGGAAAAAGAGCAATATAATAGTATGAGTAGCCAAAAAACACCAACAGTAGGTAGCTGCTACCACTACAACAACAGTCAACAGCAGCAAATAGCAAATAACAGTAACAGGAAGCAATAGTAGCAGCAAAAAAGATTCATCATTGGTTAACAGCAGCTACACATTACCTTTTCACCTTTTCGTTTTCTTATCTTATTGAACCAACAAGCTCTCTCCCTTATGTCTTTATCTCCCCAAGCTGAGAGGCGGGGTGAAGGTCGCATACCACATCGGGAAGTGAAATATTCGGCTGGCGTGCAATGCTCTAAGTAAAACAACTGTAGGAAAATCAAAGATTGACATACATAATCAATTCAACATTCAAAAAAACTTTGACTTAATAAACAAAGTTAAGAGATGTACCATTAGGAACAATAGACATCCCCGAATCACTTTGCGTCCTTTCTGATACTTTTGAATCCCTTCGGCTAAAAACTTAAGAACAAATTGGCTCCAGTCCAACTCCCGTACAGAGGACAAGTCTTTTAATGCATGGAGAAAATGCTTATTGACTCCAAATTCTGATGTTGGACATAGAATAGTCCCCATTATGTACAACACAAATGAAACCTTGAAGTCATTGTCGTCCTTTTTGTTGTTCATCAAATAATTGTGTAAATGATCAAAAGATATAGAACCTTGGTCACGTACTTTATGCCTCAAACACAATTCATGAATTTCGGTATATTCCCCTTCAAGGATCACCCTCTGGCCACCACATGGCAATCCTAAAATGTGGTTCACATCTAGTGGTGTAATTATGCAATCTTTGCCATGCACATGCAAGCAAAGAGACACAGGATCGAAATGTTGCACCAACCACTCACAAAGAGTTCGATTTAACTTCGTACATTTCAGTTGTAAGATACCTCCAAACCCCATAGCTTTTACACTCTCTACTTGATGCGGATCAAGTTTTTGCATCCTATCTTAAGCCGCCTTAAGTTGAGTCCTTGATATAAAGGTGTTCTAAATACAAAATCAACAACTCTAATCAATTTCACGAGAGCAATAAAAACTGAAAAGCATATGAATGAACATAGATACTATTACCACCTTCGGACCCTTCGGAAGATCAAGCTTAATTTTGTGCTCTTTGTATTTCTCGGTACTCATGATAGATTTTTTCTTGTACTTTCGCTTAGTATGGTCTCCTAAAGCTTTCCACTTTTCAGAAATTTCCTCCATTGACTACAACTATTGAAAGAGTACAAATTCTAGCTTGAGAAGTTCAAAATCCATATAAGTGTAAACACGGAAATACCAATATAGCAAAAATTAAATAGTTACCATTGGCTTTAACAGATCATTATCCTTTGACTTGCATTGTTCTTGGCTACAACCAACAAATTACAAATCAAACTACAATATCACAAATCTATGCCATTGCATTAATAGATTCACAAAGCTGCAAAATGACATACTAGAAAAATATCCATGCATTACGAGGGTGCTTCGGAACTTCATTATGGCATTTTTCATCCATTTCTTTCAACTCTTCATTATGGCAATCTACAGCTACCACATTCCCCTTAGTTTTCTTTTTTGGTGGAGCCATAACACTACAAAACAGTACAAAAGATTGCACAAAAAATATAAAACTGTAAAAGAGAACAAAGTGATTTTTCTTTTGCTTCAGACCAATGCAAGCGCATCATTCACTAGAGAACAAAGTGATTTTTCTTTTGTTCAGATCACATCAGAGAGTCACTTATTGATCACTATATGAACTTATCACTACCTGACTCCTTTTCAAAAAATTTCCAAATAAAGAAACTCAACTTTCTTTCCAAGTTAAGGAAATTTCTCAACCAACCAATTAACAAATGCACGCACAGTCCAGCCCTAAAACCTTACAATAAAAATGACAACCATTGATTTGATAACCATTTACTGGGCACAAAGGCTTTAATGCCGAGACTACTTGCACAAAATAAAACTACAGAACCCTGTAGCTGTTGGGTATTCAATGCCGAACTTGGATTCACTATTTGCTAGCTGTTGGGTATTGAGAATGCCCCAAAAGTTTCTATTTTCACAAAACCCTAAATCTGTCCTGATTTTCACAAAACCCTAAATCTGCCCTGATTTTCACAAAACCCTAAATCTTCCCCCATTTTCCCAAGCAACCCACGCCATGTGTGTGTTCGGCCGAGAGAGAAAGAGGGCGGCAAACACAATGTGTGTGTGCCGTGTGTGTGTTTTGGCCAGAGAGAGGGAGAGGGCAGGTACCTTGAGTGATGCTGTGGAGAAGCGTCCAAGAATGCTGTGGAGGAGTTGCTATGGAGGGACTGTTATGGCGGAGTCCTGCTCTGGCATGAGAAGAGATGCTGTGGGCGTGAGAAGAAGAGAAGACGCAGAAGATAGAGAGAGAGTGAGAGTCAGAGGAGTAACCGGTTTATAAGGTTAAGAGGAGAGAAAGGGGGGAATTGATCAAGGGCTGAGATTGAATAACAAGATCCAACGGTTTAAAAACAAAGGGGGGCATGATGCCCCAAAACCGGATTGGGGCATGGGAGCCGGATGCTTTACATGAAGGTGCGAATTCTTGTAAAGATAAAAGGAATTTTTCAAACACTTCTAGAGGTGGCCGATTTTGCCGGATGTTTTCGTGTTCTTAAGGATTTGAGAGAGAAGGGGTAGGGGTGCCTAAAAAAGGCACTACTAGGGAAAGAAATGATGGAGAAAGAAGGCACATATTGTGGGTGCGATCAATTTGGAAAGTGCCAAAATCACTTTCCAGGGAGAATTGGGAATACCGAATGACAGAAAGAAGTTATTCACAGCTCCGCGCAATTTTAACTGTTCATTTCGACAATCAATTATCTGGATTTAAAAAAAACTATTCGTGCGAAGAGTTAAACTCTTCTAGCAAATAATTTTTTTCAAAATCTAGACCATCCAAAACACATTTAAACGCGTGCAATTGAGCGTCGTAAATTATTTTCACGGTCCCGCCGTTAAAAAGTTTTTCTCATACCGAATACACAAAGCAACTCCTTTCATTATTCAAGAGGCAACCAAAAGAGGAATTTCTATTCGCAGCATCACCACGATTGAAGGAAGAAACAGTGTCTTAAAACTTGTTTTCGTAAGCTTTATTCAATGGAGTTTTTATTTTTGCGTGTTTATGTTATTGTACTTCATGAGCGGCTAGACTCTTAAACTAGGGTTGAGGATGAAACCCTATTAACAACTATTTTTTATATATTCATGAGAATTGATTTGTCCCAATTATGATTAAATTGTTCTTACTCCAAATTAATTTTTTAGAGATAAATTTTGGATATGAGTTCAATCATGTTTTTCTCATGATTTACAATTGTCCTTAGCATTGAATGCTAGTTTTCATTGTTCAATCATGTTTTTCTCATGATTTACAATTGTCTTTAGCATTGAATGCTAGTTTTTATTGTTACCTGTAAAACTGGATATTTGTTGTGATTTGTTAAAAGCGGATACAATTAATGATTTGATTTTATACTTGCAAGCGGAAAGGAACACACATTAGACATTTTAATGAACTTTTATGATGATATTTTTTATGGTAACAGAATTAGCTTTTAGAATATCATGAATTTTTTTTGGGTAAGTCAATGATTGTGAATACATGTTGACAGGAGTTAATGGGAGTGGATTTCAAAATTTTAGTATTTCTCCTTTGATTAAAAAAACCTTTAATTTTTTCGTGTTTGATAATTGAATTCATTGTTTACTTATTTTTACTGTTTGCTTTAGTTTTAGTTCCATAAAGCAAATCACAAATTTTGTCAACTAAGTTAGGGTTCAATCAATTTAGGTTAATTTAGTTTTCCTATAAAAATCACAAGTCATAAGGTTCGACCTCGCTCTTGTATTACTATACTATTGGTATGATTTGCTTGTGAATACAATAAAATTTCACAACAATAGTAAACATGCTATGTATATTATATAAAAAAATGAAGTTTAAAAAAAAAAAAACTAATATATCGTGTTTTAGAAAACGAAAAGTATTTCTTGTATAGCTAAACAAAGGGTGATAGCTTTTACACTTCTTTTTTATATTTGCACTTTTTTTTTTTTATCTTTTTTGAAGAAAAAATTTAAAATATTTTTCATGAAGTTGGTTTTTACCCATGATGGATAATGCCATAAATTTACATGAATATTACTAAAAAGAAGCGCAAAAATTATCTCTCATAATTATTTAGGGCATTTATTGACTCATTTGCTTTTTTAAAAGACAAAATATTTGTATTTAAATACTCCAACAAAGTATTTTTTATTCGGGCCAAACGGGCATGCTCGTTTATTACCCAAAAAATACATAATATTTCATGCAATGAACAAAGAAGCAATTGTTTATAAATACTTGTTATCTACTAGGTTTCATATTCGAATTTTACGGAAGCAAAACATTTCAAATTTTAGAGCCACTGAAGATATTCTCGATCGTTAAGTTCAGAATCTCAGAATTAGTTGGAGTGCACGTAAGTTTAAATTACGAAAATTTCATTTAAATGCATTACAATTGTTCGGGTAACTTTTGGAATTTGGTGGGCCCATGCATCTGACATCATTCATCCCCTCTCCTCCTCCATCTCATCGACTCGTTCGTTTTGAGATTTTGGATTTAGATTTGTAAGTAATGAGTATATGGAGAAATAGAATAATGATTAAAAATAACAGTAATGATTGGAAAGGGATAGAGAAAAAAATAAAAATAATAACTGAAAAAAAAACAGGATAATGACTAGAATCCAAAAAATCCAAAACCCTTAAACAAACGGGGTCGAGTCGAGATTCTAATCAAAGTGCAAATCTCCTCTCTCTCTCTCTCATGAATCTCTCTTTCTTGTACACAAGGTTCACCTGGACTCGGCACGATCGAAATTCATCCTCCCACCTTCTTGAAAAAATTCGTCGATATTTCAGCTCCTTCTCTGCACGCCTTGCTCTATCCTTCTTTCAACAGGTAAGTTTTTTGTCTGTTGATTTTCACGTCATTTACGTATTTAATCGTTTCTTCTCCGTTCGGTGTATATACCTGGCTGCTGAGAAATTGAGGAGGAGAAGAAGAAAATAGAATAAGGAAATCATGTGTTCGTCTCGACGAGAGGAACCGAAAAATTAAAAAATTATGACTTTTAAGTATTTTGAAAAAAATCCAAAAAATTGACTTTTTGAGCTTTTTTTTTGAATATTTTTCAAAATACTTGTATAAAAGTTATAATTTTTTACTTTTTTGATTCTTCTTGTTAAGACAAATCTATATTACATAAAAATTTGCCGTAAAACTAACAAACGTAAAAAAAAAAAGTTGAATAAAGATAAAATCAAAGTGGACCCCTCAAGTAGGGGTGTAAACTAACCGAGCCAAACCGAGTTTCGACGAGCTCAAGCTCGGTCGTAAACGAGCCAAAAACTCGAGCTCAAGCTCGGCTCAAGGCTTAATCGAACCGAGCCCTTTAACGAGCCGAACTTAGTCATTTAATAAATGAGCATCTTTAATCGAATCAAGCCTCTCTTAACAAGCCGGGCTTTTGTCGAACGAGCCGAGAACTCGGCTCGTTTAGTAAACGAGCCAAAAACTGGAGTTCGAGCTCGGCTTGTTTACTGAACGAGCTGAGCCGAGTCAAGCCTTGACGAGCCGAACCAAGCCAAGCTCGCAAGCTGCTCGGTTCGTTTACAACTCTACCCACAAGGCCGGAATGGCCCCTCCGTCCGTATGGCACGTGGGTTGTAGAACCCTAAAAGAAGGCAAATTATGGGGGAAGGTAAGGAGAATTTTATTACCAGAGGAGTTCTCCAGCGGCCCGGCTATCCTTATTTAAGGAGAAAAGCAGCAGCACCATCTCGGCCTACAGGCTAATCACGCACCAGCAGTATTTCGGCTTACACGAGCAGCGGCAGAGAAGAAGGGGAAACAAAAAAAAACTACTCGGTAGGAAATTTCTACGTTTCGTAAGCTTTAATTTTGAATATGCGTTTTTTAACTCTGCGAGCGGCCGCTGAGCTTTTAAATTAGGATTGAGGATGAAGCCCCATTAACGATTACTACTATTATTATATTTATATATTCATGAGATATGATGTGTCCCAAATATGTGGTTTGATTATGATTGAAATGTTATTACTACAAATCAATTGTTACAGGTAAGTTCTAGATATGAGTTCAATCATGTTTTTCTTATGATTTAGAATTGTCTTTTGAATGCTGGTTTCTCATTGTTAACTTTAAAATTGGACATCAAACCCAGGAAGAAGAAAACCTTGACGGCCCTTTTTCCGTTGCCTAGGTTACACCTTGGGAATACTTCAGAAGGGAATTTTGCTCTGCTTCCCCCAATCTTCACTTTATGCCACGCTGACTCCTCTTTGGTCACAAGGCGACTCCTCTTTGGTCACAAGGCGTATTGTGATTCGTTGAGAGGGGATACAATTAATAATTTGATTTTATACTTGCGAGCAGAGAGGAACATACAGTAGATTTTTAAATGAACTTTTACAATGATATTTTTCATGCTAATAGAATTAGCTTTCAGATTATCATGAAGAAATTATGAGAACGTCAATAATCATGAATATAGAATGGTATGAGTTAATGAGCGTGGATTACGAAATTTTAGTATTTTTCCTTTGATTAAAAAGAAACTTCAATTTCCTCGTCTTTGATAGTTTAGTTCATTGTTTACTTATTTTTACTATTTGCTTCAATTTTACTTCTATAAAACAATTCACAACTATTGTTAACTAGGTTATGGTTCAATCAATTTAGGTTTATTTAGCTTTCTTAGGCCATCCACAGTGGTATAATCAAAAAAGGATAACCAAAAGTTGACACATCAGCTTTTGATTATTCACTTAAGAGGTTGTTAAGCTTAACAATGTTAAGCTTCACTATGGTCACTTCTAGTCCATAATCAAAATATGGGGTCCGCTACAATTTCATTCTCTCTCCCTCCTGTTTTCCGTCATTCATTTCCCTCAATTTACGTTTTTTATAAGTTAAAATATATCGATTCCCCTTCTTAATTTTGAAAAAAAAATCGGCGACTTCCTTGCCTCCTATTATGATTTTTTCCTTCTTTTTTTTTTTCGGGAGTGGGTAGTAGAAACAGGAAAGAAGAGTGAAACACCTTAATCCGGCGACGATGGATTGAATTATAGATGATTGAGAGATATGAGTTTCACTTTTGGAGGAAAAGAAAGAGAAATAGTTTGTTGGTGAAGTGAAAAAAATATAGAGTAGCGAAAAAACTTGGCTACATAAAAATTTTATTCTTCAATTTTATTTTTTTAACCAAAAAAAAAACAGAGTGGGCGAAGAAGGGAAGAAGAAAATACTAGTTGAAACACGTGTGTATACAAATTTTGGAACTAGTTAACTTATGTGGTGTATGATCCACAAATTTTGATTATTGAAAAATGTTGTTAGTTTTGGTTATCCAAAGCCCAAAATTTAATTATTTCTAAGGATGTTGCTAAGTTTGATTATACCATTGTGAGTAATCTTTTGCACAACATTGTTAACTTTAAAAACAATTGGCATTTGATTATACCACTGTGGATGACCTTATAAAACATCACAAGTCCGTGTGGGTTTGTCCTTGTACTTGCATAACTATACTTCGTACGATTTGTGTGTTTGCGAGTACTTTAAAATTTCACAACATAGATCATGCCATAAATTCACATGAATATTACTAGAAAGAAGTGCAAAAATTATCTCTCATAATTTAGGGCATTTATTGACTCCTTTTCTTTTTTACTTAAAAGACAAAATATCTGAATTTAAATACCCGTCTTTCCAAACGTGCATGCCCATTTATTACCCAAAAAATATACTGACTAGTATTTCATACAATGAACAAAGAAGCAAATGCTTATAAATATTTTGTCTCCTATGAGGTTTCATATCCAAATTTTACGGAAGCAAAGCATTTCAAATTTTAGGGCCACTTGACGATATTCTCGATCGTTAATTTCAAAATCTCAGAATTAGTCGAAGTGCTAATTTCAGAATCTCAGAATTAGTCGAAGTGCACGTAAGTAGTTTAGATTACGGATATTTCATTTAAATGGATTGTGGTAATTTCTTTTTTTTGGTAAACCAATTGTGGTAATTTCATTACGATTGTGTAACTTTTGGAATTTGGTGGGCCCCTACATCTCACATCATTCATCCCCTCTCCTCCTCCGTCTCATCGAGATTCTAATCAAAAGTGCAAATTTTCTCTCTCTCATGAATCTCTTTCTTGTACACAAGGTTCACCTGGACTCGGCACGATCAAAATTCATCCGCCCACCTTTTTGAAAAAATTCGTCGATATTTCAGCTCCTTCCCTGCACACCTTGCTCTATCCTTCTTTCTACCGGTAAGTATTTTGTCTGTTGATTTTCACGTCATTTACGTATTTGATCGTTTCTTCTCTGTTCGTTGTATATGCCTGGCTGCTGAGAAATTGAGAAGGAGTAGAAGAAAGTAGAAAAAGAAATCATGGGTCGATGTTTAAATTTTATTTACTTTTCATCTGTGATTAGGATTTGCTGTAGATTTCATTGATGATTTGATGTCGATTTACTTGTCGATGTGTTGAGTACCAAAGCCTAATTTCTTACTGAGTGGAAGAAAGTAATACTAGAAGATTAGAATTTATGATGATCGTTTTGTATTAGAGCATCTCCACTCCTTCACCAACTCAAACTCAAATTTGAGTAAAAATCACCCAAAACCCACCTCCACTCCTTACTGATCTAGTGATCTTATATGATGAATAGCATCAGTGATAAATAGCATCAGCACATGAGGGAAGGGGAAGAAAAAGAAAGAAGGGTCCTTCTGGAGTATGCTATATGAAATCAGCAATTAGAACCTCTTTTTTACTTCACTTTTGTGGAAATGTTTTTGTCGAGATTCTTACCGGGAGTCTACAGGGACGGACCGAGGAGCAGATGACCCTGGGTGACCGCCCTACCCAAGTTTTAAATTATTTTCAGAATTAGTAATTATAGTACTTTTCTGTTCAAACCTCGGAATTATATAGGTTTGCCCGCTCAATGTCTTCTAAAACAATTTGACACAAGGCATCATCCTAGTTTTGTTTTTTGGAAAAATTTGATAATTGTCCTCCTAAGAAAGTACGCATCTGTGAAATTTTGACACTAGATTCAATATTGTATCTTTTGAAATGGATATAGATGCACTTGTATGCATCTATAATTATATCTTCATAAATGTATCAGTGATCGAAAATATGACGATAAGTTATTTGATTCTATTATTTGATAGTATCTTGTAATATGCATTGTTAGAAATTGATATTGCCTTTGATATGTGAAAAAAGAAATTAATATTTTGCTGTGAGCTTTAGTTTACCTTTGGCACAGCTTCAGGGATTATGATCTTCCGGTGTATTCTTCTCTTGCACATGCTCAAACATTAATTGCAAATTGAATGACATCTATGAAAAGCAAAGCAAAATATAGGGAAGTAGTATTACATAAATCTCTTGTAAATTGACAAGTGCTTACCAAAGTGGAGAAGGAAGACCATCAATGTCCGCCAAAACAGTATTATTGTAGTTTTGAAGTATATGGTCTAGGATTATTTTCCTATTCATAGTAAATTTTGGTGTTGACTTTGGTATTTACGTTTTCTGGGTACGGGCTGTTTGATGGTGGTACTTTTGTAGTAGCAAGGATGGCTGGAAAAATTGTTACCAATCGATCGACTGGTTCTTTTGACTTTGAGCTTGTTGAGGGTGATCCTGATCAACTAAGGACGGTTGTAGCATCACCTAACCAGATTAGTCCATGGATTGACCCTGCAACAATAAAACTGAGACACAGAATTGGGAGGGGTCCTTTTGGTGATGTATGGTTAGCAACTCAGCATCAGGCCACTGAAGATTATGAGGAGTATCATGAAGTGGTTGTCAAGATGATGCCTCCTATTAAGGAAGATAACATTAAGGTTGTACTAGATAAGTTCAATGACTTGTTTTCTAAATGTCAAGGCCTGAAAGGTGTTTGCTGGCTGCATGGTATTTCAATAATTAGTGGAAAGGTACGTCTTTTATTCGAGTTTGTTTATAACTGTGACGTACTTCCACCCTTTTTGTTTCTCTTTTTTTATATGGTGCGTCGGAAATTGTGTCTAATTATTTGGTTATCTGAATCTATTTATGCACATCCTTCTAGGTAAGCATCATCATGAAATTCTACGAGGGATCAGTTGGTGACAAAATGGGTCGCCTTAAAGGGGGCAAGCTTTCATTGCACAACATTCTGAGGTGATGTTTGTCTCATGAAGATATGAAAACATTGCTTTAATGGTTTCATGAACTAACGAGGGTGTAATTGTCACTTCATGGTGATGTCTGCAGGTATGGTATAGAGTTGGCTCAGGGAATTATGGAACTGCACTCAAAAGATATCCTAGTTCTTAACCTCAAGCCTTCTAATTTCCTTTTGACTGAAAATGATGGGGCCGTGCTTGGAGATCTTGGGATTCCTTATGTGTTGCTTGGAATTCCATTGCCAAATTCAGATATGGCTCGAAGACTTGGTACCCCAAACTATATGGCTCCAGAACAATGGAAACCAGAAGTAAGAGGTCCGATATCCTTTGAGTCTGATTCTTGGGGGTTTGGTTGCAGCATTGTGGAGATGTTCACTGGAATTCAGCCTTGGTGCGGGAAGTCTGTAGATGAGATATATAACTTAGTTGTTAAAAAACAAGAGAAGCCACAAATACCCAGTGGCCTTCCTCCTGCAGTGGAGAATGTCATACTCGGATGTTTTGAGTTTGACTTCCGTAGTCGTCCTGTGATGGCAGACGTCCTACATGCATTCAAAAGGTATCTCTTTCATTCTTTATGCATCCGTTATAGTGCTCATTTGAAAGCATCTTTCATTAGTCCATGGTTTTGGATTGACGAACTGAAATATAGTCAATTGTTCCAAGTGAACACGTACCATGTTACCTGAACTCAACAAGCTTTTTTCTCAACTGTGTTCCATTCCCCATCAGATCCTTAGTTAAGTTGAAGGTAGTCATTTCCTTATCACCTCAACCTAAGTTTTCATTGGCCTATCTCTATTCCTTTTACTACCCTCTATGTGTTCTAATCATCCTTTATAGGTGCATTAATCGGCACATGAACGTACATGATTGAAAAAAAGCACATGAACATACCATACCATCTCAAACGGCGTTCCTCATCTTATCTTCAACCCATGGCACTTCTACCTATTTGATTTATTTCTCATTCTACACTTTCCTGAAACACTTCCATTTCGACTAGAGTCATTTTCTAAGCAGTTTTGTAACAACCTACATTTTGTATCATACATCATGCCATGTTTCAGTAAAAGTGCAATACTATGTTTCCTTCAACTTTCTAATTGTTTCATGTTTCCCTAATCATGTAACGCTCCATACGCTCTTCTCTAATTCATCCATCTTGCACTAATTCTCTGGGCCCTCCTCAATCTCTCCATCTTATGGAAAATTGGCTCTACATTTTCACGATATTGTCACTCTTAGGTATCTAAAAATCTTCAAGATGTAGTCTTATATTCATCCTTAATTATAGATTTCTAAGGTTGTAATCCAGATGTTATATCTTTGTCCGGCCTAACATGAAACCATTTCGATTCTTTAGTAACTGTTCACAATTTTAGCTTCAATAAGTTTTTGGTAAATAATTCATTTATAGAACCAAAAAATGCCTATCTAAAAGAAAGAACCAAAAGCCGAATGAATCTTATACATAATAGAATGGTTTAGATCGATCTTAACTGTATGATTATGTCATCATTTTAACGTCAAATTAGTTGACACATGACTAAAAATTAAGGAAATTACCAACGGCAAAGAGTCCCTATAAACGATTTCATTTGTATTTCAGAAAACGGAAGGGTAGTTATCGCCAAACGCCGAAGTAGTTCTGATTAAAACGGTAACCTTGAGAATCCAGAAAAGGGGAAAGGGCATTACACAAGTCCTCAAGAACAGCCTAACAGCTTAAAACCTCACCCCAGGAAAAACAGAACGAACTCACAAAGCTATAAAAGAGCCTCTACGTCGTCAAACCAGAACCAGAATTTGAGCACACAAAAGAAAACCATAACCAGAAGCGTCAAGGCAATACTACATCTCAAAAATTCTGGGATGAAGCCAATTTGGACTATGAACCGTAAAAGGGCTCAACAGTCTTGGTTACATACCCGGATATGAAAGAGAGAGAGAGAACCCAAACGAATGGAGCGGGAAAAGTACTATTCTTTAATTAGCCGTAGTCCTAAACAAGCCCCAAGACTCAAAATGGAGTATTCTCAGCTGAAGGGGGAAGCCTTTTCGAGAGGACATGCTAACTCTCACATCCTTCACAATTTTCAGCACCACCTCACCCCTATCCAGTCTTTTGTTCTGACTTGTTCTGCTACTTTTTCCACCCAAATGTGGTACACAGCCCCAGAGAAAGAGAGCCTGAGAACTGATTTAGCGTCAACATTACTCATTATCTTTTTTTCGTTTTTAAAAGCATGTCGTCTGCAAGTAATGTATTATGTATGTCAGCAGATTTCTTTTTAAGTTTCCTATTTAGTCATCCATAACTAATGCAAAGAGGTAAGAACCTAATGATGATCCTTTGTTAGAGACCTACTTTAGTTGGAAATTCAAATGTTTTTCTCATATTGTTCCCGCAGTTGTCACAAGTCCATCTTACGCTATTCCTCAGTCAGTAAACGTCATATGGAGGTCTTTTTTTCTTTGCTCTCCACTTTACCATCGGTCGCCTAAGTAAACAAATAGATTTCATTGTAAAGCTCCCAGGAATTAAGGAAAAGTGATCTTTTTGTTTAAGTTCTTTATTTAATAATTAATAGTACTTGTGTGGTAGAGCAGTCTTTTGATGTTGGTTGCCCTTGGTTTTTGTTTCATCTTGGATTGCCAATCTTTTTCCTCTTTTGCTTTTATAGACGTTTTTTGATATTTCGTCCTTTTCAGTTGTAACATCACCCTCCCTCCGTCCCTAATTGTTGGTCCCCTATTCTATTTTGAGATGTTTTAAAATTTTAAGTCTTTCTTAGAAAGTCAAAAGCATAATAGTAGGTTTCCCAAACTATCCTTGCAAATAGGTATGACTATATTCCAAATGAGTTGAGTAAGGGCACTAAAGGAAATGACACCTTGAGATTTAGTATGCCTGCTTAAAATTTAGAATTCTCAAAGAAGACCAACATTAAGGAACAGACAACGTAATTATTGCCATAATACTTTGAGACAGTGTAGGAGCAACTTAGAGTAGCCGGCACTTAAGAGTCTACCATTAGAGCATCCACAATGACCTTAACTAAAATTGGATGGCCAAAAAATGTCACATAACCTTTTGATTATCCATTTAAGGGTTTCTAGGGTTACCAATGTAGAGGTCCACAATGGCATAATCAAAATTGGATATCCAAAACTGGTCACATCACCTTTTCAAACTGCAAAAAATTAAAAATTGTTAACATAGAAAATAGTTTTTTAAAAAATAGTTTTTAAACTAATAAAACCTGTTTATTAGATATAAAAAATATTTTAAACAATTTTTGAAATCACGTTTTCGGGGGGAAAAAAAGTTTCCATTTTGAAGAATAACTGAATAACTATTTTTTAAACTGGATTTTATTTATTTTTTTGGAAAAAAGAAGTTTTTGAAACTATTTATTACAAGTTAAAAAAACGTTTTTTGAAAAAGAAAAATAGAATTTTTTTTGTGTAAAGAAAGTTATTTAATAAACAGTTTTATGTAAATACAATTTTAAGAAAAAAAAGTGTTTTTGAAAAAAACAGTTTTTTACAATTGTTTTTTGAAAACATTGTTGAGAGAGAGAGAGAAGGTTTTTGTGTAATGATTGGTGAGAGAGAGAGCGAGAGAGAAGGTTTTTGTGTACAGAAAGTCTGAGAATCCCGAACGAATTCCCGACGCCGCGCCGGGCCCATTCCGGCCACCCGACGGCCAATCGGAGCCGACCAAAAATTCTAAAAAAAATGTAGACAAAAAAATGGAGTGTTTGGATCGGCCACCTACACACATCGGATGCTGTTGATTCCCGCGATGACCCACTCGGTTTTTTTTTTTAGAATTTTTGGTCGGCTCCGATAGGCCATCCGGTGGCCGGAATGGGCCCGGCGCGGCGTCAGGAATTCGGTCGGGAACTGTTGTCTTGCTTTTTTGTGTAATGATAGGTGTACTTGATTGAGAAGATGTGGGTCAACTAAATTTGGTTATTGGCAAATGTTGGTTATCCAAGGGCCAAAATTTGGTTAGGTTCTAAGTTTGGTTGTTCCAATGTGAAAACTTTTTTGAACAAATATTGCTAACCTTAGCAACCTTTTGGTTTTGGTTGGCCATTATGGATGCTCTTATGAGAATTGAGAGTCTACCATTATATTTATGCTGCATTAGTTGTAGAAACTAGGCTTCTGAAAAAATCTACTAAGACAAACTTTACTTCGTATTTTATTGGACAAACTGCAAATAATATTTTCAATCCTTGTCGTTCGTTTATAATTGCTTGCAAACTTGCAGCTCACAAGATGCAGTGCTTCGTGATGGAGTCTGGACAGGTGTCACAAGTAGAACGCTTGTAGACAAATCAAGTGGCAGTGGATATACAGAGTGGTTTCTCTCAAAGGATCATCTCCTAGTGGGTGACACGGTACGGTCCAGAAAGCCACCGAACTTGTGCAAACTTGAAAATATGGGTATTCCGGAAGGAATTGTTGTGGGTTTGGATTGTGACCCTGATCCAACTGGGTTTGTTCTAGTGAGGGTCCATGGCATCCATGACCCAATAAGAGTCCACGTATCCACACTAGAGCGGGTCACCTTTGGTCTTGCACCAGGCGATTGGGTACGTTTGAAGGAGGAAGACAAAAAACACTCTCCTGTGGGTATTCTTCATTCCATCCGTCGAGATGGAAATTTGGCTGTCGGATTTATAGGAGGGGAGACCCTTTGGAAGGGTAATTCTTCGGAGCTTCAAATGGCAGAATCGTATTGTGTGGGCCAGTTTTTGAGGTTGAAACCAAATGTGTTTAGCCCTAGGTTTGAGTGGCCACGGAAACATGGCGGCGAATGGGCCACCGGAAGAATCCACCAGATTTTACCAAACGGGTGTCTGGTTGTCAAATTTCCTGGGATATTGACATTTGGCAACGAAAATGACAATTTCCTAGCAGATCCCGCCGAAGTGGAAGCAGTTTCATTTAATTTTTGTGCAGGTGTTATTAAGAAGTACCAACATCTCGAAGATTTTCACTGGGCTGTAAGGCCACTTCTTGTTGCATTAGGGCTATTTACTGCCATGACAGTTGGTCTTTTTGTTGGGAAGAAAATGGGAAGGTCAAAGGTGAAGAAGCGAAATCATGCCATGATACCATGTGACGTTCAACATGCGGATGGACAGAATGGTGGGAATGCAGGTTGGCGCCGTCCGAAGATGCCAAATATGTTTTGAGAAACTACTTCTCGGTAGTGTCACCAAACTCCAGGTCACTTTTCCAAAATCTACTCACTTCTAGTGAAAGTCACTAGTGTTAAAATCAAGATTTGTTGACCTTTTAGGTTAGGGAATTTGATGAAACTGTTTCTGCTTCAGTAAGGACTCATATTCTGAATGTCTGTAAATAGATGGATTTGCTGTTGATTTAAGTACTGCTTAGTGCTTATATATGCTCCATACTCCTATTTAGCGACTCTGGTCTTGTACATATGTGTTTCTGCTCTGTCTAATGCTCTTTTTTACTACCAGTGATATATGAAACCTGAATGTGTTATGGCTCAAGTCTCCCAGACAGCCAAAAGTAGAAAAGGTAAAAATGAAAATGCAAAAAATAGGTATCCAAACACTAGAATTGGAGAACCAACCTTGGTGAAGGTGGTTGTCTTATGTCCCCCTAATGGAGGCCTGAGTTCGAGCCCCACAAGGGGCGGGTTTGGGGTTTAAGGCTATGGACTGCCTCCAAACCACTATTGACCAACACCCTGCTTATGCATAAAGTGTGACAAAAAAACAAAACACTAGAATTGGATGAGAACTGTTGTAGTTTCTGGTAATGGAGTAATTTGTTGTAGTTTCTTCTTTTCTTCCACTTTAGTAAAATGTTTTTAATGTTTTTTTTTTTTATTTTGGGTTTTGGTGTCCCGAAATATACCGAACTGTTTTGGGATCTGTGCATGAGCTTGAGCGTAAGAGTGTCTTTTGAAAACACTTTTGGGGATCTAACGGCTAAATAAGTCACTTGGCTTATTTTTTTATACTTATTCAAATTTTTTTCACACTTGTTAGTTTTTTGTCAATTTTTTGAGGATTATTGCTTTTTCATGATGAGAGGAATCTCAAAAGTAAAAAATTACGATTGAAATCCAATTTTTTTGGAATAAAGACGAAAAAATTGGCTTATTGGTTTATTTTTGTTTTTATTCAAAAAAATTAGGTTTCGATCGTAATTTTTTACTTTTTAGATTTCTTTTGTCATGACGAAGCAATAATTCCCAAAAAATTGACGAAAAACTAACAAATACAAAAAAAATTTGAATAAAGATAAAAAAATAAGCCACTTGGCTTATTTAGCCGAACGGGTAAGCAAGGGATGTTGTCTAGTCTCGGGGCCAACACCAAACATTTGGAGATCGAAGCGGGGTCATAATATGGGGCCACAGCATCCACTATTCATAGGTTAAATAGTAGGTTAGGAGTAAGTCTGTAAACGAGCTGAGTCGAGCTTTGTCGAGCTTGGCTTGTTTACTAAACGAGTCAAAAATTTGAGCTCAAGCTTGGCTCGAGCCTTAACGAGCCGAGCTTAGTCATTTACTAAATAAGCATCTTTAATCGAGCATAGCCTTCCTTAACAAGCCGAACTTTTGTCGAATGAGCCGAGCTGGTCGTTTACTAAACGAGCCGAAAACTATTAGTTGATTCCAATAAAGAGTTGTTTTTCTTAAGGAAATTGATTTTGGCACTCCCCAATGGACTAATATAGAGCTGTTGGGACAAAAATATAAGTTGCTGGAATTTAAAATAAAAATGGTTGTGGGGCATTTGTTTACACCCAAAAATCATAGGGCCCTGTTTAATGGGTCATGAGAGGATGGGCCCAACAGCATACTGGATATTCATCAAAGTTATTTGGGCCTAAATCTTTTGGGCCGGGTCCTCCTTGGCAGAATAATATTTAGGCCGTTGATACGAAGTCATTTAAGTCCCTGAGCAATAGGAGCAGCCCCTTGAGAGTTTTAGGGGTATTTTGACCTAATAAGTCAAATGACCTTTTTTTTTCCTTAATTAAAAAAATTTCACATTTGTTAGTTTTTCGTCAAATTTTTATAGATTATTGCTTCGTCATAACAAAAAGAATCTAAAAAGTAAAAAATTACGATCGAAATCCAATTTGTCTTTATTCAAAAAAAAATTGGGTTTCGATCGTAATTTTTGTCTTTCCAGTTTTCATAACTTTACTTGTTCCTTTTCATTCAAAGACTCCTAATTCCGATATAGAGAGTTCTAGTTCTAGTTCTAGTTCATTTCCTTTTTTTTTCTTTTCATGTATCTTGTCACTTTCTTCACGGCTAGCTTTTGTTTATTTCTTGTTTCACTATTGTTATTCACTGAATTATTAAGTCATTCACGAGTAAGGAGTCATCGAACCAACTCTCAAAGCCTTTCTTAAAGGGTGATGACTAGAATATTCAAACAGTATCTCACAAATTAACTTTGGGTTCTACTTCCAAGAGATAAAAAAAATAAAAATTAAGCATTGAAAACAGAAAAGTATCCTAATAAAGCAATTTTGGCTACCATCCAAATTTGAAGGGTGAGAATCAAAATTTAAAAGAAGAGAGATAGTGTACTGTTTGAGATATGTGCTAGAGCCTAGAGCATACACAAAAAGAAGTATCAACTCCTTTTTACTACTGTACTATATTTTTGAAGTGTCTGGTCCTATGATCAAGACAAAAGTAGTAAATCAAAGCAAGCACAAGTTACTCAACTGTATTTTGCCTCGTTAGAGGAGTTCCTTCTTTTTTTGCAGATTGATTCCTTGCACAAAGAGTATGGTTGAACACATGCATCATGAGTGAGAATTGATTTTCATGTTCTCCTCCTTATTTTCTGCACTTCTTTTTTTGTTTTTGTGCATGTGAATTTACTACATTATCCCTTGATGTGGGAAAAAGCGAACTATTGAAAGGGTAAAATGGTAATTTTACGTGAGCAGAAACAAAGAAAAGAGTGCGAATGGTAAAAAAATGTAGTGTAAAAATCAATCTATGATGTTTTGGTTTGCCTCCTTCCTTAATAAAATTCCATCATTTTTGAAAAAAAAAAGAAGAAGACAAAGGGCCATAACTACAGGGCAACCCAGGCCCTGGAGATCAGCTACGCACGTCTCTGGGGCTCTTGCAACCTGATCGTATCAGACTTCACAAATTCACCAATCTTATGCTATTTGTTATATTTCTTAGAATATTCCAACCTAAAATTAATTGATAATAGGTGGAGTAGCCTTTAGATTTTATTAACCAAGTTTAAGTGGCTTAAATGATTGTTGTGTGATAAAGTTTAACACTCCTCCTCACGTACAGCCCGGATGTATGTGGATGTACGAATTGAGGAGAGCAGGAGATTTGAATCGAGCGCTGGAGACTAGACCACGTGAGATGAGATTACCAAAGACCTAGCTCTAATATTATGTTAGATTTTTTAGAGGGTTCCAACCCAAAACTAATTGACAATAGGTGAAGTAGCATTTAGATTTTATTAATCAAGCTTAGGTGGCTAAGATATATAAAAGTCTTCGGCACCCGAGTCAAATCTCATGGTCTCCGCAATTCGTACCTCCACGTGCATCCGGACTGCACGTGAGGGAGAGTATTAGACTTTATCCCACATCGCTCATCCTAACCACCCAAGCTTAGTTAATAAAATCTAGAGGTTATTCCACCTATTTTCAATCGGTTTTATGTTGGAACCCTCCAAAAAAAAATCTAACAAAATCACGGAATTGAAAATCCTGTAGTGCAACGGCCGATAATTCTGGTTGTTCATTTTGACACCGACAACTAGGATTTAATCCAAGTTTTTATTGATCCGAGCCGTCTATTGTCGAAATGGACAGCCGAATTGACTACTTTATAGCCCGCCCTACAGGATACCCTTGTCCAATCACATCGCAGTTTGGGAAGAAATAAGTTAGGCTTATGATGATCACCACACTCGTGGTTCTTTACTGTATTTGAAAAAAAATAAAAAAAATTGAAGCCATACGCTAAAAGTAAATAAAAAGGAAAGAACGAACGAACGAAGGAGAGGGAGAAGAGGACAAAGAGCCGCCATGATTAACCAAATCTATCTGTACTTATCACCTAATCAGAAACCATTGTCTCCCAAATGCTTAATTCCAAATCAGCTTGTCTCTGTCACCCGTTAACTAAAGTAATCCCATGCTGCTAAACAACTCCCCTAATTATCTCTCTTATCGAATCTTTCCAACGACAGACCGAATAATAACCCCCTCGTCACAAGTGACTTAATCAAATCGAATCTACTGGTAGTACTGTTTTGATAATAATACTATACTTTAATCCCAGGATAAAGCAGGGGGATTAATTTAGTTTAATTAGGGAGAGAGATCAGTTTAATGAATCTTTTTTGTGGATATCATGACATGCATGGAGTTTATCACCATCTATAAAAAGTACTACTAGACAAAGTAGATAAGACTAGTCGAAACTGATGACGATGAGGGGATAAGTTTCATTATTAGTATGGTTTAGGAGTACGAGGAGGTCCATGATATGTTGGAAAATTAAATACTACGTAGTAGTAGTATTTAAAGTCGTTCGAAGCACTTAGAACCCCTATCATCGTACGATAATTCAAACATATCTTAGTATTTTAAAGTGGTTCGAAGCACTTAGGACTTAGGAGTACCCCTATAATGCGTTATGCATGTGACCCTGAGCACATTTTACGTCCGAATTTGTATAGGAAGAGGAAATGACACCATAGCGCATTAATGCACTACAAGACTGTTAATTGATCTGATATCAATAGTCACGTGATCGAATAACGTTCATCTCTAAAAAATGGATGATTAATTTGACGTAGAGAATAAACCGCAAGACAAATGTATATGTATGTGTGTGTATCAATCATATGAGTGTTGATTTCTAATTTACTTATATTCATTAGTAAATAAAGTCCTCATCAACTTGTTTAAATCATCAACTTGTTTAAAACGAACCATTTGAATGTGACGATGCGATCTCAAGTGGTCCAAATGGAGTGCACTACAACCCAATAAGGCGTTTCATGCACTACAGGACTCAGGTCTACCTTGGCGTCCTAAGCATTTATACACATAAAAAGAAATAGAAATATTATCCACATGATAAGTATATATCATGCTCGATATATAAGTGGGCCAGGACTAAATTTCACAATCTCATTCAATACTCATGAGTACAAATTTTTTGTTATTTTCTGGATTCTACTTGATAAATTTTTATGTTATATTTAAGGAACAACTTTTTAACAAGATATGGGGGTGAGAGAGGATATAAAAATAAAAAATAAAAAATTATACGTTATTGCATGATTTGTACGACAAAAGCTGAAAAGCATAAGGGGTCATGTTTGATACTTAGGGGAGATTTTGTAACCCTTTCATATTAGATATCATCGCACTCATTTTCAGGCGATTAAACAAGCCTTTTAATTAATCAACCATGGAAATTTTCAAATTTCCTTAAACTTCTTGATTGACAAATTAGGGTTCAAACTCGGTTTGAATTATCTCCACTCATCTATAACTTTATGTAAAAACTTTTTTACCGTAATAAAACGTGTACCATTCTCGTGTGAGGTAGTTCTGAGAATTTAAGGTTATTGTTCAGATTATTAGGAATTGTTGCAGTAGTTGAGATTTTTTATAGTTCAAAACTGATCATGCTTCCAATGAGTTTCTTGCCAAAAAAAAAAAAAAAAACAAGAATTTGAAGATAACTGGATGTATATATATATAGAACTTTTCTCCAACCAATTTTATCGTTTTTTTTTCTTCAGCTAAACAAATTATCCTTTGTCCCCAAAGATTGTCCGTTCTGCAGACGAGAACTTACAAAAATACAATTTGGCTAAGAAAAATTCAAACTTTCTTCGTGATATATATATTAAAAGAACTCATTAACTTCTACTAATTAGCAGCAACAAGTTTGAATTTTTCTTGATAAAAAATATATTATTTGTACGTTTTTGTATTGCAGACGAGACAGTTTTTTGGATGGCTGTTGTAAGTTTTTGAAACTTTCAAAGTCACAACATGTGGTCATTGAATTTCTCCCCTAAATTCATCAACAATATCATTTTCAACAAGATTTTCTGAGAAATCCAACCAAGATGTTCATATCCCAGACAGGGGGAATGCTGCCTAGCGCATCCATGCAAAGCGATGTCAAGCGATCGATTCGGCTGTTCATTTCGATACGGACGCCTCGAATTTAATATAAGCGCATACAAAACTGATCGTGCTTCCAATGAGTTTCTTGCCAAAAAAAAAAAACAAGAATTTGTAGATAACTGGATATATATATATAGAACTTTTCATCCAACCAATTTTATCGTTTTTTTTTCTTCCGCTAAACAAATGATATCCTTTGTCCCCAAAGATTCCCCGTTTTGCAGACGAGAACTTACAAAAATACAATTTGGCAAAGAAAAATTCAAACTTTCTATATATATATATATATATATATATATATATATATTAAAAGAACTCATTAACTTCTACTAATTAACAGCAACAAGTTTGAATTTTTCTTGATAAAAAATATATTATTTGTACGTTTTTATATAGTAGACTAGACAGTTTTTTGGATGGATGTTGTAAGTTTTTGAAACTTTCAAGTCTTCGCTAACATGTGGTCATTGAATTTCTCCCCTAAATTCATCAACAATATCATTTTCAACAAGATTTTCTGAGAAATCCAACCAAGATGTTCATATACCGGACAGGGGGAATGCTGCCTAGCGCATCCATGCAAAGCGATATCAAGCGATCGATTCGGCTGTTCATTTCGATACGAACGGCTCGAATTTAATATAAACGCATACAAATCGGAGTCATTGATTGCTCGAAAAATATTCAAACCGTCGATTATCAAAATGAACAGCGAAATTGACAGTTCTGCACCCGCTTTGCAGGAGTGCTGGCTGCATCCCCATTCACCAATAGCTACAAAAAAAACATATGGTTTAGAATATTCCACCAATACAATGGTGGGCTACAGCGCTTGCGATTAAAACTCTTTTACCCTTTTGACTTTTGCTTGTGGGGGCAAAAAGCGTGAAGATCTTAGCATGATCTTTCCCGAACACCAATCTCAACGGCGGAGATCTTACCCTTCCAGTACGGATATCGATCTCATCCGTCCAATCGCGCCGTACTATTCCAACATACTGTAAGATAGTAACGTTGGATATCGTAAATCTAGGCGACACATGTCTTAATGATAGATGTTATGATGGTCTTTTCTTTTTATAGTACACCCGCGTGCACATGAACAGTTCTCTTAATAGTGATGTTCCACTTGCTGCTCAGGCACGTTGATGTACCTTTTAGGTTTCATTCCAACTGGAGAGGGGTTTACTCAGTGGTCACGTAATGCGAGGGCGGGTGCAAATGTGAGAGCGCAAGCGAGAGCAAAGATTATTTTGAAGAATTAGTATGTGACTAATTAAGGGTTGAAAAATTCAGACCCGGGATGCTATCGAATAGCTTCCTGCTGAGTGGGTGCAGAGCGGTCAATATGACCGTTCATCTCGCCACGAATGACTCGGATTGAATCTGAATGCTGAGAAATCACATACATATCTGAATCGTCCATTACTCGGTTAAGATTCGAGCTGTTGATTACCAAGATGAGCGTTTACACTGCTCTACAGGGACATGTTTGGCAGCATCTCCCATTCTGAATTTAAACTCGAAATTGGTTGGACAATATGCATGTTCGAGTTTCCTTATCTTTATTGGAGCTGAACATATTCCTAATATCACACATACATTATAGGTTCTTAGCTCTGCTCGACATAGGAGTGATGGGTTCTAAAAAATAGTAATTTGATGTGACGAGACAATATTTCACAGCGGAAGGTGACGGGCTATCGGGCACCACACCTGCATTTCCATTCTAAGGGGGGGGGTAAAAATTTGGAGAGTGATCGTAACGCCCCAGTATGAGAATGTGACGGCTGAATTTGGGTTTTACTATACGCATTTGGGTTTTAATGCGTTTTCGTCATTCGTATCTACCGTGGGGTCCAGTTAATAAAAGTACCCCTAAAAATACACCGATGGTCCCTGAGGTTTTCAAAGAGTACAATAACACCCCTTGCAAGTTGCAGCCTGTCGGTTAAATAGTTGCTACTTGCTAGCTGTAATCCCCCTGCTTTTGAAACTATTGTTAAGGGGTGTTTGGAAGCTTATTTTTTGCGTTTTCATTTTATCTTTTTCAGCTTCTGACTGTTTGGGTGTTGTTCCCCAAAACTCATTCTGGGACGATGAGTTTTTTGTTTTGATTCTGGGACGATGAGTTTTCTGTTTTGATGTTTAGAGAAGAGAGAAGTGAGAAGTAGGAGGAGAGGAGTTTTTTTGACTTTTCTTACACATTTTTTTGTATATTACTAAAAGGCTTGTTTGATTTTTGACACCTAGAATTACTACTCTAATATTAAGACCCAATCCAAGTATGGCTTGAGGGGTTTTTGCTTGACTTCCAGATTTTTTTTTTGGCTTTTCTCATTTGTAATGTGTTTTTAAAACTTGGTTTACATATTTTTACTCTCTTGATTTTCCTCGTTTAGACAGATAAAAAGACAATGAATTTTTTGAGAAAATAAAAAAGAGTACCCTAAAGACAATGTAACTAAAATTGTAGCTTTTGCTTTCCTTTTTTCATCCGTATTTTAAATTTACAAATTGGATTTACTTCTTCGATTGCTTCTTATGGACACTAACTATAAAAACAATAGATTGTAACAAAATATAAAGAAAAAAATCTTAACGACGAGAGGACTAAAATTCTTTTTTTTTTGTCCATTTTTTAGTGTTTAAAACACTCCTCCAAGTGTTTTCACTTTTTAGTTGCTTCCGTCGAGCTAGCTAAAGCAAAAGTACCATTTTTTTACCAAAAACTACAGAAATAGTATAGTACTACTCATGGAAAAAAAAATCAAAGCTTGCAAAACTTTTCCTCTTTGATGGATTGTTTTAAACGGACTTTGGATCGGTGTTGTGCAATGAGGTGTATAACACTATGCTGCACACCTCCAAGCCTTTGGATCATGCATCCGACGGCTCGGATCTCATATTGGCAACTAACGATCGAGAACTGTTCATTGTTGAGATAAGTTCCGAGCCGTCGGATGCACGATCCAACGGCTCAGAGGTGCGCAGTATGGTATTGCGCACATCACTGCATAACACCATCCCACATTTGGTTTTAAACCTCTTCTAGTTTTTTTTTTTTTTTTGTTGACCTTTCATCCTTTTTCAAATTTTCTAGCCTTTTTTTTCTTTTTCTTTTTTACCTTGGTTGCGTTCTATAAATTTGGTCCAATTTTTTACCTAGTATTTTTTAATTCTCTTTTTTTGTGTATTTGAATTTAAAATTTAATTGGTAAGAGAACAAAATATGATTAAAAAAATAAACTAGTACATTTGCACTTTCGAGATAATGAGGCTTTTATCTAGAAGTAAGAAAAACCGTGGATTCAAATGCAATACTCCAAGGAAAATCCCTCGTAAGTTACGCGAACCCCACCCCCAGGGAGGCCGCTGGAGTAGTTGCTCCCCAAGCAATACTCCAAGGGATTCGGCTCCCATCCAGTTTCCCATTCGGTATGGGTTGTTTGTGGGCTCTTTTCGGACCCAAAAATAATAATAATAATTGGTCACTTTTCAGAGTTTTATTTAGAACAGTGATCGCGTCAAAAATCAAGTTGATTGGATACTGTTTGATATAATTTCAAAAAGTATTAAGCTTCAGATAACAATGTCAAATGAGTTGCAATATTGTGTTGTAGGGTATTTGAACCTTAATGCATTTCAAAATCATCCCAAACGGTATCCGATCAACTTAATTTTCGACGTGGTCAATTTTCTTGATGAGCTTTGAAAAATGAATGATTTCAATCGTTGCCGTGGAAAGGTCCACAAAACGGTCCAAACTGGAGGGAGATTGGATGGGAATCAACCTCTACTCCAAGGACATACTCTCTCCGTTCTAATTTAAGTGTCCACAATGGTTATGCGTGTCATTTTCAATTGTTTATATATCTCAATGCATATTGCTAAAAATATGCAATATGAATCTTATATGATAGATTTCTATTATTTCTATAAGACAATGATTTTAAAAATATAAAATATAATATATATTGAGATATATAAACCATTAAAAATGACATGCAGAACCATAGTGGACACTTAAATTGGGACGAAGGGAGTACATCGCTTATTACTCCATAGATTACTCGCACACCACGAGAATGTCTGGTGGGAGGCCGCTGGAGTGGGAAGCATCTATCTGTAGAGTGGGGCAGATCGCTTATCTCTGTAATTGACGGCTCGGATCTTAACCGAGCAATGAATAGTTCAAATTTGAATGTAATTTGTTTGTGCTCAAGTTCTATCCGAATCGTTCATGCCGAGATGAACGGCCGGATCGACCACTCTGCACCCTCTCAACAAGGAGCTAGTCAGCAGCATCTCCGAGTCCGCCGGAGTGTTTCTGTAGCAGTACAAGTACTACCATATAATCTCTTATAAGTAGAGTAAATTATCTCAATATCGAGATTATAATCTCCTACAAGTACAGTAAATTATCTCAATGCATATTGCTAAAATATATGCATATGGATGATAGATTTTCTATTATTTTCTATAAGACAATGATTTTAAAAACATAAAATATAATATATATTGAGAGATATAAATCATTAAAAATAACATGCAAAATCATAGTGGACACTTAAATTGAGACGAAGGGAGTACATCACTTATTACTCCATAAAATTACGCGCACACCATGAGAATGTGTGGTGGGAGGCCGCTGGAGTGGGAAGCATCTCTCTGTAGAGTGGGGCAGATCGCTTATCTTTGTAATTGACGGCTCGGATTTTAACCGAGCAATGAATAGTTTAAATTTGAATATAATTTGTTTGCGCTCAAGTTCTATCCGAATTGTTCGTGCCGAGATGAACGATCGAATCGACCGCTCTGCACCCTCTCAACAAGGAACTAGTCAGCAGCACCTCCGAGTCCGACGGAGTGTTTCTGTAGTAGTACAAGTACTACCATATAATCTCTTACAAGTACAGTAAATTATCTCAAGAGTATATCGAGTCGCAGAGAATCTGCACCCTTCAAAAAGGGTTAGACAAAAACTGGTAATAGATCTTGTATGTGGGCAGAGTGTACGGGCCGATGGCGCAGATGCTTCTGACACGGCGCATGTTTGCCACGTGGCCGACTGAATCACCAGTACAATCGTTCCACGTAGACCCGGAGAAAAGCCAAAGCAGCGCCCCCTCGGGACCACACTGGAAAATCTCCAGAAGTGGTCCTGCCACTTGATTCTCTGTTTAATCAGTCAGCCGTCAATTTTTTGTAGAAAGACCAAAGGGCCCTTACCTCGTTCAAATCAAAGGTTGGGACAGTGAAAATGCTCCGGTGCAATCCTACCGACGGCACTATTGTACACGGAGCAGTGGAGTAATTTTTTTTAACAATACTGAATTCCATCGACTAAAATAAATACTAGTAATACTTATTTTTTAAATAAGTAGTTTTTTTTTATTATTAAAAGTGATGTATTATGACAGAATGTTTTATCTCGTAAAACGAAAAATAAGTATTTAAAAAAATAAAATCCTGATTTGAAACATATTTGTGAAATCTAAAATGGATGCAAAAAAAATAAAATAAATCATTAGTAACTTGGTATTAAGTTTTCGCTATGCTGGGTATTTAGCAAGCACAAGGACAGACCCCCTCAAAGCCATGAAACGACACCGTTTGTATGGGTAGTAGAATCTGTCATTCCTTTGGAGTGCTGTTAAATACAACTGCGAATTTGCTACATGTAGCCGATTTATAAAAGGAAATTTTTGGATTCCTTCTTATGAAATGATTACATATAACAAATTCGCAGTTGCAAATAGCCGGATCCTTCCTTTGGGACTTCAGAGTTCCCAATTCTCTAATGCCACTTTTTTTTTTCTTTCTAGAAAGTGAAAATGTTTATTACTGTACTAATCAGCAGGCTAAACACCTAGACAACTGTCATGTGCAGCCCGATAGCAGAAGGCGGATCCTCTAATGCCACTCTTAATTAAACTCACAACACACAAAGGAACGTTTAAGTACCAAATAGTCACGTACTATAACCCTGATATGAGAAGGGGAATCCTTCGATGCCACTCTTAATCATCATTCTAAGATTTTGTTCTTAATTTTGCTTTCACGAATTTTAGTATAGTTTGGAATTTGCAATCTAATGCGTTCTTGTAAACTTATAAGTTTGAAACTTATTTCGATATGTTTTTACCTTTCGTATCCCTTTGTTTAGATTTTTTTTATAATTTTTAGAATTAATTATTTGTCTCGACAAGACGAATCAAAAAAATTATAAAAATATGGACCGATAATATAAAATTCAAATAAGATGGCGTTTTAAACAAATAAAATAGTTATTTGATACTTTTTCCATCTTTAGTGAACTTTTTTTGTTTTCTGTCATAATTTTGTAGTTTTTAGACTTCTCTTGTCGAGACTAATGATTAATCCAAAAAATATAACGCAGATTTATCAAAACTTCGGAAAAAAATGAACAAAACAAAGAAGAAAAATAAATTTAGTAGAATGGAACAATGTTTTTATGCCCGTACTCCTGCATGCATAGATGTGGACTAAGGCTCCATTCCGGTTTCTTAGAAAAGGAAGGCAATTTCAAACTCAAAAATTATGTGTTTATGCAAATAATTTTTTTATCAATATGAATCTTATTGAATAGATTTTATTGAGATTTTTTAAAGGGTGCAAAAAAAATTTAAAACTTATGTTTTATTTTTATTTATTTATTCTTAAAATTACTTCTTTTTTTTGTAAATATTTAAAAAGAAAACGAAACGACACCTAAACCAGTAATTAACTTTACCAACTCCCAAAATCCAAATCCAGTACGAGATTATCCGAACACTATTTTATAATCTCCTTGACGAAGCTCCAAAAAAATGAACTCTGAAAAAACGCACCTATATAAATTGACAGCTATAAAGAGCAAAAGTGTCGTCCACGCGCCTTAGGGATGATCTGTTCATGCATCCACTCTTCGAGAATCTTGACTCTATCCCTGACCTGACCCTGTCTCTCTCTCTCTCTCTCTCATCTCTCTCGTCTGGCCACCAGGAAATTGTTTAATTAATGTCTATATCGATCCCACCTAGAAAATCACAGAACAGATCTTTCTTACCTTTATTGCTCCTCCTACTACTTACCTTGCCTGACTTCTGGAGGGAAAAATACAAATACCATCACACCATACCATACCCTGTTTCACTTCGAAACCCAAACCCACTGAATTTTGGAGAGAGAAATTTAAGAGAGAGAGAGAGAGAGAGTTTTACACAGTAACTCAAACCAAGCAAGACCCAACACTTCCAAACCAGTTCTAGAGAGAGAGAGAGAAGATGTTTGCAGCAGAGAATGGACTCAGGGGAGACCCAAGGCTTCAAGGCATCTCTGAAGCCATTAGAGTCGTCCCTCACTTCCCCAAAAAAGGTTTCTTTTTCTTTTTCTTTTTTTGTTATTTCCTTTCATTATGCTCGCATACACCACACATTATTGGGGACAGGAAATGATTTTTCATTTTTGCCCTCCACGTTCTTGTGCATGTATTTCCAAAGGGAAAAATATGTTTTCAATCCACTATTTTGTAAACGCACTTCATAATTTCTCTTTTACTGCTTTTGTAATAACAAGATTTTTTAAAATCGGGTGTCCGGTCTGCGCAATTCGGCTAGTTCTGGGCCACTGATGTTAACGACCGGTCAAACCTCGGAGGCCCTTGCAATGTTTTGGCTTTTGTAGGATTCAAAGTTTTGCGTTATGACAAATTTTTGGTGTGCATTTGAGAAATCATTGGTTTGTGTTTTGAAAAGTGTTTTGAAAAATAGTAGGGATAATAAGTAGAGAGAGGTAGAGAGAGAAATGTTGGAAGCAGGGGAAATCTAGAGGAAATTTTTTGAAAATTCTTTTTGAAAAGGAAAAAGAACAAGGCATTGTTGTTTTGAAAAATTTTGTTGCACGCAACTTTAGGTAGTACTAGATAATAATTTTTGGAGTGTATAGTTTGGGAAATAGAGTGGCAAAATTAATTGCCTTTGCGAAAAATTAAAATATTTCTGTATTTTCCAGGAATAATGTTTCAAGACATAACGACTCTGTTGCTGAACCACAAGGCATTCAAGGACACTGTCGACATTTTTGTCGATAGGTACAGGGACATGGACATCTCTGTTGTTGCTGGTGATTTTCCTCTTTCTCCCTGTTTTTTGTCGTCATTTCCTTCATAATTTTCCTTGTTTCATCTGAGCCAGACTAAGCCCACCGCTCAACATTCACCGCTCTCAACATTCACTGCTCAACATTCCACCGTCACTCTTTTGCGGAAGAGTTTTTTTAAAATTCAGACTGTAACACTTTTGGACGGTGAGATTGAGAGCGGTGATGTTGAGCTGTGGGCGTAGACGTAGACTTTCTGTTTCATCAAGGCATTTATAATTATTTCGTGCGCGTGTGTGCTGTTTTTGGTTTACCCATTGGTTAGCTATTGAAAGATTGTACTTTTTTTTATGTGTGACTACTATATATATTTGCTGATTTTCATGCATCCTATTTGTTGATTTTCATGCATCTTTTTCTGATAGAGTGAAATTAATAGAAAATGCAAGAAAGAGAAAAAGCTGATACTTATCTAGCGTTTCAGTAGTATGAAATTACTAAAAAGTGTTAGAAAATGAATATTCCTATACAACTCATTGAAGCATGATGACATTAACGTTCGTTTTCTTGTTAAAAAAACCTAAAAAAAAAATTCTTACGAATGTTGTCAAATCTTATGAGACTCTCGGTATATCCGTAGTGTTTATATGTTGAAGGGTAATTTGGTAATTACCCTTTAACATTCTTATGCTCTCTTCTTTTAACCAAGCACATAGAAGAATATCCGTGGTGTTTATACGTTGAAGGGTAATTTGGTAATACCCTTTAACATTCTTATGCTCTCTTCTTTTAAGCAAACACATAGAAGAATATCAACGAGGCATTTTTATTTTTATTTTCCTCATAACATGGAGTGGCATTGAGAGCAACAAGGGTTTGCCTGTGCCTGAAGGCACGGCGCAACATGAGATCTAATTAGTGGCAATTGTGCAATTAATATTGTTTGAGAGAGAGAGAGGAAGAGCCGTAGGATTTATAGAGCAAATCAATGGTTAAGATTTATAGAGAGATAAGATTCTAAAACCGTTCTCCCTTATTATGTAGATGTGGGGCTTAGTAGACAACCTCACCTTTCAAAGATAATTGCAAATTTTTTATTGATGTGCTTTTGGAGATTTGGTCTATGAGTTCCCTGATTCCCCTTTTTTGTATGGGCATTGGAACAATTTGACCTTTTATATTCCAATTATTTTGACTGGAAGGTATTTTTTGTTAGGCTAATATTAACAATCGACGTGTGAGGCCCTAAACGGTTTAGGCCTTAGGGCCTCAGAGCATATATTGTTGATGTTAGGTGGTTCTTTTTACATGCATTAACTGACTTCAAATAAATCCTCTTGACTAATGCTTTTTTCCCTTTTTAGTGATTGAGAGGTTAATCACTAAGGTTAGTATACCAACAGCTTTTTGGTGAATCTGTCAATCTCTAGTGCTTCCGTTGTTGTCAATCGACTTGCCAATAAAATATAGCCCATATTTCCCACTAGTTTTGATAAGATGATGTTTTTTTTTTTGAGAGAGGGCAAGAAGGTAATTTCACCTACCAAACTCACTTAAGCAATTGCTGACTAGGGAGAGGTAGAGTGAACCCTTTAAACACACACACAAACCCAAACTTGTAGCTGATACTTGTAAAAAAATGATACTTGTAAAAAAATGATGATGTTGACTTATAGCCGTTATAGGTAACAGAAGTTTGTTTGGTCCACGAGGTTTGAATGTGCGAATAGGATCCTTGTTTATTTTTTGAAACTCGTCGATGACATTAACTATGCCTAAAATTATGTTAATTGGAAATCGGCTGATATATTCAAAAACACGTTTATCTTTGAGAAAAGTATTTGTAGCATTCGACCTGTGTACCTTTTTTCTCAATATACCTTTTTTTCTTGAAAAGCTCAATGGAGGAAAATGATCCATGTAGCCAACCCCAAGTGATTGGGACACAAGACTCGATTTGGTTTGGTTAGATGTGTTCCCAAAGTATAGAAAAGTTCAAAGAGGACTAACCACACCATAGCTTTGAATTTCGTTGTGGTGGCACCCCTTTTTTTTTTTTTTTTTGTGGTGGCACCCTTGGGGCGCTCGAACTTCGAGTGATGGTACCTCCTCTTTTCCTCTCTCTCAAATAGGACTGCCCATGCATTATTGGTCAACATAGGACTACAATTTACAGGCCGACAGGGAAGGTAGTGGAATTTTGATACATGTATTTTTCATTTATCGGCCGACAGTTATGTTACCCAACACATGGCCATAGAACTGATACCAATATGTATCTTGTACTGCTATTTAAAAGACTTGCTACATCCATTAATTTCTACTTTCAGCTTAGAAGGATAGTTTTAGATCTACGTGTGTTCCCTATACCATTTGTCGTCTTACTTCATTTCCTTCGCGTGCCTTCATTTCTATGTTTAAATGGCTTCTTTCTTTGTTGATAATGTCTTGTAAGACTGGAAGTTACTACTGATATATATAGCTTGTTGAACTAAACTTTGTATTTCTGAATTAGTGATCTTTTGGTTAAACAAGTAAATTTCTTCTTTCATTTTTCTATTTTCTTTGGCTTGTTTCAGTGATTTCTCACGTTATCTGCTCATCTGTAGGAATTGAAGCTAGAGGATTCATGTTTGGTCCATCTATCGCCTTAGCAATCGGTGCGAAGTTTGTTCCATTACGTAAACCTGGAAAATTGCCAGGTATGTTGATTTCTTGTTGAAATCTGAAGTGCGGTGCATTGAAGTTCATCTTTTTGTCATTTTTCAAAACGAAGGTTCATTCTGCTTAGGTTTTTTCTTTTGATCCTCTCATCCAGCTGACGTTGATTTTGGAAAATGGTTGAAGGAAATCTTAATATCGTGGAAAAATAGCATGGATTTGAGTGCAGAGAGAAATTACAGAATTGGTTTTAAGGATTCAAGAAATAGTAGATCATTCTCTTTGTTCTTGTTGATCAGCTTTTGTGCCAATATCTTGTAGCAAGTGACCTTTCCCAGTTTCCCTTGTGTCTTAGAAAGATATTCCTCATCCCAATACGTCAGGTGGACTCTTTTGTGGCTGGCTGGTGAGAGTATGTGTACAAGTGTTGAATTCATCAAATTTCGACCCCAAGGACACAAAGACATGACAAGAATATCCATATTTTGTATCATGTTTTATTTACAAGGTGCTTTATGGCATTTCGAGCATAATATAGGACTTCTTGGCATAGTTAATGATAAATTTTAAAAGATGCATTCTAGTCTAGTGTACAGCTAAACATTTAGGACAAGGTTACCCTACCGGCCTACCCTTGTCCATGTGGCAAGAATCCGTCAGGGTATATCATTCATCTTAGAAGTGTACATGTAATATAGGTCCAAACCTAGTGCTTGACGGCCTGTGGTCCTGGAGTCTATCAAATCTTTGGTTACTGATAATTAAAAATTCTCATTGGGAAAGTGGAAGGTTTTTCCATCTCCAGTTTTGTGGGAATTTCTGCATTTTTTACCTTGAACATTAAGTATGATGAATCTGCAGGTGAAAGAATTTCAGAATCGTATGTGCTTGAGTATGGTACTGACTGTCTAGAGATGCATGTGGGTGCTGTTCAGCCTGGGGAAAGGGCAGTGGTGATCGATGATTTAGTAGCTACGGGAGGGACTCTCTCTGCAGCAATAAGACTTTTAGGTAAGTTGAGGTCCTTTCACATATCTTCATCTTTCTCATGTATTTTTTCTCCCAATATGTACTTTGCTTAGGCCATATGGGCCCCCTGCTTGTGGATGGCAGGATTGGTCCCCTTAAGGATTAGTTGAGGTGCGCATAAGCTGGTTTGGACACCCGGATATATTAAAATGCTAGTACTATTTTAGTGAAGAAAATAATCTCGAGGATGGGTAAAAGGATGATTCATCATTCATCTAGAACCTTAACTGCAAAAACCAAAACAAAGCAAACCACAACTTGACACCCAAAGCTCGAGAAACTTAAAACCTACTCTCTTTTATTAGGATGATTATTAGGAACGTTCCAAGATTGACAAGGGACTAATTGGAATGGGTGTTCCTTCACACTTCACCAAGAGCCCAAGAGCAAAGACATATGATCTTTTGCCGTGTTAGTGAAAATCCTAGCATTTCTTTCAAGCCACAAATGATAAATCACAGCAGCTTGCACAAAAAAAATGACTTCTTTGGGGCATATTGGACAGCCTATGTCAAATCCTTCGACCATTTCATAGCTCTCCTCTTAATCTGGCATTTATGTAGAAAATTTTCCCAGATGAATGCACAGTACACATAGTCAAAGAACAGATGCTCATGAGTTTCTTCTTCCTGATTGCGTAGCATTCCCCGGGTCTCGAGTCTATCCCTAGTACTCTATTTACCCAGCAACAGAGCGATGGGATAATATGCTATTTCAAAGGCTGGCCTGGTGTTCTAAGCTCAAAACAGTATACTTAATTATCTTTCTTTTTTATTTGTTCTGTATTCGTCAGTATTGAACTCAAAACAAACTGTGTAATCATTTTACAGAACGTATGGATGCTAAGGTGGTCGAATGTGGATGTGTCATTGGGTTGCCAGAGGTCAAGGTAACGTTTCTCATTGCTTTTCAATCTCATAACCTCCTGCAGCCTTCATGTTATTACATCTCTCATGTACAGTCTTAGTGAGTTGATATCGCTCTTAAGAGCATAGTATTTCCTATCTATCGGAGAATATGTGGATTTTGTTCCTCTGTTCATTTTTGTTCTTTTGATCACAGTCATCTTGATTTTGTACCCTAAGTTCCCCATCTATGACTTACATCCTGCCATTTGACCTCTTTCAGGGACAAAACAGACTAAATGGAAAGCCGCTATATATTCTTGTGGAGCCACGGGAATTAGAAGATTGTTGTTAAGGTACAATACCATTGTTCTCGAAGTTTGTTGTTAAGGTACAATACCACGGGAATTAGAAGATTGTTGTTAAGGTACAATACCATTGCAATTTTAGCAGTTTGTCACTACATATGCCCATAGAGTTCAGTGTTTTGTCAAAGATTTTTTTTCACATTCTCCGGAGGATAAATCTTGGACCCCCGTATCTTAAAAATCTCAAATAGAAGTAGGGGATATTGTTTCTCACTTTTCCACAAGAGGGACTCAATTACTCAAGTTCCTCGTGAATTTAATTCTTTCACGAAGTCGAATAAATCCAGTTGTTGCACAATGTCGCATTCCTTCGTCCTTCCGACTTGGCCATGCCTGTTAAAGTTTTAGTTGATTATTTAATTAATAAGTTTGCCCCTACTATATATCAATTCAAACATTTATTTAGGAGGAAATGAGTTGGACCACACAATAGTTAAAATGTAGTTTGTTTTGGCTATACTGGGACCTAGTTGTTAATGCTTAATTCTTACCCTTCCTAGAGTTGCCGATTTAGCGAAAACATTACTACATGCAGGTGCTGTCAATATGTTACATATGTTCCTGATATATGAGAATTGGAAGTGGAATAAGAACATAACTTGAATTATTCGGCTGGTGTGTATGATCATTTGAACAATTTTACATAGCGAATTCCATCTTATTAGGGCTGACTTTTGGGTTTGTTCTACAATATTTGAATTCGATCGAACACAATGTCTTAGGGACTTTAATAATTTCACTATATTTCAAATCTCCGGATCCAACAAATGTGGATTACAAACAGCGATTTGAAATCCGTTAGTACATCCAAACGGAAATATTTGGAATCTACCCTTCGTAGTCAAAATAGCTCCTTTCGGCATTGGCCTGTGTGGAGTTAATCTCTTTAATTCAATCGTATGGTAATTGTTCTGCGTTTATTTTTCATGGTTTCAGGTCTGCAGGTGCTTAGGCTGAATTCTGTGTAGAAAAGTGGTGCCAAGGCCATGAAATCCTGGTGTCTCTCTTCATAGTTGATCTCACAAGTCCCCGCTTTCTGACTCCGTTTTCCCGGCGTTCTTGTTCCTATTCTTTTTTCGTTTCGTAACTTTTCCTGTCAGACACTTGAATCTTTCAGACACTTCGATGCTCCATGAAGAATTTAACAAAACATGATTAGAGAAAAGAATGTGATATGGGATGTATCGCAGAGTGTAGTTGAGCTGTTTGGAAAATGGCAAATTGAATTACTAAGGCTCTGTTTGGGTGCGTGGGTTGTGAAGGGAAATGAAAAGTTGAATCTCAACTGCATTTTTGAGTCTCATCAGAGGCAAAAAAAAGTGAGAAGAGTATGGCCAAGTGGTTGTTTTAAAGGGGCTTTAGTGTCTGTCGGGAAGGTCTCCCATTCAAGTTGATGGAGTAATCTTTTTTTGATATTGATATCGATATCGTACTCTGGCTTTTCCGTGAACGACTATTAACCCTATATCTTAAAAAATTAAGGGCTTATGTCCAAAAAATCCATTTCAAGCCTATTTGCCACAATTCCCTACAAGAGAATATTAATGTGCTTATGCGTCGATTTAATCTTGTTTGGCTCAAAATATAAAAATTCGCCAAAGACGATTGTACATCTTATGTATTTCTGTATTTTTTGATGGTTTAGTTTGCACTATTTAATGCGAATTGGTGCATCTATGGCGGGTTAATAGAGTTTGAAGAGATAAGGTAGTTGTTGAACACCCTAGTAAAAATTTCCGGAGCTGCCACCCTGGTAAAAATTTCCTGAGCTGCCACCCTAGAAAAAATTTCCTGAGCTGCAACCGTAAGAAATTCATGCCAATGTATAGAGTTTTCAAAGTCTAGTATAACGAGATTTACAGCTGCTTTGGAGTTCCGCTGCCTGTGTACTGGATTTTTCAATTTGTGGAATTCATGCTCCAACAAACCTGCAGTTGTTATCGTTGTGACATTTTTACTTTTGGTTGCACATGTTTCAAATAACAAAATAACTTCTTTACGGAGCTTTCTGTAAACTAAACAGAGGCCCAATCGTGCATGTTCAAAGTGTTTTTGGACGGTCCGGATTGAAAATTAATTTTTGCTGATAAAAATTAGTAGCTGTTACCGGTCAAAGTTGAAAGCAATTTTGACCATTGATTGCGCGGATGGACGAGCGAGATTAGGAATGGCAATGGGGCGGGGCGGGTTTTGGCATAACCCGACCCAAAAATTATGGCCCGGTCCTGACCCGACCTTGCCCTGGTTATTCATGGGTGTCGATCCCCGTTCCCGTCCTGTTCGGGGGTCGGGTTTACCTGTCCCGCCCCATGAAAAATAAGGAAACAAATTAAAACTAAAGGCAAAAAAGAAGAAAATGGTTATGTATATAAGGTGTTATTTTAGTATAATGATGAAATATAAAGGAAAAAATAGGTTTTTTTAGAATAATGAGAAAAATAGTGGGGTATAAATATATATTTTTAAGTTTAATGATAAAAGTATTAGATTAAAAATATAATTTTGTATGGACAAAATATTTCGGGGCAAGGTAACATCAACCTGAACCCGCCCCGCCTTGATCGTTTTTTTTTTTTTTTTTTAATATTCCCCCCCCCCCCCCCCCGGTATCCTAAAATTTGATGAAAACCCGCCCCGTTCGGGGCCGGGTAGGGACGAGTTTGGGGCGGGGTGAATTGCCATCTCTTAGCGAGATTGTGCGGAGCCGTGAAAAATTTATTCACAATTCCTCCGTGAATAAATTTCTCTCTTCAAAAAATATGAATGCTAAGTGAAGTTTTGTTTTGGATGAGGGGAAGCCACCCTACCCTTGTACATCGCATCGTGCTAAAGAGATGTATAATGACTCTCAGAGATGCTTCTCGAGCTTAATTCAATTTGAACATTGCAAACTCGGCTTCGTTTGCAATTTGCCACATTAGCATATGCCATATGGGAATGGGAGCCATTACTTTAATGATCGAAAACGTTTCCCTCTGTACAACACGTCAAAAATAATACCAATGTCGAAATTCATGTTTATCGTCTGTCGATGATTAGTGCATGATCAGTACACATTTGTCTTATGGGTGAGTTGGAAAAGAGCTGTGCTACTGGTACAGCATGTGTTGTATAGACAGCACGCACAACGCTCTTTTGGGCCCGTCTCGGGTCCAAAAAAGATATCGTGACAGGGGTTTATGAAATGTTCATATTTGCTAAATTACTAGTCTAAATTTTGAAGCGAAATTGGACGTTTTGTAAACACCCTTAATGATAGCAGATGGAGTTGATTTTTTACGGAGACCTCAAAAAAAAATACTATTTTGAACAAGATGAACGGCTCCGATTATCTTTTTTAGACCCAAAAGTGGGCTGTGCGCACTGTTTGTGCAGCAAATGCTATACCAGTAGCATTTCTGGATGGAAATACTGTGGCCTAATTCTCAAAGTTCTTCATTTACATCGTCTAGCTTATAGTCTTGATCGTTCCAAGTCATGTGCACCTAGCCAATCGAAAAGAAACATTTTCTGGAATCTTATACAGGACATCAGAGTATTCTTGATATAAATTTCATGGCATGCATGAGGGTTTTTTTAATTTTTTTTCCCCATTAAGATTTGCTTCTTATTGTTAAAGCATCCAACTCAAAACCAAATGGCAATGAATGGAGGGGCCGCTCAGGCTTATATACTAGTTTTGAAAGTCGTAATTAACCAATGAGAGACAAGCTCTAACATTCCCTCGCGCGTGCGACCCTAGACCCGCACGTGAAGAGGTAAACAAATGATCCATAACATAGGAATCTCAACGATTAACGAAACAAAGTGCGCTTAAGGCACAAACAATGGGTCAACCAATCAAAAGAGTTTTGTTCAAAAGCCTCCGAAAAGCCTAGCTCTGATACCATGTTAAATCATCAAACTCAAAACCAATTGGTAATGAGTGGAGAGGCCGCCCAGACTCATATACTAGTCTTGGAGGTCGTAATCTATATAATAAAACAGAGTTGTGTTTGAATCCAAAAGACAACCAACGCGCTAGATTTATCCCTCTTTGTGCATAAATCTGGACCCTTCATTCTACATTCCTTTTAGGTTTTATAAGTTTTACATGTTTCCTATATGGGAGAAGACTGAACATATCCCCTTTCCTTTTTCAATTGATTATTTTGAATCCTTGGATTTATATACATAAATCCTATGGCTGAGAAACCTTCCTATTTCATGAATTTTTTTTACTTCTAAGAATTAAATAATATATATCATGGTTGAATTGACATTAGTATGGTAAAATCATTAAGGAGATAAAGTAAATAGAAAGGAACCATCTCCTAATACGGTAGAATCATAAATCAAGACCGCTGGCTGAATTGCCATTAACGCGGAGAATCATGTCTAACGTATCTTATTTGTTACCTTATTCAACAAAAAATTACGAAGCATTCCTTACATTCTAATGGTGGGGTCAACGATATTATATAGTAAATAGAATTCATGAATTTTCACGTCTTTCCTTAAAAGGACTTTATATCCAAATTGGCCATTGCAAATGTAGGAAATAGATTATAGATGAAAATTTTGCGCATTGATCTTAAATTATACTCCTAATTAGGAATTGTTTTAAATAGAGCAATATGGTAATGGAGACAAATGTTCAATAATTGATCCCAAAATTTAGCCTACAATTTGAATTTCCTCCAATTCTCCTAAAAAATGATAACTTTTGAAAGCTCATAAAGAAGTATTGCCCTATAGCATAGCCATATTATCGATTATTCATGTTGTTATTTTGGTAATCAACACAATTTTCTTATCGTTTTCGTGTTTGTTTTTCCAATGTTTAGGTGTTTTGTGATCTCACAGCAACTGAAAATTTTATTGTGGTTGCAGGTTTGAGTTTATTTTACTCTTTCTTTAGAAGTTTTTCCCTTTCAACAGATAGCTCCCTTTTTTTGTATTGGTGTAACTTTGTTGTTTTAATTTGTTTCCCCTTAAGTAGTCTGTTTTTAAGTTTTTACTGGAATCATAAAGGCCAATTGAGTCACTTCTACGAGCTTCCAGATCTAGGTATTTTAAATCAATTCACTCCCTTCATGATTCAATCTGCAAGTTTGGATTTCGGGTCTTTTGAGTTTTTAGAAATTATGAACTCAAATTGGGAATGAGAATTTAGAGTTATTTTTTTGTGTATTATTATTATTATTGGTTAATGATCATGGTTAGGTTTTACAAAAGTGTAGTATCATGTTGTACGGATATGTAAGGTTATCTAGCGAATGTGATTTCGTATATGCTACTATGAAAATGGATTCCTTTGGTGTTTCAAATTAGTAGTATAAATACAAAATCACAATCGAGTTTTTCTTTAGCTTTCTTTAGCTCAATTTATAATTTTTATATCTTTTATTGTAATATCCTACTTTTAAGTTATGTTGGTTTTAAGTTCTGATTTCATGGGTTTTTTATTTTATTTTTTTGCAGCTATTGTGATGCTGAAATCTAAACCATTAAGGCCATTCCCGTGAGTACTGTGCATTAGAAGGTAGTTTCGCTCAATTCATTCTCTTTATAGTATAAGCTACAAGTTGGGGTACCGAATTTGGATTTTTTGAGTTCTAAATTGGCCTAACACAATTCTAAATTAATGGGGCTGATTTCCGAAATTGATTTTAACGCTTATTGTGGTTGCTGATGGCTACTCTCATGATTTTTTTGCTTTGAAATTAAAGGATAACAATGGTTGGAGTGGGTGCAAGTCGATCTTAGTAAAACTGGCCATGGCCAAAGGAAAGAGGGGTTTGCAAAAGTGCATTATCTTATTGTGGTGTTGTTGCAAAATTGTTTCGTGAATGTGCTTCTTTAGTTAGGGTACACTCTACTGCTACATTGATGATTAATTCTTGGTAAATTCAAATTTGAAATTGTAATTTCATAATAAATTCGATTCGACCATGAGATTTTCATTTTTGATCGACTTAAATTTTGGCCTGGATGTAGTACTCGTCAAACTCTACAATATCAACGGTTCGGATCCAATTTTTGGTATAAGAGATGGATTTGTTAGATTTAAGGAAGAAAAAGAATCAAAGGAGAGGATGAGGGCATATTGGTCTTTTAAAACAATAGAGGGTAATGTGCATACTTTTGAACCATAGGGGGTATATCCGCACATGGCGCAAACTATAGGGGGTCAAAGTGGATTTTGCCCCCTTTTTTTTTAACCTAGATACCTCTTTAATTTGAGTTTACCTTGTCCTTGATATAATGCAATTCAGGAATAAACTAGCCTTCGAGGTATTCGTTGTGTTTGGTTCACAATTTTATATTGAAAATTTTGAGTTAAAATGTAAAAACATGTGATTGGATGAGTTATTTCTGAAATAAGTGAAACCCTTTTACTTGGTAATACCAGAAAAGAAACAAAAAAACTGACGGATAAAGACTGGGCTGGCATGGACTTGACGTCACCCGTTCCTCTCTCCCTCTTCAATACAGAGAACGAATCTCTGAACAGACTTTTTTTTTTTCCTTTTTACAGATTTCTAATCTACCGAAGTAGGAGCCAAAAGAATGCTACACACATACAATCTATGCACAGATTGTGCATAGATTTCGTTGTGGGGTCCATCACGGGTCTTATACAAATCATCCGAGCCGTTCATTAAATGTAAAACATTTTTTCAATGGTCTCCGTAAAAAATAAGCTCAATCCAACACCTATAGATACTTCATCCAACCATCTAACTTTTCATTCAGATTTTCGGATAATGAAAAGTTATAGTGTTGGATCGAGTACCTATAGGTATCGGATTGAGCTCATTTTTTATGGGAACCCTTAAAAAAATGTTTTACATTTAATGAACGGCTCGGATGATTTATGTGGGACCCGTGGTGGGCTCCACAATAAAATCTATGCACAAATTGTGTGTGTATAGACTGAAAAGCTGGGAAAAGGAGGGAGATGGGTGGGAGTGGTGGCGGCCATTTGAATTGCACATGGTTGTAGTCAGATGTTCAAGTCAAATGCCGGCCTTTGCAAACACTTTTTGGCTCCACCAACTTTTTGGCATTCAAAAATTACTTTCTAAAACAAAATCTCAAAATGGTGAACCGAACACAGTCATTGTGCTTTGTTGAATAATCAAGTTGGTGTGTTGGTACGGAATGGTTTGTATTTCGTACTAAATATCATCAGTTTGAGTTTTGTATTGGCAGGATTAATTGAATTATAATGGTTGTGTCTACTGTCTAAATGTAACAGTTGACTCGAGTATTGGCCTACACTGGAGCATCTTTTTTACCTCTCCCCTGCTTTCACTCGTTGGAGTTAGATTATGTATATTGTATGGTTTTACGTTAACTTGTTATTCCCTCCCAAGTAGTTTGTCCTGTAATTTATTTGACTACCAAAGCCAAACAGGAGAGTATTCGTTTCTTCTTGCAGATCGATGTATAGTCTCAAACAGATGCTGAACTTTTGACTCGCAAATTGAGCAGCGGATGAAGTTCGTCTCTATAGAAATGTGATCAACTCTAAGAGGCAAGTTAGCTGTATTCTTTGCTCTTGAGCCTTGAGGAAGAAAGCTTTTCCAACGGCTGAAATTTGTGTGGTTTGTGTAGACACGAAGTGGGTACAAATACAAAATATGTTAGGATCAAAGAGAGAGTGTGTAACACAAGACACAAGTAATATTATTCGAACACTGGTTCAAACTAGCTTGATCTCTACAAAAGGGAGAACCCTCCTTTTACAGGCGTAAGGAGAGAATACTGACACTGATGTTTACATCATGACTTACGTACAAACATTAACTTGCCTGACTAATTACATCCTTGTAATAGTACTCTATATAATTAGGCTTTACTGTTACAAGTGTTGTGTATAATTAGACTTTCACCCCTTCTGAAAAGACCACCGATTAATACTTTTTACAATAATACACAACACTTGTAACAGTAAAGCCTAATTATATGGAGTACTATTACAAGGATGTAATTAGTCAAGCAAGTTAATGTTTGTACGTAAGCCATGATGTAAACATCGGTGTCAGTATTCCCTCCTTACGCCTATAAAAGGAGGGTTCTTCCTTTGTAAAAATCAAGCTAGTTTGAACCAGTGTTCGAATAATATTACTTGTGTCTTGTGTTACACACTCTCTATTTGATCCAAACCTACTTTGTGAAATCAAATCAAGACAAACGTCTTGGTTCTGCTGCATAAGAGGTACTTTTGAGTCATTGAAAGTTTCATTTTAATACGACTTATGTGCATTTGTAAGGTGGAAGTGGATTGGGTATGGTTTTAAAAGTTGGATGTAACTAAAACCTCTTGTCTATTCGCAAACTTACGCAGAAGCATATCATAGATTTTTTTGTGATCTATTAATTTGAATGACAACTCGGTTCTATATATTGGTGCGCACGTTGGCAGCATTAGCCACAGTAAAAACCTGAGTGCTGTTGAGGCTGGGATGTTTTTTATGTGCAATTACACTTGTACAGTGATTGTTCAGGTGTCAATGTAGTTTTACTGTTTTATTTACCTTTCCTTGTCTCCTTGACATTGCCCGGTTCGGCTAAATAAGTCAACTGACTTTTTTTTTGCATTATTTAAATTTTTTTCGTATTTGTTAGTTTTACGACGATTTTTTGGGGATAATTGTATCGTCATGACAAGAGGAATCTAAAAAGTAAAAAATTACTGTCGAAACTTAATTTTTTTGAATAAAGACAAAAATAAGCTAATAAATCAATTTTTTCGTCTTTATTAAAAAAAAATTGGAATTCGATCATAATTTTTTACTTTTTAGATTCATCTCTTCATGACGATTCAATAATCCTCTAAAAAATTGACGAAAAACTAACGGATACGAAAAAAAATTTGAATAAGGACAAAAATAAACCAGTTGGCTTATTTAGCTGAACGGGACAACTAGGAGATTACGACCGATCAAAAAAAAGAGAGCAGGAGTTTATGTATTATTTCACTGTTTGTTTTGTTAAATAAACACGCCCTACAAGCTTATCCCATATATGAAGTATTGGGTTATTTAAGCTAGCTTGACTCAAACTGAACGAGTTTAGAATTTGTGTTTTTGCTTGTTTATTCAAGTTTTTTGTTTGAGTGTGGCTTGTTTATTAGTACTTAAATTTGAGGAGATCTGAAACAAACTCTTAACAAGCCGAACATAGTTAAATTTGAGTAGTTTGGTTTCATATTAGAGGCTGGTCTTCCTCTTGTTGCTTTTGGCTGGTTCGTCCTCTTTCTTTTGGTTCTCCAAAGGCAAGTGCAATGAGCGTCAGCGCAACATCTAGTATTTTGGTATCACTAAATAACCAAAAAATGCTAAGGTACAAAGTCGAAATTTTGTCTCATTTGCTATACGATCAGTTGCTATCGGCTCATGTCGCCTGCTTGCGTATTGCAGCGCAGGTGGATCTTGCTCAGGATCAATGCGCAGCTGGCTCATTCGTAGTAAATGATGGCCAAGTATTTTATCAGTTGCGTATTACCACTTCACGAGCATTGCCAGAATGGTTTCTTAACCCAGATTTTTTTCTTGCTGAAAACATGACACGATCCAAAACACTTACGGTGCTTCCAGGAAAAACCCAGCAAACTCCTCTCTTTTTTTGAAGGCGTTATTTTTTTCAAACTCTGGAAACGTGACAATCAATATTGACTCAAAAACAAGTTTGAAGCAATTAGCAGAAGACAACCACAAGTTCACAACAAACAAAACACATTTCCCTTTTGCCCAAAATTAAAAATAGGAGTATCGGACAATCCAGGTTGCACGATTTTCATTTGCTTCGAAGTGTTGTGAGAGAATACATAGTAGGTCTCTTTACCTTTAGTTTCCATGTTCCGCAGCTAGCACAACAAATCTGAAGGGATCAGGGCACACATGTCTACCATTTCCCACCACTATATACATGCGAGAGAGCGATATAGAATGTAACCATCAAAATAAGCTGTCAGCCTCTACAATACTAAACTTGTGCAACAACTCCTCCAACCCTTGCAAAGCAGCCTTATAATGTTGCTGAGATTGTGCCCCTTGTTCCACAACTTGAATAACACGTTTATACAAATGATTAGACCACTGCAGTGGATCGTTCGCATCAATATCATCAACGGTGTCATAATCAAGAGGATATCTCCGCTTAAAATCCTTACACCATCGCGGTAGAATGTACTGCGAAGGAATTTCTTCCACACCATTATAGGTGAGGACATTCAACGCGTGTCTGCATAGATAACCCTTAAAGTTAAACAGACTGCAGATACAACGGATGTCCACTTGAGTTGTCTCATATAAAACTTCGTAATTCCTCACCTCCTTGTCTCTCCCCTCAACTTCAACTCGTTCCTTGACAACATATGTTATGATTGGCCCATTGACATTCACCTGCCTTGTGTTGAAGCAGGAGTACATTCCCTCCACTTCAGATAGAAACTTCTTGAAAATTTCTTTAGTATACACCTGGGAAAGCTGAAGCTCAAACTTGCATCTTGATTTCAATTCAAAATTTGAGTTTCTCGATTCCAAATCCCCTGTGGCTTCTTTATGGTATTTTCTTTGGAGAACTAAATCGTATTTATCCACAAATTCCTTAAACGACGTGTGTTTATGGACATATCCATCGAAAAATGCAGTCAAGCCCTTGTTTTCCTCAATGGGTATCATTCCTGCAAGAGAAATGTCTTTTAAGTAAACCGGGACCCATTTTTGTCGATCTTCATAAAGTGCTTGAAGCCATTTATTATCGCCAAGCCCATGCCTCCCAATCATATCACCCCAAAAAGTTTCGAACTCGGATATCTTCAAGGAGTCATAAACTGCTTTATTTAACTGTGTTTTGATCGCTTCAAATCCATTAAGTCCTCCCAACTTCTCTGGAACCCGTTGCATAATGTACCATAAACAATAACAATGGCGAGCTCCTGGAAAAACCACTGATACAGCAGTTTGCAAGGCTTTGGACTGATCGGTAATGATAACCTGTGGAGGTCGTCCTAACATACAGCTAAGCAATGCCCTAAAAACCCAAATGAAGTACTCCACTGAATCATGCCCAAGGAAGCCACATCCCAACAATATGGATTGCCCATGATGATTTACTCCCACAAAGGAGATAAGAGGGATTTCGAATTTACTTGCCAAACACGTTGTGTCAATTCTGATGGTGTCATAAAAGTAGCTATAAGCCGCCCTAGATCTTGCATCTGCCCAAAACACATTCCTCAATCGCCCTACATTGTCAAGATCCATTAGATAAAAGAAGTTTGGATTTGTTAACTTCATGCGACAGAAGTAGTTATAGACTGCATGCGCATCCCCTTCTTTAAGTTCCAAATGCTTAGAGTTAACATGATTCCTTCTAGCTTCTCTTTCATCAACATCGGAGTACCCATTATCTACAACATCCACAGCTGCAGTTCGGTACAACTTTATTGTATGTACTTCCATAACGGGCTCCAACTGTTGCGCCTTTTTGGCTGCAAGGATCATCTTTTTGTGAGACTTGTAAAACCGTTTAACATCTGGGCTCACAGGGTGATTGTGCTGAATCTCAACTTCAACAATTCTCCACCTTTTGGAATCAACAAGCTTAATGACAATCATTGCTGGACAGCCGGTCCTTGTTTCCGGTCTAGGGTTATTGGCTTCGCTCTTTTTCTTGAAACCTGCACTACTGCAACTAAGTTTTGCCCTATACCTTTCTTTTCGTTTTGATCTGAACCATGAATTGCTTACTCTGATGCCAAAACCTTGTTCCTTGGCAAATACATTGTAAAAATCATAAGCTTCATCAAAAGATTCAAACTCCAAACCTACGGTAGGTGGTGGTCGTTCCTTTTGTGAGTGTGTTTCACTGATTTCATCGTCCTGGTCCATGATGGAGCAGTCTCCTTCATCCTCACATTCATTGCCTCCGTCAAACACCTGCTCACTGTTGAGACAAACTGCCTCCATCTGAAACAGATGGAAACCTCATAATCATAATGGTTATCAAAATGTGAAAGTACTATTATTGTAGAAATGTAGACTACTCAACTTATGAGTTCCCACGAGTTCTTTATTTTTAGAAAGGACGTCAGAAATAACACTAAAGTTGTGGTGAAAGAAAAAAGAGAAACGCATGTTCTTGCTTGTGCGTATTGACAACACGCATACAGAGAACTCAACACAATGACACATACTTCTCTCTAGGCTCATGAGCAAAGTCCGTAGAGCTTTACAACTCGTCCAAATTGTATTCTGCCATTATGTTCCTTGTCAATGTTAAAACTTTAAGACTTACCACTTCTGATCTTTAAAGCTTTACTTTCATCAAGTGCATTCAACTATACTCATATCTAGTGGGAAGAAACTAACTTATGAATACATGGTTAAGCTCCCCGACTTTGGTGGTGTCAACAATGTCAACTACACACAACAAAATAACGTAGAATAATCTACTAAATCTAACCAGTAAGGAGTTGCCATGTAAACCATGTCATCTATGTATATACTCTGATGGCACCATTCATGATTTTATTCAGACAAACCACAAGAGAATTGCTCTTGAGCCATACAAGGCCAATAGATTGGGAAGTACAAGCAAATATAAGTCTCTTACCCTAAGAAACCTCCACATGTAACCAAATCATCATCAAGCAATGATCACCATTGAAGAAGAGCAGTTGAACCCACTAATGTACAAAAGTCGAGAAGCATAGAAAGTTCGGAGACTTCACACAAACATTTGTTCCAACCCACCGGGTTTTGGTTCGATGGCAAGATCTTTTGGCTATGAAGCACCTGCATGCCCACGTGGTCGCCGTTTCCGTCTCCAACATGCCGTGACACTCCCAAAAACGTATGGGACACGCTATGTGCCATGGTCATGCACTCGATTCATATTTTCAGTTAGACACATCTAGGACAAGCTAGGCCACATTTAGGAAGGGTTAGAGACATGGCCCGGATCCTGTTGCAATTTATTTTGACAGGTTCAAACGATTATACTTGACAATGATAGGCAGTCAACCTCGATCATCTGTGGCATGTACTCTCTCTCTCTCTCTCTCTCTCTCTCTCTCTCTCTCTCTCTCTCTCCCTATTTGACTATTAGTTATATAGGGTTAGTTTTTAGTTTTTATGTAATTAATTTTGGTTGTTTGCGGATACAACATCCATAAAGTTAACAATAAAGATAAACAACAAACATTTTTATTGGCCGTGGTGCTGGCTATGTCCGTATCATGATTTTTTGAGAAATTTCATGCCTCATGTCCATATTTGTGTAGGTGTCTACAAACCATCTCAATACCCGTGCTTCTTAGCCCGTGGGATGTTACCATTTGGGTCTCAAGTTCAACTATTGCCAAAAGCGAGGACTGCTGCTCTTTATCCAGTTGGGCCCTCAGTACCCCTGGTTTGGGTGTTGAACCACAGGGCCTAAGGTGGCCCAACCTGGATGGCAAGGACTCGTGGGTTATCAACAAATAAAAAGACGAGAATTTGAACCAGTAAATTGATAACTATTTGCAATCCAAAGAACTGTTTTTGCTTATATGAGATGGCTGGATGAGTACAACCTCACTAATCAACCCTGAACCCACTGCCATGATTTCACTACATGCCTAAACTCCTAATTGCAGTGAAAGAAATCAGGCAGCAATCCTTGGGGTGGTACAGCCAGTACTAGAACAAACTTCAGGGCTTGTAAGCTCTATCAGCAAAAGAAAGATAATTCTTACATCGTGTCGAGATATGGTCAAATTCCCAGGTTTGGCACTTGATGGCAAGCATCAAGTGATGAATTAGGCATGCTGTTATGGCCAATGCCAAGCCAAATACCAAACATCAGAAAGACAAAAACTTTCATGTGTATCCTCCAAACCATCAACTCAGTAGCCAATTAATTTTAAGCATTGCTTTCATATAACTAAAGATACAAAACCACACCACACGAAAGGACCCAAGAGCTCAAGAACTTAAAGACATTTAGGAAGAGAGAAACATGCCACGATTTCAACTCATCATGCATAATTTTACATTGTGTAGAAAGTAATATTTCTTGCAACCAATGTTTTGAAAACTGGACCGGTGAGTGAACTGGAAAAGGGGCCGGATCGACGGCCTACCGGTTCCACCACGGTCAAACCGGAATCGAACCGTGATGTCAAAAGCATATTAGAAATATTAATCTTACTAATAATAACAATATAAAAAACAAGAGTAAAATAAGATTGGAATGTCCATGTATGTCTTACTATCAGAGAAGAAATTGGGCTCTTGAGATGAAGTGTGCACTTTATGTTCAATCCCACATCAGTAGGACACAATACTTGGAAGAACCTTTCCACTTATAAAACGATATCAAGACTTAGTAATGCAATGGGCAGGCAGCTGGTTGGTTGTAATGCCAGCTTTGAGCATCAAAGAGGCAGTTGTAAGGGCTGTTTCTGATTTTACCATCTCGATTAGTTCAAATTTTCCGTCTTCCGGTTAAAGTGGCCCATGACCGGTTCACATGGGTTACTGGTTTAACTGCTAAATTAACTGGTTTTTGATAAAGAAGCCGGTTTTTAACAATTAACGGTTTGATAGATTGTATGGGCCGGTGTGCATGTCCCAGTTGACGGTCCAACCGGCCGGTCGGGTCCAGCTTCTAAAACATTGCTTGCAACTTGCAAGGTCCAGCATAGCACATTATTTTCCATTAGAACAGACATGGATTGATTTCACTTAGAACCTTTACCAAACCTATATAGAAGTGGACTAATTACAATTGCATACTAAAGAAAAATAATAATAACAATTAGGATTCTACCCACAAGTTAGGCAATAACTTTCTGTTTCACTCAATTCCAATGCATATGTATTAGTATCAGAATGACCCTTAACTATTCCTGCATGCAATCCCTAGGAAGAATCCTTTGACAATGTTAAGACAGTACCACAAAACGATGTATAGAGTAAATGCTGCTGGGAGTTCTGTTAGTCCACACGGTCGGGTGATTTGATCATGGATCGATTTCTTAAAGGATTTATCGGGGGAAAGGACAATGAAAGGAAAACTATAGAAACAAATGTAGCGTACTAACCTCAGTTAGTCTTATATTCTTCTCCTCCAGCTTTTCACATCCTTCCATATATCAGACTTCCAGTGCGCCAAAGACGTTTGTCAGCATCCAGGAAAGTAGAAAAGATATTCCCCTGCATAATCAAATCACAGATGGTATTTGAGCTGCCTAAAGTCCAAATATGGGAGAGTAGTCTCAATAAAATACCGAAATTTCTGTTTCATCTTTTTTATGTGCTACTATGGCTATTCTCATAGGAAGTTGGAACAATTATTTGCTGATAGCTATCTTAAATGCGAAATATGTAGTCATAAGATCAAAAATAAAGTCAAAAGCAAAACAATTACCAACCTGAGCTAACCCTTTCTCAAAGAAAAAAAGAAAAGGAAGAAATGGTCAAATTAACAACCCATATTTATTTCGTTTACATATGTAATTCATTGTATTTGGTTTCAACACGTGTAGACATACCTTCCGGAGACATTTGGCTGCATAGCCATGCATTTTTAGCTTAGCTAACATCTGTATCTCATTTGGTTACCCCACTATCTATTTCCAACTCATTGAGGGCCCGTTTGTTTGACAGGATGTTAGTAGTGGATTGGACAAATATCCAAGATGACCACAAATCCGGTGTTCGGATTAAAATTTATTGGACCGGTTAAACATCCGCCGTTATGTAATGCATTTAATGCCCCAAAGTGTGGATACACAATACCATATGAGGTGTGGTTTTATTAACCTGATGAGATAATACAGCTGATGAGATTATACATTCCTTCACTACTCGTCTCGTCTCGTCAAACAAATAGACCTAACCGGGTACCCACAACCCATTGAGCTGGCAACTTTTGAGTTATCTGTAACTGCACACTTACCTTTCTCCAGTTTTCACCCAGTGAGTGTTTTCAATCATCGAGTAGTGGGTCGTAGGAGTCCCAGTTCCCCAAATCTAGTATGTGTTAAGAGTGTAAGCAAAACACTCTATAAATCAAAAACCTTATACTATCTCATGGTATGTCCTTTTGTAATAACTCTAATTGGACAATTTGGACCAGATAAGTTCAAAACTTTCCACTCAAGTAATCAATGTCTTCATAATTTAGTAGACTTTTCTCCAATAAACACCAAAAATTCCATTTCTTTCCGCTGCTTTCATTTTCCCAGTAACCAAACAATATGGTCGGTTCATTGGTCAAGAAATTAGTGCACGAAAATCACCCAGGAGAAAACTAAAGTGGATAGAATTAAAGGAAAATGAAAATATTTTATTTCATCGCTCTTTTGTTACCAAAAAATTTAAGAGAAAGTTGAAAAGTAGTACTAGTTTAACTATGCAGAAACTAGGGTAAAAACAATATTCTTCCGAAATCCTGTGTTTCTTAGGTAACAAATTTTGAGGGAAAATAACTAACACAATAAAAATGCAAGGAATTCAACACTCTGAAAATAAAAGTTGACATTCCCATACTGACAAGCATACCGTTTTCTCGGTACCAGTGTGTATCTCACAGTGTTCTAAAAGTCGGCCACCTAGGTACTAGACGGTGGTCCAATGCCTAGATTAGGCAGCTGACAAGTCGGTCTAGTTCCCACCTAGACGCTATGCAGCCAAATAGTTGGAGCTAGGCGGCAATTTTTTGCTCGACTAGCGCCTAGTGATTTCAGAACATCGGTATCTCGGTACTGTTCCGGTTTGACCCGGGTTTTCCTACCAAGTATAAACACGTCAAACTCAGACATCTGCAAACACCATTCTGTAAACACACACAATACTACTCTATGCAAACAAGTTTACGAGTGTAAAATACCGGGGGGAACCTAGAACAAAGGTTTTTAACCAAACGAAACTGAGAATTAAACCGAAATTGAGGAATTCAGCGTCGAAAGACAGTGAAAAGGGTGAGGGCTCGAGCGATCTTACGGTAGTCGAAATGGGCAGGAGCTCTCCAACTGCGGTCCGATTCGCGACGGTGCTCTCTAATGGCGGTCCGATGCGCGGCCGTGCTCTCCGACCGGCGGTCCGATTCGCGGCGGTTTTAGGTTCGAAAAGGGGAATGTCGAGTCTCACACATGGGATGACAGACTCTCCGTGGATTTTCCACCTATCGAGCTGACACGTGTGGTTCACGACAACTATATTGCAATTTAGGCCCTTTGATTTTTTGATAAATGATTTTAGCGCTCTCATTTTATCCTCGTGCACTCAATTTTTGTTCCTTGGTAGAAGAAGACACGTATTAGAATTGGCAAATGATAGGAACATGTTACCCAAATTATGCAACCTAGAGGGGGGGTGAATAGGATTGCTAGTAATAATTACCAATAAAAATTTATCTCTAACAATATATGCAAACAATAAGTATGCAATCAAAATAGAGAGATAGAGAGATAGAACCCGTTTATAGTGGTTCGGTCCGGATTTGTCCACGGTCCGGCCCTACTCCACTTCTCCTCAAGCAATTACTTGAAGGTTAGACTAATCTTTAAAAGATTACAACTTGTAAGTCTTGCGGGTGCTTACAAGAACCGAATGCCTCTAGCTTTCCCGAGGAGCTAGCACAACCGCAAGAATTTTCTCCGAAAACTTCTCAAAAACAATAACACCCAAATTCCAACCCGAATTTGGTCTTCTAAGCTTTCAAGTGTTTGACTCAAACACTCACTTAGGAAATACAAGTATGTGAAGAAGGTATGAAAATTATCGCTCACGACTTGTACAAATTTTCTCTCAAGAATAATATGAAAGTGGAAGAACAATGAGAATTTTTGGCTTTGATCTTTTGAGAATTTGCTCTTGCAATAATATGGAATGTTGTAGCTTGTGTATGTACTCATTAATGAGTTCTTGATGCCTTATATAGCCATCCATATTCTTCCTAGCCGTTGGAAACTAGCCGTTGGAAACTAGCCGTTGGAAACTAGCCGTTGGAAACTAGCCGTTTGAAACTAGCCGTTGGAAACTAGCCGTTTGAAACTAGCCGTTGGAAACTAGCCGTTGGAAACTAGCCGTTTGAAACTAGCCGTTTGATAGAGTGGTCATCCGGGTGGTCGTCCGGTTGTCACAGCTTTCTGTTCAGACAGCCGGCTTGTCAGCCGGTTCGTCAACCTGTGGCTCACAATTTCATCTATATAAACCGTTAAAGCATGTATTGAGCTCAATAAAGTCTTTGTAAATATAAATCATGAATCCAAGAGACTTTATGCTATATTTCAAGGTCACGAAAATATTTAATTCGGGAATCGACTTTTCGATAATTTTGTATTTGCCGAATAAAAATATCATTGAATTAATCATCAAAATAATTAATAGAGATGCATATAAATTTTCACAAATTATAATGCATACATTTTTCAACAATCTCCCCCTTTTTGATGATGACACAAAATGATAGTTTTTATTCAAGTAGGAGCTATGCCAATCTCCCCCTTAATACATGCACCAAAGCAGTTATCTATGATCAACGAGTAATAGCAATAATCATCAGATCATAGCAAGCAATTTTTTAAATTTGCCCAAAATGGCAAGATAGATCAATTAAAACTTGACTTTTTCTCCCCCTGTGACATCATAAAAAAAAAAAACTAAAAAGAGAAAAACAATAGGGCCATGGTTCCAGCACCATGCCGCTCTTGCCCTGTAGCACTCTATCTTCGTTCATTGAGAGCTTGGCGTCCTTGATTTTCGTATTCTCGAATAATGGCTGCTACAACGGCAGCTATAATGCCAATCCAATACCACAGAGTATCCACATTTACATTCCATCCGAACCATGGTGGTATTCTCATGGTAAGTAACGCACACAGCAGAATGAAGATAAAGAGTTGCATCCAAATGGTTTGGATAAACAACCTGAACTCTGCTCGTTCGGCATCTCTTTCGTAAAACTCAAACGGTAACCCTTGCGGTATGTTTGCCATTGCTCGATTTGGAAGGATAGAGATTTGGAGAGATTTAGGCCGAGAGAGAAGGAAAGATAGATAGATGAGGAGATAGAGAGAGTGTTGTTGAATTTATAGAGTATGAGATTGCCGAATTGTTTGAAATGGTGCGCCGAATTGTTTGAAATGGTGCGCCGAATTGTTTGAAATGGTGCGCCGAATTGATTGAATTGCTGCGCCGAAAGAGAGATAATAGGGGATGCGGCACCGAATAGAGATAGGATAGGGGATGCGGCGCCGAATAGGACAAGAATAGGGGAAGAAAATTGTGTTCGGGTGTTTATTGTTGTGTCCCCTTAATACATGCTCCCCCTAAAAGAGAGCTTTTTAAAGAATGCGAGGGGTATTACCGAGAATGATTATCCCTGCAAGCTTAGAGACAAGAAATTCATATCGGCGAAGTATATAAGAGACAATTTAAGCACTAAGCCATGAAGTTCATACAAACTAAGTGTAAGAGACTTAATAAATCAGAGTTAGCAACGCAAAAGCTTGAATAAGTCTCAACCTCACGGTTGTCCGGTTGGACATCCGCTTGGACATCCGACTGACTGTCACGACCCTGACCCGCCCCTTGAGGTCTTAATCATGACAAATGCCAGTGATTTCTAGCAGAGGGCTCCCAAAAGACAGATTTCCAAAACCCACGAAATTATCAGCATATAACAGATTTGTTCAAGACTCAAAATAAATGATCAAACTTGATTCTTGTACATCTAACCAACACTTAAACATGTAAAGAAGGTAGGAGATCCCTACCTCGAGGGTTAGAAGCAAGCCCGAACATGGAGGAAACCTCAAAGTGCTCCGATCATGATTCTTCTTCGATCAATAGGAAGATCTCGTCGCGTAGAACAACTTTAGTACTTGGGATTTTTCCGAAATCTCATTCTAAGGCGATGAAATCGAAGAGAGAAGTTTGGAGGAGAGGTGAGAAAGAGAGAGAGTCGGTCGAGGGAGTAGAGAGAGAGAAACGTGTGTGTGTCTGCCCGGAAAAGAAAAGAAATATATGTGGGGGAGAATTATCCCCTACACACACCTTCACTTATACACCCATGCATATTACACTTGCATCCCGAACTTCTAAATTCTAGCACATTCGACATCCGAACTCATTCTCCATTTTATATCACAACTCATGCCTTAATAAAACATAAAGAATTATGGAAATAAAATACGGGTCTTTACACTGACAAATGCAGGTTAAGTCCAGAAATCGTTTAAGAGGAGTAACATTAAAGACCATAAAACTGATTTTCTTCATACCAAACACAGGAAAATGAAACATATGATAAAATGTTTGGAGGGTGATTTCTTTATCAAGATCATTTGTACTCTCCATCAAGTATGATATTTACGAATTCAATCAACTCAACATTGAATCCAAAAAAAAACTTTTGACATCAAGAACACAACTTTTTCATAAATGATTAGACATGCCGAGTTCTCGTCGAATGAAACAAAATTGTTCTTCACCAAGGGGTTTTGTGAAAATGTCCGCCAATTGCTTGTCGGTACTAATAAAGTTAAGTTCAATATCCCCTTTTTGAACATGATCTCTTATAAAATGATGTCTAATCTCAATATGTTTTGTTCGAGAATGTTGAATTGGATTCTTGGTTAAGCTAATTGCACTAGTATTATCACATTTAATAGGAATATGATCATATTGCAAATTGAAATCCTCCATTTGTTGTTTGATCCACAATATTTGGGCACAACAACTTCCGGCTGCTACATATTCCGCCTCGGCGGTAGATAGAGCTACGGAATTTTGTTTCTTGCTATGCCAAGACACTAGAGAGTGCCCTAGAAATTGGCAAGTCCCACTTGTACTTTTACGATCAACTTTGAAACCTCCAAAATCCGCATCTGAATAACCAATTAAATCAAATGCAACTCCACGTGGATAAAACAATCCTAAGTCATGAGAACCGCCAACATATTTAAAGATACGTTTAATAGCTTTTAAATGCGATTCTTTAGGACATGATTGAAATCTAGCACACATGCAAACACTAAACATTATATCCGGTCTACTTGCAGTGAGATAAAGTAATGAGCCGATCATACCTCGATACATCTTTTCATTGACGGCCTTACCATTCTCATCTTTGTCTAGCTTAGTTGATGTGCTCATTGGTGTGCTCGTTGGCTTTGATCCTTCCATGCCAAACTTCTTAATAAGTTCTTTCGCATACTTGGCTTGGTTGATTATGATCCCCTCATTAGTTTGCTTGATTTGAAGTCCGAGGAAGAAGTTAAGCTCCCCCATCATACTCATTTCAAATTCACCTTGCATACACTTAGCAAACTCTTTGCACATATTATCATTAGTGGCACCAAAGACAATATCATCAACATATATTTGAATAATGAGCATATCTTTACCTTTGGCTTTAATGAAAAGAGTAGTATCAATTTTTCCACGAGTAAAGCCATTGTCAAGCAAGAATGAACTAAGTCTATCATACCATGCACGTGGTGCTTGCTTCAAACCATATAGAGCTTTTGAGAGTTTAAAAACGTGATCGGGGTATACATGATCTTCAAAGCCGGGAGGTTGTTTGACATAAACTTCCTCATTTATGAACCCATTCAAAAATGCACTTTTCACATCCATTTGATAAAGCTTGAAATTTTTGAAAGATGCAAAGGCAAGTAATATGCGAATAGCCTCTAATCTAGCTACCGGTGCAAAAGTTTCTTCAAAATCAATACCTTCTTCTTGATTATAACCTTGAGCAACAAGTCTAGCTTTATTCCTAACAATATTTCCAGATTCATCTAGCTTGTTACGAAAAACCCATTTAGTACCTATAATAGTGTGATCAAGAGGCTTAGGTACTAATGCCCAAACTTTATTCCTTTCAAATTGATTTAACTCATCTTGCATGGCCAAAATCCAATTTTCATCATCTTGAGCTTCCGGAAAGTTTTTAGGCTCAATTTGAGAAACAAAAGCTTGATTTTCACAAAAATTTCTATGAGACGAGCGAGTGGTTACCCCTTTCGAAACTTCTCCAAGAATCAAGTCTTTTGGATGGTTTTGCACGAATCTCCAATCCTTGGAAAGATCTTGGTTGTCTCCCATGGCATCTTGAGGTTGATTAATAACTTCATCTTCTTTGATTTGAGAGCTTTCTACTTGAGTATCACCATCAACTTTTTCTTGAATTGTCAAGTCATGAATCTCATGTGTAATTTCTAAGTCATCATTATCAACAACATCCTTAGTAGCACAAGGATTAGATTCATCAAAGGAAACGTGAATAGATTCTTCAACAAGATTAGTGCGCTTATTATAAATTCTATATGCTTTGCTAGTAAGAGAGTAACCAATAAAGATGCCTTCATCCGATTTTGAATCAAATTTACCCAAGTCATCTTTTCCATTGTTTAATACATAACATTTACAACCGAAGGCATGAAAGTAATTAATGTTGGGTATTCTACCATTCCAAAGCTCATAAGGAGTTTTCTTGAGGATAGGCCTAATTAAAACTCGATTCAAAATATAGCATGAGGTATTAACGGCTTCCGCCCAAAAATATTTTGGCAAAGAGTTTTCACAAAGCATAGTGCGGGCCATTTCTTCCAGAGTACGATTTTTTCTCTCTACTACTCCATTTTGTTGAGGAGTACGAGGTACGGAAAAGTTATGACCAATACCATGTTCATCACAAAACTTTTCATATAAAGAATTGTCAAGTTCTTTTCCATGATCCGTACGAATGTTAGAAATAACAAATCCTTTTTCATTTTGAACTCTTCTACAAAGTTTAGTGAAATTAGGATAAGCCTCATTCTTATGAGCTAGGAACATCACCCATGTATATCTAGAGAAATCATCAACAACAACAAGACAATAATAGTTTCCACAAAGACTTGGAGAGCGAGTTGGTCCAAACAAATCCATATGAAGTAATTGCAAAGGTCTAGTAGTTGAAACAACATTTTTGGACTTAAAAGAAACCTTGGTTTGTTTTCCTTGTTGGCAAGGACCACAAAGTCTATCTTTTTCAAATTTGATTTTAGGAAGACCTTTTACCAAATTTTTTCTAGAGAGTTTTGAAATAGCATCCATACTTGCATGTCCTAGGCGCCTATGCCAAAGCCAACTATTTTCACTCAAAGCGGAAAAACATTTTATATCACAATTACTTAAATCATTGAGATTAAAAACATATACATTTTCAAGTCTTTGTCCAACGAAGAGTGTCTTGTTGCTTTTGACATTTTCAATGATACATTTGGATTTTTCAAAGATAACACGATTTCCTCTATCACATAATTGACTTATGCTAAGAAGATTGTGTTTTAAACCACTAACAAGTAAAACATCTTCAATAATAGGAGAATTACCTATATCACCGATTCCTATGATTTTGCCTTTGTTGTTGTCTCCAAATGTGACATGTCCACCATCTTTAGGCGAAAGAGAATTGAAAGCCCTCTTGTCACCGGTCATGTGTCTTGAACATCCACTATCAAGGTACCAACTTCCTTCCTTGAGAGAACTTTTGAAGCATACCTACAATAGCACATCAATTCTTGACTTTTGGTACCCAAATCATCTTGGGTCCTTGAAGGTTAGCATTGATACGGTTCTTAGGAACCCAGACCTTTTTTGCATTAGAAGATGAGTATCCTTTCATAGGACATGTAGGAGAAATATGACCAATTTTACCACAATAATGACATGTCAATTTAGAATGGCTAGAAGGAGGAACATCTTTTTCAAAAAGATTTTTGTGTTGAGTGGGATTATAACCAATTCCGGCCTTGTGAAAAGAAACCATTTGTTTTCCAAGAAGAATGTCTAAACTTTCTTTTCCATTAGTGAGTTTTGAAAGAGAATTAGTTAAATCATCAATTTGTTTTTCTAAAGATTCGTTTTTGGAAGTATCCTTCAAATACTCTTTTTCTTTTTCCAAAGAGGTTCTTAAACTTTCATTTTCTTCCTCCAAAATATCTTTCTCTTCAATTAAATCATCTATTTCTAGTGAAAGATCTTTAGCAACCTTTTTAAGAAATTTGTTTTTAGAAACAACCTTTTCAAATTCTACTTTCAACTCTTTATAGGCAATAAATAATTCATCAAAGGAATAGGATGAGTCGAGATCTACCTCGTTTTCTTCGATGGCCATGAAACACAAGTTAGCGACCTCTTGTTGCTCATCGTCCTCATCGGAGCTACTATCGTCACTATTGTCCCATGCGGCCATCATAGCTCTCTTTTTGTCCTTCTTTGAATATTTTTTTGCATATGGACATTCACTTTTGATGTGGCCGGGCTTCTTGCACTCGTAGCAAATGATTGGATCCTTTTTACTATTTTCTTCTTTGCCTCCATCTTTTCTTGAAAATCCTCTGCCTTTGTGAGATGCTCTATTTTTGAGGAGTTTCTTGAACGTTTTTGTGATGAGCGCCATTTCATCATCCTCACTTTCGTTGCTTGAATCCTCCTTGCTTTTTGATTTGCTTGTTGTACTTTTGAAGGCAAGATCCTTAACTTTCTTCTCTTTTTCACCCTTGAGGTTGTGATGCATTTCCTCCGTCATGAGAGATCCCATGAGCTTGTCCATCGTGTATGTTGAGAAATCTTTGGATTGTAGGATGATGGAGGTGGTAGTGTCCCAATTGGTTGGCATGGAACGGAGCACCTTCCTTGTCATTTCGGATTGACTGTAAATCTTTCCAAGAGCTTTTAAACCGTTAGTAATACTAGCAAATCTAGCAAACATTTGAGATATAGATTCATCCGGTTTCATTTTGAAGAGCTCATAGCTATGCACAAGAATATCAATTTTGGACTCCTTAACTTGACTATCTCCTTCATGTGACATTTCTAACTTATCCCATATTTCTTTAGCCGATTTACATGCGGAAACACAATCATATTCATTGGGAGTAATAGCACAAAAAAGAAGGTTCATAGCTCTATAGTTCTTTTCTATTGAAGCCTTTTCCAAATGACTCCACTCATAATCTGGTTTAGGCATAGTCTCTTCTCCAACTTTCTTAGTAGGAATAATGGGACCATTTTTGATAATTTTCCATAGATCATAATCCGTGGATTGAATAAAGATCATCATTCTATTTTTCCAATGAGAGTAATTTTCTCCGGTGAACAAGGGAGGTCTATTGGACGATTGACCTTCGATACAAGAAACATTACTAGTGGTTGCCATGGATCTTAACTCTTAGATGGTTAAATCTACAAACAAGAGCCGAGGCTCTGATACCAATTGTTACCCAAATTATGCAACCTAGAGGGGGGGTGAATAGGATTGCTAGTAATAATTACCAATAAAAATTTATCTCTAACAATATATGCAAACAATAAGTATGCAATCAAAATAGAGAGATAGAGAGATAGAACCCGTTTATAGTGGTTCGGTCCGGATTTGTCCACGGTCCGGCCCTACTCCACTTCTCCTCAAGCAATTACTTGAAGGTTAGACTAATCTTTAAAAGATTACAACTTGTAAGTCTTGCGGGTGCTTACAAGAACCGAATGCCTCTAGCTTTCCCGAGGAGCTAGCACAACCGCAAGAATTTTCTCCGAAAACTTCTCAAAAACAATAACACCCAAATTCCAACCCGAATTTGGTCTTCTAAGCTTTCAAGTGTTTGACTCAAACACTCACTTAGGAAATACAAGTATGTGAAGAAGGTATGAAAATTATCGCTCACGACTTGTACAAATTTTCTCTCAAGAATAATATGAAAGTGGAAGAACAATGAGAATTTTTGGCTTTGATCTTTTGAGAATTTGCTCTTGCAATAATATGGAATGTTGTAGCTTGTGTATGTACTCATTAATGAGTTCTTGATGCCTTATATAGCCATCCATATTCTTCCTAGCCGTTGGAAACTAGCCGTTGGAAACTAGCCGTTGGAAACTAGCCGTTGGAAACTAGCCGTTTGAAACTAGCCGTTGGAAACTAGCCGTTTGAAACTAGCCGTTGGAAACTAGCCGTTGGAAACTAGCCGTTTGAAACTAGCCGTTTGATAGAGTGGTCATCCGGGTGGTCGTCCGGTTGTCACAGCTTTCTGTTCAGACAGCCGGCTTGTCAGCCGGTTCGTCAACCTGTGGCTCACAATTTCATCTATATAAACCGTTAAAGCATGTATTGAGCTCAATAAAGTCTTTGTAAATATAAATCATGAATCCAAGAGACTTTATGCTATATTTCAAGGTCACGAAAATATTTAATTCGGGAATCGACTTTTCGATAATTTTGTATTTGCCGAATAAAAATATCATTGAATTAATCATCAAAATAATTAATAGAGATGCATATAAATTTTCACAAATTATAATGCATACATTTTTCAACAGAACACATCAATCTATCACATCCTAACCACACTTCTATCACATGCATGTGTGAAAATTTCACAATATATGCTAGGAATCCACATATATGTGAGAGAAGTGTGACAAACTGATGTACCCCTAACATCTCCCGGTGGGTTTCGAGATTATGATCTTTTAGGTCCAATTGGTTCATGCGCACATTTTCTTGTCATTATTGGCTTGGGATTCTTAAACTATCCTTATATTGAAGTCTTTCTTCTTCTTTTTTTTTACGTACGGGGGATATTTGATAGTGAATTTCGAGATTATGATCTTTTAGGTCCAATTGGTTCATGCGCACATTTTCTTGTCATTATTGGCTTGGGATTCTTAAACTATCCTTATATTGAAGTCTTTCTTCTTCTTTTTTTTTACGTACGGGGGATATTTGATAGTTTCACGTGAATAAAAACAAACGAAAGAGTGCAAACGGGTAAAATTTTGAGGGAGTGAAAAATATTTTCTTCGCTATTTATTTGTGAAATTATTTTGGATTGGGTATCTTTAATTTTAAGCCTAAGAAGATAACTTAGATCTAAATTTTGTATAAAAAAAAATAGAGTACAAATACTAATTTTCTTTTCCCCCTTACCTAATTTGTGACTTTTCTAGATGGGGTAATTTTGAGACTTTAGAGCTTGCTTTTCATCCTTTCTTTTCCTTTTGTGTGTGTGTGTGTGTGTTTCATATTTGTTTTGGGTCCATAAGCCATTTTTATTAGTATGGCAATTTTAAAAAAAGATGAAAAGATGGGGAAAAATCATAATGTTGATCTAGCCAAAGAGTAGTAGAAAGTGCAACAAAATCTTAGCTACTTATAATTGTAAAAAACTCATGATTCTTGTCTAGAAAAAAAAAATCCTGTAAAAGTTGCTAAGTATAATTTGAAAGTTATTTTCTTTTCCAACTTATCATTTCAGTTTTTTTTTTTTTAAAAAGGGGTAAGATTAATTTAGACACGTAGGAATGTTTTCTTGTGATTTTCATTATAAGAATATTTTGAACAACCTTTTTCCCCAAATTTTTTCTCAATCATCTACATGCAAGAAATATAATTTTCCGTATTAACTTCAATTTTTGTTATTATCATTTTAATAATCTTTTTCTCTCCAATTAATTTTATCATTACCAAGTTTTCATCAATCCTACATCCAAAGTGGAACTTGCTACTCGAACAAGTCCTATTTTGTCGTGTTACTAGCGAATGCCCGTGCCTTCAACACATTTTGAAGACAACTAAAGCTGTGGGTCGAGCAATGAGCAAAGGGAGCATGTTGAAAAAAATGGGTAGGAACAAAGTAAAATATGATATATTTTTGTTGTTGCAAAACTTTGATATGCTAATTACCTATGCCTGTAGCACTTTGCAACAAAAAAATTTATTTGTTAAGCCCTTACCCGTGTGTACATCACTACCAATGATAATTCCAACCACATATACATTAAAAAATGGTGTGGTGTTAGCAAAATGAGAAGCACAGTCTACCAATATTTTTAAGTCGTTCTATGTCTATGAACATAAAAAAATCCGTATCGATCTATATCTATGAACATAAAAAAATCTGTATTGTTAGCAAACGTATTGTTAAAAAATTTGATTAAACATGAAAATCTATAATAATCACTAACAAAACTCCAAACCACAAAAATATTAATAGGACCACTCATCACTTTCTCTCTCTTTTCAATACGTTTGACGCAAACTCAGGCATACATGGCATCAAAACATCAAGAATGGTATTCCATTCACGTACAGAGCCTTAATTTCATAGAATAGCGAAGAGTTATAATTCCATTCTCGTAAGTTTTTTTAAACTATAGAGAAGGGGATGTAGATCTGTGCATTAGAATTGGAAAACCTGTTGAAGCAGAAGAACAAAAGATTACCTCACTATCGGTGTCTCGGTGATGTCTGCAATGGTCCTTATGGTTCAGCATCAGAAGTTGGAATAAAAAATCATCATTAAATTAGAAGTTGGAATTGAAAATTAATATTAACACATTGTATCGTGCCGATTAAAAAAGAACACATTATATCGTCTTTCTTTTACTTTTACGGGAACCTTTTTTGCTTACCGCTAAACAGCGGTGGAAAGGGTGTGTAGATATCTCTGTGTCTTTGTGTATGTGAGAGAGAGAGAGAGAGAGAGAGGGGGGGAATTCACAGCCGTGATTGTGATTGTAAAATTTTATAATAAACCCCACAAAATCACAGCCGTGATTGTGATTCCTAAACTGAAAAGGAAATTAAAATTTTTTATTAACTGGCAGCCGTGATTGTGATTGTAATTGCCGCTTAACAACCGTGATTTTTTCCTCCTTGCAATTCATTACGTGATTGGGGCTTCATTCTTTCCAAACATACTTGCTATATATTCCCCAATTTATGTGATAATCAATAGAAGTTTAAATGTCAATATTTGGTAAATGTGGTAAAAAATTAAATCCCTGAATCACAGGGAATCAATCTCAGGGATCCTTTTTTTTTTTTTTGATTAGCCAATTACCAAAATGATGATAACCCTTGAATAACCAATGGTCTAGATTTATAAAAGGGACAAATCTGAGCGTTGGTTGTCTTTTGAATTCAAACTCAGTCTTATCTTATTATATAGATGTCGACCTTTAAATGTGATGTACATGTCCTACTTGTGCCCGCCTAACGCAGTAGATGGGGCTAACCGGCTAATGCACATTCATTTTGGCTATCAAGTTTGTTTAGGTTAAATATCTCCAACTTTGGTAAAAGTGCCATCGCTCCTCAAAAACCTTGATTTTTTTGATCTTGATTATTTTATTTCAAACTTTTATAAAAAAAAACTTGGTCTAATTAATTATTATTATAGACAATTGAAGTTTTTTTTGTGTTTAGCAATTTTTTCCACCTTTTTGTCAAATATTTTTTACTGTATCAACAAGTGGAATTATAAAAGAAATAAAATATTATCCAAATTAAAAAAGATGAACAACAAGACTGTGAAATTGTCTGTATCAATATCTTTTCGCCTTCAGTATATTTTTTTTTACTTTTAGTCATAATTATTTTCTTCTTAGATTTTTTCCATCAAGACGAATAATTAATCCAAAAAACTTATCGTAAATTTAATAAAAAACTAAAAGAAAAGACCAAAAATTCAAAAGGGGTAATTTTGCCCAAACTATTTGTAGCTAGAATTAGAAATTATCATTGTCACAATGTCATGATGTGATGTGACTATTCCTCATATGATCAACATGCCATGCATTTGTAGCTTTCGATGTTCGAAAAATTCATACCAAAAATGTTAATTTATTGAATATTGGAAAATGTCGAATCACATTTGTTTTAAAGAGTAACGTGAGATTTTATCAATTACACTTGAGATAGATATAACAGATCAAATAGATACGGCTATACAACTCAATTTCTTTATGAATAAATCCCATATCAAAACATATAAATTCAACAATTTCAATCGTCAAATTAAGATCGTATACATTTCAGGCTGTAGATATAAGAGCTTGCTTCGTCTCAAGTTCAAGTTCAAAATTTTCTAGATGCAATCAGCCATGTGGGGTCAGTTACTAAATTTTTTTGTCTCATCTTTAATCGTATCCCTGATAGCAGAAAGAAGATTGGCCGCCAAAAATTAGTCTATGTCTGCCATCGGAAAGCCCTGAACTATCAAGGGATCTTTTGTTTTGCCTCACACCCTGAAAGTTAGGGTACAGTCTTGATGAATCATAAGCTGATCAGCTAAAGGAAGGGCTGGCGCAGCTTTAGCCATCGTGCACCGAAACTCTTCCAATCGACAAAAGCGTGATTGATTCTCTAAAAAGACTAAGGTCCCGTTTCAAAAACTTTCTTAAAAAATAAGCAGTTTATTTCATATTTTCAAACTCAAAAATAAAGTAATTGAAAAATAATTTTTCAATTTTTTTTGCATCGTATAAAAGATCTTACCGAGATCTTTCAAATAAAATCCATATAGCATATTTTTAGATTTCAATAAACTCATAATTTTTGAGCTTGAAATTGCCTTCTTAAAAAATAAGGACTTATTTTTTGTTCCGGAACGGAGCCTAAACAATGTGCACGTAAATTTGCCTACACTTTCTAATAGCATCTTCATTCCTCGCTCAATTTTTTACCTAAATTTGGATAAAAATTTGATTTAGTTTAAAGCAATCTAATGGGTAAATGCAAATTTAGGCATAAATTTGAGTAAAGATTTCATTAATGGCATAGTTGTAAAATTAAGGGGAAGAACATAACCTTCAAATATTTGAGTAAGGATTTGGTTCAAAACAAATTTGAAAATAAATTTGAGTAAAACTCAAATTTAGTATGAGTTTGAGTAAGGAGTAGAGTTGTGTTTTAAATGATTTTTATAAATTTGAGTAGGGAGTGAAGATGCTCTAAGCGGTGTTAATTCCTTAAGGCCCGATAAACATTTTGGAGGCTGGGATTGGATTGCTAAGGTGAGGGTATTAGTAATACTTTATGGGAAATGATATTGGCACTCCAAAAATTAATGCAGACACTTCAAAATTAGTGTAACACCAAAGCCTCTTTCCTTTATTTTTTTGGAGTGTCTGCATCAATTTTTGGAGTGCCAATATTATTTTCCTACTTCTTTATTTGGTTTTCAAAATTGGTCCGGATTGATAGCCCCATGGGACGAACAAGCCGGCCCATAAGGGGTATTAGCAATACCCTTTGGGACTTGTATTCATAGTCCAATCTCAACCCCTTCTCATTACCAATTTCTTCTATCAATCCAAACCTATCATCTAATCTCATCTCAAACAAACATGATATTAATAATTCTATCATCTAATCACATCGTAAACAACTATACTCGTTATCAATCACAATCCTAATCCTAATCTCATCTCCTTACGAATCCCATACATTTATCACTGTTATCAAACGGTGCCTAAAAACCAAGTGGTGTTAAGTGCGCCTTGATTGATTCTCTTTCCGATCCGGTCAAATACAGGTAATTTACGTCGGGATTAAAGGATTCAGAAGGGTTGGCACAGAGGTCAAGATCTGAAATTTAGAGGTTTGTTTCCTCCTTCTGGTTTAATTTTCGAAATTTCTCAGGTGCTGTTAACTCATTTAGGGCTAGTCTGTACGAAGCATTTGCTTCGGGGTACAAGTGAGCTCCGCTATTAGACGGTGCATTTATGGTCTCCGGGATTAATTGAGGTGCTCGTGAACTGACACGAACACCTAATTAAAAAAAATAAATTATTTTTCGCTCTGATCCAAAAAATCAAACGATAAAATCAATCGGAGAGCAAACTCACAGACCAACTGGAGTAACGAGGGGCTAATTGTGATTGGTTCTTGATGCAGCTGATCAGCTCGAAGGAAGGGTTGGCGCAGCCTAACTATCACACACCGAAACATCGTCCAAACGACGAAAAGCGTTACCCTCCTCTCACATACCTCACCACATACTCTCTCCCCTCCTCCTCTTCCTCCTCCTCCTCCTCTCTCTCTCTCTCTCTCTCTCTCTCTCTCTCTGTATACGTATATATACATAGTTGTAGAGAGAGAAACCTAGAAAGCCACACGGAGGAACCCCAAACACAACACAGCAACCCACAAATGAAACACCCCCAGACCTCATCCCAATCCGGCGCCGTCTCCTCCTCTTCCTCCTCCTCAACCCAATCTGACCACCCCCACTCCTCCGTCCGCCTCACCCCCTCCACCTCCTCCTCCTCCTCCTCCTCCCCGGCCGCCGCGGTCTCGATCCCCGCGGCGGCCGAGGGGGACCCCTCCCTCCCCCGCGACGCCGCGGGCGGCCAGGAGTCCGTTGCGGTCGAGCGCCGCGGGGACCACGCCGCCGTCTGCCGATGGACCATTTCCAATTTCCCCAGGGTCAAAGCCCGTGCCCTCTGGAGCAAATACTTCGAAGTCGGTGGCTACGACTGCCGCCTACTCGTCTACCCTAAAGGTGATTCTCAAGCCTTGCCCGGTTACATATCGATTTACCTCCAAATTATGGACCCTAGGGGTAATTCCTCGTCCAAATGGGACTGTTTCGCGAGCTACCGCCTCGCCGTGGTGAACCACGCGGACGAATCGAAGTCGATTCATCGGGACTCGTGGCACCGGTTCTCGAGCAAGAAGAAGTCACACGGTTGGTGTGACTTCACTCCCTCGGCGTCTATCCTAGACCCCAAGTGTGGGTTCTTGATAAATAATAGCAATGATTCCGTGATTGTTACCGCTGATATACTAGTGTTGAACGAGACGTTTAACTTTACGCGGGATAACAATGAGGTGCAATGCAGCTCGAGTGTTACACAGGGGGCGGTGTTGGGTGATGTGTTGTGTGGGAAGTTTACTTGGAAGGTTCATAACTTTAGTATCTTCAAGGATATGATTAAGACTCAGAAGATAATGAGCCCTGTTTTCCCAGCCGGAGAGTGTAATTTGCGGATTAGTGTTTATCAAAGCTCGGTGAATGGGGTTGATTATTTGTCCATGTGTTTGGAGAGTAAGGACACGGAGAAGACATTGGTGGCGGATCGGAGTTGTTGGTGTTTGTTTCGAATGTCGGTGTTGAATCAGAAGCCAGGGTTGAATCACATGCACAGGGACTCGTACGGGAGGTTTGCAGCGGATAATAAAAGCGGCGATAACACAAGTTTGGGGTGGAATGATTACATGAAGATGTCGGATTTTGTTGTACCTGAGTCGGGTTTTTTGGTGGATGATACCGCAGTGTTTAGTACGTCGTTCCATGTGATAAAGGAGGTCGGTAACTTTTCGAAGAATTGCGGGGTGGTTGGAGCGAGGAGTGGAGGTGGCGCGAAGAAGTCTGATGGGCACATGGGGAAATTCACTTGGAGAATAGAGAATTTCACGAGGTTGAAGGACTTGCTTAAGAAGAGGAAGATTACTGGTCTTTGCATCAAGAGCAAGAGATTCCAAATCGGGAATCGCGATTGTCGGCTTATTGTTTATCCCCGAGGTACGCAAGATCGCTGCTAGAGGCTTCTCTGTTGTTTGAGATTTTATAGTTGATAGTTCCAACTGTTGATTATGCTTAGGTCAATACAATATGTGATCCTTCTATGGATCAGTGATGAAGTAGGTCCCACATCCTTTGAATTGAAGATGGAAATGTATGGCTGATATGTCATGATTTGCTAATATATCTTTGTACTTGGAATTATTCGCGGTAGATATGCAGTTGCTAATCTGTTGATATATGGATTTTTGAGCTATTGTTCCTACTTTTTAGAACTAATAACAAGGGACTGGCTTATCAATTGTGTATTAATCTTGCTTGGAGTTCTTGCTTGTACTTGCCTATGACTACGAAGGCATCAATTACTAGAAAGGGGACACTGATATCATTTTGTTCTGAACCTTGGATTTGAACTTTACGTGCTAGGTTAGTAATTGCTTATTCATGCTTACAAAAGCTGGACTGATGAAATCTACAATATTGCTTGCTGGTATCAGGGCAGTCTCAACCACCATGTCACCTTTCAGTATTTCTTGAAGTCACAGATTCGCGAAATACTTCTAGTGACTGGAGTTGTTTTGTGAGCCACCGACTATCGGTAGTGAACCAGAGGATGGAGGAAAAGTCTGTGACAAAGGAGTCACAGAACCGTTACTCCAAAGCCGCAAAAGATTGGGGCTGGCGTGAATTTGTGACACTGACTACACTCTTCGATCAAGATTCTGGATTTCTCGTTCAGGATGCAGTTTTATTCTCTGCTGAAGTTGTTATTTTGAAAGAGGCATCCATAACACAGGATTTTACTGATCAGGATATGGAGTCGAGCAGCGCAGTTTCCCAGGTAGATACGGTTGGGAAAAGGAGTTCATTTACATGGAAGGTGGAGAACTTCCTCTCCTTTAAAGAAATTATGGAGACCAGAAAAATCTTTAGCAAATTCTTTCAAGCTGGAGGATGTGAGCTTCGGATTGGTGGGTGGCCTTTTATTTTTATCACTTCCTTTCTCCGATGAAACTATCTCTCCTTGGCGTGGTTGATTTATTTGTTTTCACTTGTATAATGCAGGTGTGTATGAATCCTTTGACACCATCTGTATATACCTCGAGAGTGATCAATCAGTTGGCACTGATCCAGATAAAAACTTTTGGGTCAAATACCGGATGGCTGTGGTAAACCAAAAGAATCATGCCAAGACTGTGTGGAAAGAGTCTTCTATTTGTACAAAGACATGGAATAATTCTGTTCTTCAATTCATGAAGGTGTCCGACATGCTGGAAGCAGATGCAGGTTTTCTTGTACGTGACACAGTTGTTTTTGTCTGTGAAATCTTGGACTGCTGCCCATGGTTTGAGTTTTCGGATCTTGAGGTTAGTGTATACATAGGGCCAATTCATCTTACTATGCCATTCCTGTTATTCATTATCTGTAAGCGTGCATTCTGTCGTTCACTGTTAGTTCGTACCCAGTTATCAAAATTTATGTGCTGAAGTGCTGAGTCTGCTGACCATTCCAAGGTATCTCTTATATTGATTCTTGTGTCTGGAAAGTTGCAGCTTCCACATTGCAAGGCACTTTCCTGTGGCTTTTAATTTCACAATGCATTTCTTAAATTATGTTCCTATCATGGATATAGATTCTTGTTAATCGCTAAATGGGCCTGGTGAGAGTACTTATTAAAGCACCTCTTAATTGCATGGCTCACCTCTGTAAACATGTAGTGTCGATACTGATGAAAGAAGGAGTAACTTTATGAGGCGGCTTGGATTATCCTAATCGCTTCTTCAAGTGCTTTTTCATTGTCGAATTTTCGGTGTTTATGTCTATAACTGAACTAGCGGTCTTGGCACTCAATTTTCTTCTTTATTACTGTCGAAAGCCTTCAGGAATTTTTTGGATGCATTGTGCCAAGGCGTGCCTGAACTGTGCCTTTAAAAGTACTACTTCTTACCCCTGACCGCCTCTGTTGGTTTTTGGGCCAATGGAGGCCGTAAGGGAATGACCAAGGTAAGAGTTGTTCCGTTATCTAAGGGCTGCACACCTCTGCTCTTGATTGCAAGTGCCTGCATGTTGGAGACTCTTTATGTGAAATCTGTTTGGATTTTGTAACTCCGAAGACACCTTACCAGTAAGGCTCTGAAAATTCACAGTAAGTTGAATCTGTAGTTAGCTTCCACTTTGGACAAAGAATAGTGGACTAATAACAGATATCCAAACGAAGATGTGGAATAAGAACATGTAAAATAGTCCATGGTGGTGTAGAACCTGCGACCTTCGCATTATCAGCATGGCGGCTCTATCTAGCTGAGCTAAAAGCTTATGATTCAACACATAGAAATGAAAGTTCTTTACAATCATTGGCCTTGTACATGATTGGGCATTGGTTTTTTCATGCATCGTATTTTTGTTCTGTTTTCTTGATGTGTTGGTTGCGTCCGACCTTCTTCATACTTGATCCTCTTTTTGTCAGGTTTGGGCTTCTGAGGATGATCAGGATGCCCTGACAACTGACCCTGATGAACTCCTCGATTCTGAGGATAGTGAAGGGATAAGTGGAGATGAAGAAGACATCTTTAGAAACCTTCTTTCTAGAGCAGGGTTTCACCTCACCTATGGAGAGAATCCTTCACAGCCCCATGTCACTTTAAGAGAGAAGCTTCTCATGGATGCTGGTGCCATAGCTGGTTTTCTGACTGGACTTCGTGTTTATCTTGATGACCCTGCTAAAGTAAAGCGCTTGCTTCTTCCGACCAAACTCTCTGGTGGCGGCGATGATGGCAAGAAGGTTAACAGGAACGGTGAATCTTCTTCCCCCAGTCTGATGAATTTGTTGATGGGAGTCAAAGTTTTGCAGCAGGCAATCATTGATTTGCTCTTGGACATAATGGTTGAGTGTTGCCAACCTTCAGAAGGGAATTCCAATGATGAGTCTGCTGATTCAAACTTCAAACCATCCCCAGATGGAAGTGGAGCTATCAGCCCCTTGGAATCTGATAGGGAAAATGGGGGAATAGAACCTGTACCTCTCCCCGTACAGGATCGATTGGACCCAGGGATAGATGAAGGCACCAATGCATCTGCTGTACAAAGTTGTGACATGAATGGGGTTGTTATACCTGATAAAATTGTTAGCGGACTGCCCATTCGTCCGCCTGAGACATCTGCTGCTGGTTTTTCGGAAAGTGCTTCCCTTCGCTCTAAGGTAAATAAATGGTCTCAAATGGGGAATTAAATTTTTTAGCGTGAATTTTTTGCTGTTGACTAACTGATGTATAAATGGTTTCAAATGTTAAACTTTTAAGCTTGAATTTTTGGATGTTGTCTGATTGAATAAAATAAAATGTAGTCTCAGACCAAATGGCCGGAGCAGTCTGAGGAGCTTCTCGGGTTGATCGTGAATTCACTGAGAGCTCTAGATGGAGCCATTCCACAAGGTTGTCCTGAGCCAAGGCGAATGCCCCAGTCTGCACAAAAGATTGCTCTCGTTTTGGATAAAGCTCCCAGGCATCTGCAGCCGGACCTGGTGGCTTTGGTACCAAAATTAGTTGAGCATTCGGAGCATCCACTTGCTGCTTGTGCACTTCTAGATAGACTACAGAGGCCTGATGCAGAACCTGCATTACGAGTTCCTGTAAGATTTTGAAGATTTTTCTTTGTTCCTTGCTGTTTCCTTATTGGATGTTCTTCAATAATTTCCGAGTACAAACACGCACTGGCACATACATGCCCATGGACTCACGCACACAGTTAAAAATCTTAAGTCTGAAAATATGGGGAACACGTGCATCGAGTTTGAATGTAGCATACTTTTAATTTTGGGGAAAATTATTTGCTTGTTTGTTGCTATTCATTCTGCACTCATGCAATCTTCACATGTCAGGTTTTTGGTGCTCTTAGCCAGTTGGAATGTAGCACTGAAGTTTGGGAGAGTGTTCTTTTTCAATCTTTTGAACTTTTGGCAGACTCAAATGATGAACCTCTGGCAGCTACCATGGATTTTATTTTTAAGGCTGCATTGCAGTGCCAACATCTACCAGAAGCGGTGTGCTTCAAAACCTCTTGAATCTTGAATGAGTCGCTTTCATATTAAGTCAAAACATTAATGAGTTTTTAATTGTTTGTTTTGATGGCATTTAATTTACTTTTCTTCTCCTCTGTAGGTTAGATCTGTTCGTGTTAGGCTAAAAGATTTGGGCTTCGAGGTGTCTCCCTGTGTGCTTGATTATTTAAGTAGAATGGTAAATAGTTGCGCAGATGTTGCTGAAGCTATTTTAAGAGATATAAATTGCGACAATGAATATCCTGATAACGGTTCGGCAGTGCCTTGCGGGCTCTTCGTGTTTGGTGAAAATGCACCTACTTCTGAAAGATTGCATGCACTGGACAAGCATGCGTTTTGCATTACTCGATATTTTTCAGATATACATATTTTGATTGAAATGCTGTCTATTCCTTCCCTTGCTGTTCAAGCTTCCCATGCTTTCGAGAGAGCTATAGCTCGAGGTGCAATAGTGGCTCAATCATTGGCCATGGTATTAGAAAGACGACTTGCTCAAAGATTAAATTTTACTGTTGCTGAAAATTTTCAGCACACAGATGGGACTGTGGAGGGACTCGAGGGCGATATTGAGCAAACGGTGGCCCAGAGAGATGATTTCACATCTGTTCTTGGTCTTGCCGAGACATTGGCACTTTCTAGAGACTCTCGTGTGACAGATTTTGCGAAAATGCTTTACACGATTTTGTTTAGATGGTATGCGGATGAGTCTCATCGATTGAGGATGGTTAAGAGACTTGTTGACCGTGCCACTAGTGCAACAGGGAGTAGTCGTGAGGTAGACTTAGATTTGGAAGTTTTGGTAATTTTGTTGTGTGAGGAGCAAGAAATTGTTAGACCAGTTCTGAGCATGATGAGGGAGGTTGCTGAAATTGCAAATGTTGATCGGGCGGCTCTTTGGCATCAGTTATGTGCCAGTGAAGACGAGATCATTCGTATTCGTGAAGAAAGAAAAGCTGAGATCTCCAATATGGTTAAAGAAAAAGCTACCATATCACAAAGGCTGAGTGAATCTGAGGCAACTAATAACCGGCTTAAGGTAACTTTTTGTTCAGAATCGTGATATATGTATTTCTTCTGCTTAATTGTTATGGGTGTGTTCTGAATTGACACCTCCATGAAATGGCAGTCTGATATGAGGGCTGAGATGGATCGTTTTGCCCGGGAAAAGAAGGAGCTCATGGAGCAGTTACAAGAAGTTGAGAGTCAACTTGAATGGCTTCGCTCTGAACGGAAGGATGAAATTGGAAAGCTCAACTCAGAGAAGAAAGTTCTTCAGGATCGTTTGCATGATGCAGAGACCCAGCTTTCCCAACTAAAGTCCCGGAAACGTGATGAATTGAAGGTGCGCAAATTTCATTTGTAGTTGCCCAACCTTTTGTGCTCCCATAGTTAACTGGAAAGAAGATTCTCAACTAACCAATTGGCCAAGCCCAGTCAGCCAGAATACTTGTTCCTCACTAGGGAGGTACAACAAGGGTTCAATTCTTGCTTGTGGCAAGATTCCCCATCTCGCTATTGCCTGTAATTCACTTAAACAAAAAGAAAGATAAGAATATTTTTACTGCATTTGATGTTTGAAATTCTTAACTATACCATTAAGGGGCTTTCACAAAAGTTTATCGTGTGGAAACTGGCTGTGGTGTTTCTGAGGAACTTTCTTTACCAATTTTTTTCCTTTTGTTTTGTATTTTTTCTTTTGTTGTGAGGGCGGGGGGATTCTTCACTTAGCATTTAGCACCCTTTCGAAGACGAGGATGTACATGTTAGCATTACGTTAATGAAATGCTATAAGTGGTAAGTTTGCGAGTTCTATGTACACACCAGATGATGATTTGTGGTCTCAACACTTGCACAAGTAAACAACAGTTTTAGTATAAGATTTTGTTGATGATATGTTATTTTTGTATGCTTTATCGGTTTGTCTTCCTCGCAAAGTTCGTTCCTTATGCCTTTCGTGATATCATTCTTTTTGATGTCTCAGAGGGTAGTTAAGGAAAAAAATGCTCTCGCTGAAAGGTTGAAGAATGCTGAAGCTGCACGGAGAAGATTTGATGAGGAATTGAAACGCTATGCCACAGAAAAATTGACTCGAGAAGAAATCCGGAAGTCACTTGAGGATGAAGTCCGACGTTTGACCGAAACAGTTGGACAGACTGAAGGTGAAAAACGTGAGAAGGAAGAACAAGTTGCTCGTTGTGAAGCATACATCGATGGGATGGAAGCCAAGTTGCAGGATTGTCAGGTTTTTACCTTTAATCTAGCATGCTTTTTTTGGGTGTTTCAGTCATATGCTGCTGGTTTTCTTGTAGGGCTAAACATTTGAATATCCGTTGATTTGATCAGCCATCTTGTCGTGTCTTTCCCTCTATCTATCAGGGCTATTCATTATAACCTAGATTTACATTAAGTTGTACTTAAACTTCTAGGTGATATCTCAAAGTGGCCTGATTTAGAACTCAAGTCTTATTGTTGGCCTTCTTCATTGACAATTTTGACCATTAAGTGTAAGTTCTTGATGTTAATTGGTTGGACCCCGTTCCATAAAATTTGTGGGTGGAAGAGCAAATGCGGTCCATTTTACGTAAGCTAATACGCTAGCGATTTTTATGCTTTGGGATGCATGTTCTGAAGCATGGTTGCCTCTGTACTGAAATAGTAATTTAGCAATCTAAAGCAATCCCCAACTTTTTCCCATTTAATTTCCTTTGGAGATCAGAAGTCAAATATGATAACTTACTGTATAGAGTCCAACATTGACATCATAAATGGTACGCAATGCTACTAGAAATGCGTTGTCTGTGAAATAGATGAGTAGTACTTAAATTTAGGAAATGTTTATTCCTTGAAAGAAGCAGTCTACTTCTATATCATATATTTATGGGATTTAGCTTACCATGGATCTGTTCTTGTTCCTTGTACAAAAGAGTTTGCTCTATCACCTGTTTGTTCCCATGCAAATATTTTTGTGAGTCATCTGTCTCTCTTAAGTTTCTATTGTTAGAGTCCTGAAGTATAGCATGACTAATCAACCTCCTCTCCGTTTCAGCAATACATTCACAGCCTAGAGGGTTCACTACAGGAAGAAATGTCGCGGCATGCCCCTCTATATGGTGCAGGCTTGGAAGCTCTGTCAATGAAGGAGCTGGAGACTATTTCACGCATCCATGAAGAAGGGCTGAGGCAGATCCATGCCCTCCAACAGCGTAAAGTTACGAGTCCCGCAGGTAGCCCTCTTGTGGGCCCCCACTCCCTCCCACACCCTCACGGATTCTACGCTGCTGCTGCCACTGCCCCACCACCTGTGGCTGTCGGTATGCCGCCTCCTCTTGTCCCTAATGGGGGTGTTGGGATACACAGCAACGGGCATGTGAATGGTGCCGTTGGGTCGCCGTGGTTCAACCATGCTTGAAACCCCCCTCGCGGTTGGTTGACCCCTTCTGTCAATTTAGGTGATAGAGGTGGGTTTTCTTCCATATTTTGAGATTTTTTAATTTTTATCTTACATTGGCATTTGGCTGGGTAGGGCTGTTGGAACGCTTGGTTGGAAAAATCAATAATGCAGAGGAGATTTCTGGAGATAGGTGGGATTAGAAGGGGGCAATGCTTTGGTGAAATTTAGCTGTTGTAAGGAAAGTGAGTCCAATAGTACTAACAATTGCAAATGCCACACTTTATCTCAATTCTTTTCCCTATATTAATGAAAGGCATCGAGAAAGTTTTTCCTACTTTACCTCGTCTAATTCTACGTCCTTTTTAGTACTTTCTCCTTGATTGCACGAATGTTATGTTTGCGCACACAAACCCAAGTTTTAGGCGGGTGGAGTGGTAGCTCGACGATAGGATCACTCCCATGCATTTGGTGAAAGTTCAAATCTCACTCACCAGTGGCGGACGCATGAGAATGGAGGCACAGGGATAAATGAGAATGGAGGCACGAGTGTACCTATAGGGTGAACGGGGACCGAGGAATAGAGAAAATCTCTGGACCCGAGCAATCAGCTGAGTGGCAATGAACGCAAGAGCCGACTTCTCGGCAGTCCTACTATCATGGAGACAGGAAAGAAGTTGAGGGCGTGTGAAAGTACATTTGTCTATGCGTAGTTTTCCTGATCCATCCAAGGCACGAATGACTAGATCGTCGGAGGACAATTTCCGGTCGACCAACATCGACGGGTGTATCCCCAACGATTTCCTTCCTGCGCAGGTTTGCGAGTCCGAAGATTGACCATCATCTTTTCCACGTGAAGGGGACTTGAAGTGGGATCCTCAAGTACTCGGTTCTCATAACTATTTGTCTGCGCGTACAGATAGTACCGGAACAGAGGCATTGCGCAATGTGTATATAAATTGTTGGTGTATGTTCAAATGTTCAGCGTCGAACCAAAAGTCTATAGAAAAACATTCATAGGAATTTGTGAAGGCGCGCTATTTGCTTCAAATAAGTAGCTTCGGAGACAACTGACTTTTTAAGATTTGCAAAGTTTGTTGTGTTCCATGAGGGGTTTTCTTCTCGATCGAGTTTTGCACAAGCTGATTCGAACACTCTAAGTCACCAGATCCTTACATATTGAAGAAAGTCTTACAACACAAAAACTCAAATATACAATACGTTGACCAAATGCATGAACCACAATAATACAGTCGCGAATGATTATTATACATCTTTTTATTGCTTCATTCTAGTACATAGCTGAAAAATAAATTTGAAGCATTTTCCCCATTCCAAATTAAATGTCCGGTTAGCAAAACGAGGACTTAAAAGTAATACGTTTTTTTACAAGAAAAAATGCCAATTTTTTCCATCAAATAAAAGAACTCATGGATATCTAGTCAATTGTTTCTTGGAAAATTCGTATTATTTTTAGTTCTCGTTTTGCGGACTTGACATTTATTTTGAGACAGAAGGAGTAGAACTTATGCACGGATTCACCAATGCCATTAATGTGCATCTTAAAACGTTATTACTACGTCTTGTAGTAGCACAATACACACGATTTCTTCTTCATCTTGTGAAGTACTACGTTTTAGGTGAGAATATACGCCGTGGTGAAAACATTCCTGTGTATCTGTTGAGCATTCAGACATCAGGTTTATTAATTAAAAAATATACTAAAAAAAACAGCAAAGCTCAATATTAGGATAATACTAAATAAATTAATCACTAAGATGAAGTACGTACGTTTTGGGTGAGAATATGCGCCCAGGTGAAAATATTCCTGTGTACCTGTTGAGCATTAAAACATCAGGTTTATTAAAAATATACTCACTAAAAAAAAACAGCAAGCTCAATATTAGGAAAATACTCAATGAATTAATCACTAAGATGAAGTCCGTATGTTTTGGGTGAAAATATACACCTGGGAGAAAACATTTTTGTATACCTGTTGAGCATTTAGACATCAAGCTTATTAAAAAATTTCTAAAAAAATAGCAAGCTCAATATTAGGAAAATACTCAATAAATTAATCACTAAGATGAAGTACATTTTGGGTGAGAGTGAAAACATTCTTGTGTAGCTGTTGAGCTTTTAGATATCAGGTTTATTAAAAATATACTTCAAAAAAAAAAAAATGCTACTATATAGGAGTATTAGGCAAATACTCAATAAATTAATGTCTAGTGAATGACAGTATTGGAACACGTAGGGAATTGGTCCGTAATGGAAACCAATTGATACGAATGAAATTTTCTCTCACCTATATCCGGATGTAACGGTATCGGAAGCGCAAAAACCATTAGGTATTGGCTATTACATTATGCAGGGGCCGGCGTATTTTTTTTGTTACTTGTTAGATGTCTAACCTGCACCCTAGTCCCGGGAGCTGTGGAAAGGTACCGCTAAGCGGCTTACAGGTGAGGCAAAGCCCATAGCACATCAAGCACTACACCAAGCACTTGCGCTCTTGACGAGAATTGAACCCTCATCTTCCATGCGGAAAGAATGAGAAAGTGTCATTGGACTACAAGCCTATTTGCGGCCGGCGTATATTTAAACCCATACTTTTAACGAAAAACAGGTACGTACCCAAAAAAGTCCGGAATAATAGACTGTAGTTGGTACGTACCTTGGGGAAGCAAGCCCGTCGATGGGTCTGTAGCTCGGCATGACGAACCCCTGGCTCTGATCTTCACGGGTCGCCCTACCACCGTGCCTCTGCCGCCCGTTGAACGTCCCATACTTAACCAGCTTCCCAATCCACGACCTACCACTGTTCTTGGGCGACTCCTCCTCCTTGTGGGATCCCTTCATCTTCTCAGTCAAGTACTCCTTCACGGCATCCAATCCCCGTTCCACCACTCCCGCCGGCGGAGAAACCAGCGGGTTCCCTTCCACGTTGAGCTTCTGCAGCTTCCTGAGGCACCCGAGGGAGTCCGGCAACGTCGTGATGTTGTTGTAGCTGACGTCGAGCTCGACGAGGGAGAGGAGGAGGCCGACGGAGTAGGGCAGGGTGGAGAGGTAGTGGAAGTTCTGGCTGATGTTGAGGGTCTGGAGGTTGATGAGGTTTTCGAGGTCGTCGGGGAGGGAGCGGAGGCAGTTGAGGCGGGCGTCGAGGGCGCGGAGGTTGGTGAGGTGGGAGATGGAGTGAGGGAGGTATATGAGCTTGTTGGAGTTCACTGATAGAGTCTTTAGGTTCACAAGCTCGAAACCTATAGTGTCTGGCAGCTTTGTTAGCTTGTTGAAGTTGGCATTCAGATCCTCCAGTGATCTGTGTGTGTTATATTAATGAACAAGAAAAAAAATTGCAAGTGATTAGTTTTATGATATTTTTCTTGTCTTTTGCAGCCAAGCATGATAGGGGCAAAGATATTACTCACACAACAATTCAAACACAACCTCTCACATATATGTGGGGTCAACACATAGTAGTGTGTGTGAAGCCCACATGCATGTGAGAGATTATGTAAGTTGTTGTGTTTGAAATATTGTGTGAGTATCATTTTTGTTTAGAATTTGCCTATCATAATAATCCCTGAACGATAACAATTAAATTCACTCGTATTGGAAATTGAACAAGTAGTTAATGTATTACGCATTGTTGGGCATCAAAGAAAAGCTTTATTTTCATAATTTATCTCCCAAACATTACTCCTGTTGTAAAACAAAATCTGCACATATCTTCTAAATGACCCAAACACTATACATGATCAGATTTAAAGCATATTCCGACCATAATAAAAAAATCAAAAAAACCGATAAGCAAAATGCAAAAAGCCAAAAAAATTGAGCTCTCAAACACTCCCTCAAACTAAGATAGTTAATGCTGTTTATCATATGCCTAATTAGCCTGGTCGTTTGGGGATAAGGGAAGGAGGGAGACAAAAAAAAAAGGTGTTCGTTTGTTTGAGGACTTTCCTGGATATGGGTGGGACCGGGATAAGCTTATTCGGGCAAGCAACCCGGATTGCTCAACCCGGAGGGATAAGGAAGAAGCCCCTTTCAAGGGGATAAGTGAAGCCCACCCCAGGGGTGACACTAGCTTATACGGCTTCATAAAATTACTAGGGAGCCATTGACCCAAAAATCCTTGATACATTTTCATAACAAATCAGAAGAGAGAGCACTTATCCAAGCACCTCTTCTATTCTCAAGACACATTTAATTCTAATGAGATGTGAAAATGTGAACTTCAGAACTTATTATTCTTTCAAAAAAAAAAAAAAACTTCAGTACTAATGAAAGCAATATATATTTGTTAGTAAAACCAGATAATGAAAGCAATATTTGTTAAAAGCAGATATAATACACATGCTAAAACTTCAGTTGTTTTGTTACATATCTTAAAACCAGATATATATGTGAACTTTAATACTATAAACTTCATGTTTAATACTTATGTTAAACCAGATAATGTGTTAATAATTTACTCCATTTTTTTAGGGTAACTAATAATAATAATAATAATAATAATAATAATAATAATAATAATAATAATAATAATAATAATAATTTAATCTCAATATAGTAAATCTTTATTAGCTAATAATTTACCTTTTCAAAACATATATGCAATCTTTTAATTTAATCTTTATGTCTCGGTTTCTGTGACCCAAAACCATGTTGCATAAGAACTTATTACATGGATTGGGATCTGGCCACATGGACGCCTTAATGCCATTTTCCCATCACGTATTCACGTGGGGCTCAGGGCTTAGTATATAGGCACCACGTGTATATAGGCACCACGTGACAGTGCTTTAAGACTACTAATTCTACTTAATAAAATACTTGTGTCACAGTACCCTTGGACAGTTGGACATTGAACAGGTTATAACTTGGTACAATATTATTATTATCAGGCTCTTACGAATAATAATAATAATAATACAGTATTAATGAAGTGAAAAGAAATTTGGTCAAACCTGCAATTCTCAATAGTTGTGGGGAGTGATTCGAGAAAGTTGGCAGAGACATTCAAAGTCTTTAGCTTTGACAAACACCCAATTGAGTTTGGGAGGGATTTCAGCTGATTTGAGTGCACATCCAACACTATCAGATTCACCATTCTTGCTGTTACTGATTCTGGTATGCTCTGAATGCATATATTCCACATGCATTTATTAATTAGTGGAGTATTATTACCTAGACCAAACACTAGGAGAGAGAGAGAGAGAGAGAGAGAGAGAGAGAGAGAGAGAGAGAGAGAGAGAGAGAGAGAGAGAGAGAGAGAAAATTGCAGTCAAAAGAAGACAACAGCCATTATTACAGGCTTACTGAGAAAACAGCAAAACATAAATATTTCAGATAGTGGGAAAGGGAAAAGAAAAAGAGAAACGAAGAAAACAGAAATTAATCGACATAATCTTATTGTTCGCGGTGGCGGCTCCAGGATTTTTTAGAAGGTTGTTGAAGAATTACTCTAACTATATTCTCTCTATTAAGGAATAGAATATACCAAAAATTTTGTACTTTCTATGTCCCAAAATGATAGTCTCCAACGAAAAAACCTAGTACAATTTTTGAATCAAAAAACAAATATTTACATTCATAATTTCTCAAAATTTTCCACACCAAATTAAAGAACTAATCAAAATATTTAATTAGGTGCGAAGAAACTCGAAAACTCATGTACGAAAGCACTTTATTTTTTATTCAAAAATTGCACGTCTTTTCGGAAGAGACTATCATTTTGACACGGTGGAAGTATAATATTGCAATTAGAAAATATAGAAATACATAGAATTTTACAATTTTTCTTGACGAAATTTCTCATTTGAGCCAAACAAGATTAAATAGGTGCTACTAATATTCATTTAGGGGAAATTGAGGTGAATAGATTGGCATAGATCTTTTAGGACATATTCTCTTCTTTTAAGAGATGTTTATACCCCGTTTCACATTTCAAAAAAAGTACTTAAAAAATAAGGACCTATTTTCAAACTTAAAAATAATGGGTTTATGAAAATAATTTTTCAATTTTTTTTTTGCAGGGTTTGATAGATTTCATTGAGATCTATAAAACTAGATCTATTTTGCATATGTTTTTTTTTATTTCAGTAAGTCTATTATTTTTAAGCTTGAAAATTACAAATAAGTAACAAAATTTTCAAGCTTCTCATCTGCGAACACAGTGGCGGCTCTGCATAGAGCTTAAGATGGTCACATGACCACCCCAACTCATTTTTTTCTCTTCATAGGATACATGGAAAAATTGTATTATTGTATGTTAGTTCATCATTTGAACACCCAGCTCAAGTATGAATGACACTCGACTCTCCGGATTACGGAATTTTGAAAGTGTGGATCCACAAGAAGTTGTTCTGTTGGGTTAATGTAGTACATTAATTACATGGTGCAATCCCAAATAAAATATGTTAAGGAAACGAGAGTGAAAGTAGTGATGATCAATTGATACCCGGTCATAGGGTTGTAAACGAGCTAAAAACTTGAGCCCGAGTCCGGCTAGAGCCTTAACGAGTCGAGCTTAGTCATTTACTAAACAAGTCTTTTTAATTCAGCTGAGCCTCCCTTATAGCATGTCCAACCCATCTTACACTTTCTCCATTTTAGAGACTCAAAAAAGTATATTCTGTTCAAAAAGTAATTTTGGAGAATCAACAATTCCAATTAAATTTTCCATTTTTCACCTCCAAAACTCTCCCACATTCTTCCTCCGTTTATTATTTGATATTTTTTTTCCTCCTTCCAATATATGCCTGTTTTTTCTCATTTGAACTCATTATTCAAACCAATACAATGATAGGATAATGCAAATGAGAAAAAATAATATTATGAGTTCAAATGGTTTGAATTTACATTTGATGTTATTTCAAAATGTATTTACATATACTTAATATTGGACTCATTTTGAAGGTATTATTATTATCTTTCTAATAATACCAATTTTATAGAAAAAGAAGCATAATGTAAAAGTTATTTGTAATTGACGAAATTCCAAAAAAAAAAAAAAAGAATATTAGTGAATGAGAGAAATGGAGATGAACCTCCTTAGGAGGAGACCTTCCAAATATGGAGAATGAAAATTGAGTTTCCATTTTGGAGACCCCAAATGGAGATGAGTTGGAGATGCTCTTAATGAGCCGAGCTTTCGTCGAACAATTCAAGCTCTACTCGAGTCGTTTACTAAAGGAGCTGAAAACTCGAGCTCGAATTCGGCTCGTTTACTAAATGAGCTGAGTTGAGCTCGTAAACTGTTCGGTTCATTTACCGCCGTGCTACGGTCCATACAAACAGAAACCCAAAACAAAAGTTGAATTTCCATTTCTCTTTTATTTCAAACAAATAGTACGGAGTAATTAAAAATGGAACTTTATGGGCGGCAGTAATAAAGTTGGTGTTCAAGCATCATCGTGATTGGAAAGAACTTAACATCCACCACACCACCACGGCATCACCACCACCACCAGGGCTAAGCCCAACAGAGTTATATTTATAGGAATACAATAGTAAGATGTATGTATATATATATATACACACACACATATAACATATGTACCTGAAGATTGTTAGAGGATAGGTCAAGTTTGCCGATAGTACCGATATTGAGAGGAGAAGGATTTGGCAAAGAATCCAAACCCATCCCACTCATGTCGACTATCTCCAGTCGCCTCGCCTCTTCTTCTTCTTCCTCGGCTTCATCAACGGGCCGCCCCCTTCTCATTTTCTTCCTTTCTCCCCACGGTCGCCTACCCTTGATCGCATCCATTCTCAGCTGCAGCTGCTGCTGCTGCTGCTTGCTTCTGATCTAACATCATCATCTTCATTCAACCCTAGCTATATAGTAGTATTAGTAATTTAACCCACCATCAGATAACATATTAAACTAATTAAAACAACTGGGATCCAGGGGAGAGGGGGAGAGAGAGGATTGTGACAATAAAACAATGGGTTCACCATCTCTTGTACACCAACTGCACACCGTGATGTGCGGGACCCATATCAGATTTTCACACAAATGATCAAAACCGTTCAATTTGTTCAAAATATAATTTTAAGGATTCTTGTAAAAAATAAGCTTAATCGGATATCGGTAAGAGTTCAATCAGTTCTTTACTCAATTTTTTAACAAGAAATTAACTGAAAAATCGATCAAGTCGTTACCGATATCCTAATAAGCTGGTTTTTTTTAAGGAATCCTTAAAAAAATATTTTGTACTCCAAATTAAGCGACTCTGATCATTTAAGCAAATGGTGTACTCCAAGCAATGTACCCATAGAAGGACTCGGATTGTAGTAATTAATAATCAGAAATGATATTGGTATCGATCAATATCATATTGACAGCCTATCGAGCCGCGTTGGGCCGTCTCCGGCCATCGAACGAACGATCCGAACAGTCCAAAAATTTTATAAAAAAAAACCGAGTGGCGAAGGCAAGAATCAATGGCATCCGACGTGCGTAAGTGCTCTATCCAAACACCCTATTTTTTTGTATATACATGTATATACATATATATAAGAAAAATAAGGTATTTGGATCAAACATCCTACACATATTAGATGACATTGATTCCCGCAAAGGCTTCCTCATTTTTTTTAAAATTTTTTTGAATGACTTGGATCATCCATTCGGTGGCTGAAGCTGGCCCGGCGCAGCAGTCGGCACAGATTCGGTATGGGAACCGTCTATCCCTATGGCATAACTGATTAAGAATTGTTTGTTTTTGGAAACGATGAAAGACCAAAATTAAATGAATGGTACAAATACGGGTTTTACTAGGGGAGATCGCAAGGACGTACGAAGAAGGTACAGTCCACGTTGACACGACATTTGCGGGGCATCTGAAGTACTAAGGCCGTATACGGGGATTGCGTACCTGTCATCAAGTCAACTCTCTCTCTCTCTCTCTCCACCTAAGGTCGCCCGTAATTCACTCCACCTTTCCATTCCCCAATTATTGAATTGATTCTTCTATTATCAGCACACTGATAAATACATTATAAAATAAGAAAATTACGTATTTTTTTAATATTTTTTACACACTTTAATATATATTTATATATTTATTATTGTCAGCCTATTAGATTGATTTTAAAAATTTTCTTACTGAATTTGGGCAGAGATGTTAAAGGTACCGATCGCTTGGACTCAGCTCTTATCGTGTCTGGTCTAGTTTGGGTCATTTGTGGGTTTTCTTCGGATTTACCATAATGATCGGAATCATTCACTTCTTAAATCTCATTGAAAATATTGATCACGTCAAAAATCAAGTTGACCGATTATCGTTTGATAGAATTTTGAAATATATTGATCTCGTTTTAAAAAAAATGTGCAACATTGTATTGCAATTTATTTGACATAATTATCTAAAGTGTAATGCATTCGAAATCATATCAAACGACATCCGACTAAACCGATTTTTTACGTAGTTGATATTCTCAGTGAGATCTAAAAAATAAATGGTTCCGATCATTGTTGTGTGCCCGAAAAGGGCCCACAAATGGCCTAAACTGAACCAGATTGGATGCGAATGAACTGGATGGGAGCCATGTCCCGACCACTTAAGTGCCGATTAGGTACAGATGGTGTGTGGGCCCCCTAAAGGATCCCACGCGAACAATTCGAGTCGTTCAGTAATTTTCAAATATTTTTTTAATTGACTCCGTAAAAAATCAGCCTGATTGAAGATGTGCAAGTCTTTGATCAAATCTTCAAAATTTTCATTTAGAAGTTAGAAACCTAAATATTGAGCAAAGTACTTTAAAATTAGGGAACCCCTCGCCGTCTGTACCTAATCGGTACCTAGTGATTCCAATTATTGGGGACTATCCTCATTTTTTTTTTCAAATTTTACATCAGAATGCAATACTAAAATTTAAAACCACTTGCCGCTGGTACGGACGAATATACCCAAATATGTCAACAGTCCCTTAAATTAATAATTCTGGTGAGTCTTTTTTACTACTATATTATAATAGGCGCCTAAGAGTTGCACATGACAGGCACTAATGCATGCACCTTCCCTTTATCAATTTTTTTTCCCTTTTCAAAACGAATAGTTGTTGACAGGGCTCTGATCGAGCCAAACAAGTCAAGCACAATATTGTTCAAGCTTAGCTCAATTCATTATTACATGTATTCAAGCTTGGCTTGAGCTTGAGAACTATTTAAGACTAATTGTTCGAGCTTTTTGGCTCGAGCTTAAAGTTTCGTATTTGTGCTAAACTTGACTTAATTTGTAGAATATACAAGTCAATCTCGAGTTTTCAAGTATGAGTTTAATCTAGTAAAGTTTCGAGTTTTCAAGCTTGAGCTTGAGCTTATTAAGTTCCCAAATGAAATCGGCTAATTCAAAGCCCTAAAGAAGCAAAAATGATATTGGTACCGACGGGGTCGGTAACGAAATCGTAGGGACGGCCGCGCCGGGCCATCTTCAGCCATCGGACAACCGATCCGAGCTGTCCAAAAATTCTAAAAAAAAAAAAAACGAGGGAGCCTTGCCGGAATCAACGGCATCCGAGGTGTGAATCAAGCACCCCCGTTTTTTTGTATATATGTATATACACCTCGGATGTATATGTACAGAAAAAAGGGGTGCTCGGATCAAGCACCCTACACACCTCGAATGCCATTGACTCCAGCGAAACCCCCTCGTTTTTTTTTTTTTTAGAATTTCGGTACCGACCCCGCCGGTACCAATAGCACTACTCCCTAAAGAAGAACTAGCACCTTTAATCTAGGCAAAAAAAACTTATATACATAAAATTTAGTTACTTGCTACATTCATTAAATTTAAAACCCTCAAACTCTTAAATTTTCACATCTCACATAAGAGATTTCCTATTTGGATGCAATAATATTGTAAAATTGGTGAAAATATTTATACGAGAGGCCGATGTAGATCTCATGTCTTAGGATATTTATTAATCTATGCCTATATTTGTAGTATTTACGGAATAATTTTTTTGTTCATAAGCCTATCGAGCCAAACACCCATATGGCCATATGCTTAAACTTTGCTTGAATACATAAAAAAATAAAAAAACATGATTGAGCTTGACTTATATATTTTTTAAATAATTTCGAACAAGCTACATGCCGAGCTGAGTTTGAGCTGTTTGATTTCTTATTATACCATAATACCAACTTTTACATTACCGTCACAAAATCAACACAATTACGAGTCAGTAGAGGCTTGACACATGTGATGTGTGCAAGTCAAGTTTTGAAGATTACGTCCACAAATGGCACGATAATGCAATAACTGTGACATGAAATGGAGAAATACTGAAAAAACCTTTTTTTTAATCAATCGGTCACCATATTATTAATCACTGCAAATAAGAAATATCCGAACAAACCTTGATTAGGATACAATCGTAACCATTCTTCGACTCTCTGTATTCTGCAATATCCCTTTTAAAGTCTTCCAAAAAAAAAAAACCCCAACATTACTGTAATGTTATTTGGAAATTTAATGATTCCACAAAAGTTCTAAACATGCTTGTAGCTCTCTAAAATTTTTAAACCAGTGAGTAATCAGTCTTATTAATAAGAATTACAGTAAATCGTACAAAAAAAAAAAGTCAATGCTAAATGATCACAGATTCTCAATACAATATACTCTCCATTATTGAGAAATGGGCAAGCTTGAGTCTGACGAGGGATCATGCGCAAAAACATGTGGGACCATAAAGAGGAAACATATAAATGGGACCCACACTCACAAGGAGGGTGGACCCCCACACACTACACACCCAGTGGATGTGGACCCCACCCTTGTTGTGAGTATGAGTATTTAAATAGATGTGTGAATGAGTGGAGTAAGAATTTTCCAAACACATATGGGAGTCATTGGACCATTTGCTCGGTCACTTAAGCTTGTTTGTTTTTGGTACTCAAAATTTCTGGGCACGGTATTCAATAATTTTTTTTTTAATCTATCTCTCTTCACTTATTAATATAAATAGCTACATGATCGGACAAAATTTTGTTTTTAAAAATGAATAGTCAGTGTGCCGCTAAGAATAAATAGCAAAACAAATTATTCTATCACGTTGCTATCAATCTTCGATAAATTTGATTTTTAACGCAAATAAGACTCTCAACAAATTCTACAAAATAAACGACTCATGTTATGATACTTGTCTTTCTAGTACACAAACAATAGCCGGATACACCCCTCTCGGAAGACCCCAAGGTACCGTGGAAGATCCCACGGACACACCCCTTTCTAGTATACAATGCATGTAATAGTGCTATTACAGAGACAACATACATACACGGTCTTGTATTTTTATTCAGTGGTCTCGGGCACCACCAGGTAGTGCCCAACACCCTTTTTTATAACACATTTATGTGAAGCCAAGTATTAGAAGGGAGTTGGGGCCCTATGTGGCGGCGCCCAAGACCACTAAATAATTTCCTTTGTAATAGTCTGATTGCCCTGCGAAGTTGCCTTGGCTCTTTCACCAGGCAAATGACAAATTCAATAGCTCGAGTCCTCAACAAATGGCTCACTTGTAGCACCAACAAAATAACACGGGGTAAAAGCTAAAGACCCAAGGAAGGAAGGAACTCAAAGCTCTAAATTAAATTCATCACGCCCTACTCCAAAAGGCAGAAGAACGTAAGAAAAATCCCCAGTCTAAAGTATAATGATAATAAATATAGATTTCCAATATCTCAGGGAACACCATATAACTGGAAATCTAGTTGGCATTGTCCAAGGTCATACCAATCTACTGAATCGCACAAAATTCAGCTACCGGGAAACGAACCTCAACTAGAGATGTCTCTGATTATAGCTCACTATCGTCTGTTTTCCCACCTGCTGTTTTCCCGTTCACTGCCACAAGCTCAGTGTCAAAGATGAGAGTTGCACCACCTGTGAATGGTCAAAGAAATGTTTTAATTCTTCCAAAACAAAATATTGTCAAATACGTGAAAGTCAAAAGAGAAAACAATATAACACTAGATTATGATGGACAAATTTGGTTTGAATCAGTATGCCCACATGAATTTCGAAGGCTGCAAGATTTCAACTGGATAAATAGAAACATATAAGCCACTAGTTACTATTCAGCATCATAAACGAAGTAAAGTCTAACAATGTTGGCTACAAAGAAATCAAGAAGCCTATATTCATAGAAGAGACGGACGCTAATGGGCCGAAGTTAAGATTTCCATGAGAAAAGATTACCCTACTTTCACTTCAACAGAAGTATCAAAAGACTATCTCCAACCCATGACTTCAAATTGAGATGCCAAATTGTTTTGAAGGCTTATGTGGCATTTTGGCATCTCCAAATTTGACATCGACAAACTTCTATCTCCAACCTTGATGTCAAATTTTCAAGTATCAAAATGCCAAAATTAGATTTGGCATGAGTTAAATTTGAAGCAAATGGGTGTGGAGCCAAATCCACGTTGGATTTGACACACCATTTGCCATTAGGGTTGGATCAAAAGAGGCTGCCAAAAGTTACCATTTGTACTTCACATAGGATTTGAAGCCAAGAGTTGGAGATGCTGAAATAAGCCTCAAAAGGCACAATAGGAACATTCTTCTGAATCTTTCACAAAATCAGTCTACGAGTATCAGGATGTGGTTTTCCTGAACTTCATCATTAAAGCAAGTACAAAGCATTTTTTGTGGGCCCATAGTCTAGGCCAACAAAGGAATTAGGAACACGGTAAAGGAAATAAAATTTTGGAGTGGACCTTATGCGTTCAAGGACAACCCTGAAAAGAAATCTTAGGTGTCATGGGTTATGGGGCAATCTAAGGCTGTATTACGTTTTCTGCATCTATGACATACTCCTACTCTGACATTACACCTACTCTGACGAGAGGTATGCACTGCAAGGAAAATAGAACATGTGATCAAGAATTACCTGGGATTTTGGGTGGTGATCCCTGCTCTCCATAACCATATTTTGCAGGTATTTTCAACTTTCGTTTCTCCCCTACGCACACATCCCCAACAGTCCTTGATCCCATCCTGCGAGTAAGGCTTATATTCTTTAGAGCAATTTAGGGCTTATATTCTTTAGAGCAATTTAGTTTTCACTCTGGTCATTTCCTTGCACAAGGTTGAATCCATGAAATGCTACGATTGCTTAGCACATGTATAATACCCAATACGCCTATAAAGTATAAAGTGCTCCGCTATGATGCTACAAGAGCTCATTGCATTATTATAACAAAACACATCATACTAACAGAATACTTTGCAAAACGCAAAAAGAAAAGTCCAGTAACCTTTTTCTTGTTTCTCAAATTCGAAGGCCGCTTATATGTCTTAACATTTCTTCAGTTGTTGGGATCTGATATTGCAACTAGGTCATGTAGAATTCATTATCGTGTGCCACAAAAACTTTATACTCTCATGCTGTTGCAAAACATGCTACGAGAAAAAAGAAAACAGAACCTGGATTTCCCAGGGCAATTCAAAAACTGGAAATGCGTCATGTACTCTTGTGTCATGCAACACCTATTGTTGCGAGAATCAACAAATGCGCACTGTGCTCATTTGTAGCCTCTAGAAAGAGTTTTAGTTGTTGAAGAGTTCATTTGTGCAGCAGATGCAAGGAAGAACAACTTGCATTGCATCTGACATCTTATTTGCATAAAGACCTTTCCATGCGTCCAATCTGTTTTCCAGATAATTTGTTTCTCCACAAATGCTGCTATGCTACCATTTCTGACTGTTATACGCTTGTTATCCAATCAAGGCTTCATTTTTAGGCATAAGAAGGAAGGTGTTCTGTGTCATTTAAAACGAGGGAGGGAAAAAAAACAAACTCCCTTTGGCCTATCTCATATTGGTCTCAGAATAAGGGTGAATGGTAGCCTACTCACTTCATTTTGAATTTCTACCAGGTGTCAAGGAAATAGCTGAACTTCTCCAAAAAAAAAAAAATAGTTCGCTGTTACAACTGCTACATACCTTTAATCACCTGACCGCTACCAAGTTCAAATTCAATTGGGTCACCTCTTTCAAGCTGGAATAAAAAACAGTCCCATCTGTGAGTTTTCCCTGCAAAGCTAAGTGAATACCAACATCAGCAATAGGCTCACAAGTAGAGGACCTAGAGGTACAAGATGACGCTATATTAGCAAGACTGAACATCCTCCCTACTAGTTTAGTATTCCTAGTGCACATTTATGGTGTTCAGCAGACAACTGAAACAGGCCACAAGAGGATGTCAATTTCTAATGCTAGGAAAACAAACTGCATACTTCTATCCCTTTCAACGGCTGAGTGTCTAGAATTCATGGCCCTGGTATATCTATCAAAATGCTGATCAGCTGCAGATAGTAAGGGCTTTGACGACTTAACTGACCATGACATTGTTAATGTCTAAAGAGATTAACATGACTGCTGTCTCATAAAAATATTTCATCCCAAAAAAAATCAAAAGAAAAAGAAGAAAAAAGCAGTAGAGGCAGAGAAAGAAGAAGCTGCGGTTATTCTCACCCGATAGTGTACTTTGATTCTATCACCTTTATGTGCCTGAATGTCACAAGATTCTAGCTTATTCTGCAATAACAGGAGGAAGATTCAAAAGCCAAGTAAGCAGAAGCATACAGAAAACTAGCAAAAAGGTAACTTCATATTTATAATGCTCATCATCATTGCCTATCCATTGTATTTATGCTTCTTGTTGCTGGTCAACAAAAAAGATTATATAATTTGTAACTTGACGTGATAATATGTTGTTGCTTAACATAGGCTTATGAACTCCAACTACGGGATCACTCTTATCTATCCTAACTCTTTTAGTACCAGAAACACATTATACGACTCAGTTCCCTTATCTTTGCTGTTAATTAGCTATTAACGACTTCCAAGGAAGTTGAACCATCTACCAAAAAAATCCTACAATCTCATCCCCACTTTGTATCTGTCAGTTGTAATTTGCTAAGAACTGCACAATCTGGATGTCATCTATCCGACAGAAAAGAAACAAGCAAACTTAGCTTCATTGAATTCACAATAATTCCAAAGCAATGCACCGACGAGGAAAAAAGGGAATTCACTGTAATGGTCGTTCTTGTTCATGTCTTCAGCTAACACAGTTACAACTTCACAAGACGGATAGTTCTCACTAAAATTGTGCACATGTTCTTGCAGCTTGACAGGTAATTGCGCACATACCACACAACAACAACAGAACTCATGTAGTCCCTAATCATTGGGGGTAATTGCGCACATACGAACGGCTTAAAACCCACTTTGACAATTATAGAACTCTGTATGCAAATGCTTCACTGCTAGAGTACTAACAGTATATCGCACGACAAACAATCCAGTTCAAACCTTATAATTAGTCCACAAAACATGTAGAATCCCCAAGCCAATTAAGTATTCCAACAGTAGCCTTAACTTCAATTGCAAACGAGGACAAATGAAACATGCAACCACCAAGAATGACCAGGGGACAATAAATTCAACTTCACATCAACTTCTTCTAAAACACTACAAGATCAGTCTATCACTAATCAGCTCAAAGCCAACCCACAGTAGGAGTTTACAGCTACAAATGGAACTCCATAATATAAAACCAGGTGCAACTTCCAACCAAAAATTTACCACAGATTCCAAGTTTCCACTCTTGATAAAGCAACCGGCGAGAACAAAACACATCTAACTTGATTAAAACTACAAGATCAAATGCAATGAGAACCTTAAAAAGTTCGTACGAATACGCAACAAGAAAATAGGAAAGCGAGGAATATACCTTACACCGATCTGTAGCTCAGTAACATCCTTCGACTTCTTTGCCAAAACTGAAAAACAACATAATGGTACAATCAGTAACTAAATTAAGATCTCTCAGAGTATAAACAACAACGCGTGAACAGATCCACAAAATGCTCAATCGCAAAATTCCAAACGACGATGAGATCAATTCACCTAATGAAGAAATACCAAGCAGAATAATCAACGTCGAAGTGGCCTTCGACGCACAGCTGAAGCTCGTCCTCGCCATTCTCGTTCTCTCTCCCAAATCACTGTAATAATTCCACCCTTTTGGGTGAATTTGGGCCAATTTGTAAGTAGAACGAAGGAGAAGACTGGCTGAGAACAAAGGCCAATGATATGATGCCACGTCATTGAAATGATACATCGATGACGAGATGAGAGCTGATTGGTCGTTTAGCTGGGGAACCTGACGAACAGCAATCTTCACAGGACAGGAGGGAGCTAGACCGGTTAAATATTTTAGTACTCCGTACTAATATTCTAATAAGTTTTTTTTTTATTTTTTATAACTGAATGTCCGGACAGCTAGCTCGCATTTCGACTAATTTTGAGTCATAAAGTTAACAGTTGGGAAAACCCTCCAGTGGGCTTTAGGGTTTGGAAAATTCGACCTCCGTAAAATCCAAACATGCGGCCACATGGAGGATAAGCACTTACAGTATTTTTGTTGTTCGGTGAATTTGTCTCTAGATTAATTTAAATCTTAATAATAATAAATTGAATTTTGAAAAAATAAAAATTTCTAGTTTTCACTCAGAGAAATTTTTCTTAGTATTTATCATTATGTTTTACTTTTATTTTGATTCCTCTTGTCCGGGTAAGTAAAATATTTTAGGCCCAACGATTGTTTGAATGACACTTGGACGAAACAAAACTTGTAGGACCAAAATGAAAGATTACCAAACCTCTACGAAAGCAAAGGTAAAATTTACCCGAAATAAAGGTGCTCTTTTTTTTTTCTTCCTGATGACCTCCAAATAAGAGATTTTCTTTTGCACGGAGGCCTGTTCACGCATCGGCGTGATCACAGTCGTCTGTTCGCACAATAAATGGGTGGAATTCGTTTTCAATTTTTAATTCGGACTATCCAAAAACACTTTAGACGATCGGGATTGAATTCCATGACTTCTTCGTAAAAAGGTTTTTCTGCTCCAAATAATGAAGTTCAAACCCAACAAACACTTCCCGGGTGAAATCCTTGTCAACATCCCCAAAGTAATGGCAACCCCGCCTCCTACTCTCCTCCTCCGACAACAATTTTAGCTACCACTCAAATCTCCCTCCCCTCACCACCCCCAGTGAGAGAAAGAGAACCAACAACAAAAACAACCACAACAATGGTAGAACACCACCAAACACATCCAACCAACTTTTCCTTCCTCTTCCTCCTCACAACCTCTTCCCTCTTCCATCTCTCCTCCGCCGCCTCCACCACTGTCGCCACTTCCACCGCGTCCAAAGATGACGTCGCGGTCATGTCCAAACTCGCCAAATCCCTCACCCCAACCCCCGCCGGTTGGTCCACCTCCAACCCCTGTGACTGGACCGGCGTCGCCTGCGACTCCTCCGGCCACGTCACCTCCATTTCCCTCTCCTCCAAATCCCTCTCCGGCCAACTGCCCTCCGAATTAAACCTGCTCTCTCACCTCAAATCCCTCTCTCTCCAACGCAACAGCCTCTCCGGCCCCCTCCCTTCTCTCTCCAACCTCCCCTCCCTCCAACAGGCCTATCTCGACAACAACAACTTCACCTCAATCCCTTCCCCTTTCCTCACCGGCTTAACTAGCTTGCAAACCCTCAGCCTCAGCGAAAACCCCAATCTACCCCCGTGGACCCTCCCCGAAACCTTAGTTGATTCCACAACCTTAACCACTATCTATGTTGGAAATTTCAATCTAGTCGGCACAATGCCGGATATATTCGCCTCGCTCCCGAGTCTTCAAAATCTCAGGCTTTCGTATAATAATTTAACCAGTGCTTTGCCACCTTCGTTCGCCAAGTCGGGGATTTAGAACCTAGGGCTCAACAACCAGCACGTTGGGATTTCGGGTAGGATTGACGTGCTTGGTTCAATGCCGCAGTTGTCACAGGTTTGGCTCTCAATGCTTTCCTTTTCTAATTCTACTGATTTCATTTTTTTTATCGATTGAATTTTTTTTTTCGCCGATGAAAGAATAAAATTTGTCGCAGGTTTGGCTACATCAGAACCAGTTTTCGGGTCCAATTCCTGATCTTTCCGAATCTACCTCCTTGTTTGATCTTTCGCTTCGCAATAACGAGTTAACGGGTCTTGTCCCGACGTCTCTGACTACGCTCCCGAAATTGGTTAACGTCTCCTTGCAAAACAACAAGTTACAGGGCCCACTACCTAGCTTTCCTAGTGGTGTTCAGGTGAGTCTTGGGGAAACGAATAATTTCTGTAATCCGAAACGCCGCCTGTGTGACCTGCAGGTGACTACATTGCTTGAAATTGCAGGGGGATTGGGTTACCCAATGGGTTTAGCTGAATCTTGGTCAGGGAATAACCCTTGTGACGGGTGCAAATCTGTTTCCTGTGATTCTTAAGGAAGTGTAACAGTGCTTAATTTTGGGAAACAGGGTTGGAGTGGGATTATATCCCCTGCTATTGCTAACCTCACTGGATTGACCACTTGGCTTTTGAATGATAGCAATCTTACTGGCACTATTCCACCTGGATTGACAAAGTTGGCGCAACTCCGACTTCTTGATGTTTCCAATAATAACATTTCCAGTGAAGTACCCGCGTTTGGTTCGGGTGTAACAGTGAAGATATCTGGGAACCCGTATCTTGGTGGGAAAATTGTTTCTGCTGGAAATGCAACTTCTCCTTCTCCTTCTTCTTCGAATAGTAGCTCTCCGAGTGAAAGTTCATCCGATGGGACTACTGGTTCATCATCCGGTGGAACTGGAACTGGGACTGTGGAACATGTAAATCATCCACATCACCTTGGGTGATTGTTGGTTCCGTTATTGTTGCTGTGATTGTGATAGTAATTTTGTCATTGGTAGTTTACATACGGGTTGTGAAGAAACTGAGTAGGAGATCCATATGGGCTTCAAAAGGGAAAGAGAAATCGAAAAAGGGTGGAGGCTCTGGAAGTGAAATGCCTAGTCAAAGTAGTGCTGATAACAACGATATCCAAGTTCATGATGGTGGCAGCGTTGCCATCCCAATAGAAGTACTCAGGGAAGTGACCGATAATTTCAGTGATGATAACGTTTTGGGCCGTGGCGGATTTGGTGTTGTGTACAGAGGACAACTACAAGATGGGACCCAAATCGCGGTTAAGAGGATGGAAGCAATGGTGTCGAGTTCGAAGGGGCTCAGTGAGTCCCAAGCTGAAATTGCAGTTCTATCAAAGGTCAGGCACCGACATTTAGTCGCGCTTCTTGGGTTTTGTATCAATGGGAGTGAAAGGCTTTTGGTTTATGAGTACATGCCTCAGGGGACATTAGCCCAGCATTTGTTCAGTGAAATGGGATTACCTCCGCTTACATGGAAGCAAAGAGTCACCATAGCCTAGGATGTTCCCAGAAGAGTCGAGTACCTGCACGGCTTAGCGCAGCAGAGTTTCATTCACAGAGATCTAAAACCCTCGAACATACTACTTGGAGATGACATGAGAGCTAAGGTGTCTGATTTTGGATTGGTTAAGAACGCGCCAGATGGGAAGTGCTTGGTGGAGACTAGGTTGGCTGGAACATTTGGTTATTTAGTGCCAGAGTATGCTTGTAAGTACCGAGTTTGCTGTCATTTAGCTCCTCTTCCCCTTCCAGACTTCTAGTAGGTTGTGTTTGGATTAAAAAAATTTGGGTAAGAACAAATATATGTGTATACTTTTAAAGATCTAGGCTCACAAAGGTCGATACCTCCCCTTTATCTAAATTCTTTGTTGTCATCCAATTTCTTGATCCATTTGTTGTTCATTCTGTTCTTGATCCGAATTTTAAGGCATATTTAGGTGCATGGTTTCGTTTCAAATTTTGTCTTTATCCATTGGTAAATAAAAGAGAGATTTTGGCAACAAGGATACCTAACGCTTAATGTGGGTCAAAAGCATGCACAACTTTCAGACCTATGAAGTTTTAAAGTGTATTTTCAATATGGATACCGAGTCTATGAATTTGATCCGTATTCTGTTTTTCTGGTTTGCAGCGACAGGGAGAGTAACAACAAAGGTTGATGTTTTCGCATTTGGGGTGGTGCTGATGGAAATAATCACAGGTAGAAAAGCGCTAGGCGAGAGCTTACCCGACGAGAACAGCCATCTAGTTACTTGGTTCTGAAGGATTCTTATTCTTAACAACAAGGACAGCATCAGGAAATCACTAGACCCTGTGCTGGATCCAGATGAAGAAACCTTTGAAAGCATATGCAAAGTAACGGAATTAGCAGGACACTGTACTGTTAGGGAGCCTTTGCAGCGCCCGGATATGGGTCATGTGGTGACTGTGTTATCTCCCCTGGTGGAGCAGTGGAAACCAACCTCCCAAGAAGTAGAAGAAGACAACTTTGGCATTGGCTTTGGAATGAGCCGTTACCATTATAGTTACAACACACCTACAAGCATGCCTAAGGGAACTTCAGGGGTTGCTTTCGGTCCAAGAGATGGGCGATGATTAAAATGGAGCTGTAAAAGCCAAAGTATATATTGAGACGGGTTTCTGCAGTGTTTTTAAAATTTCTTTCCCGTACCTTGAAAAGTTTTCAATAATTATGTTCATATACCAAGGGACAGATAAGTCGCCGTATAGGGACGATAAATGTGGTACAGAGATAACTTTGGTCATGTAGAGGTGGAATGGAACTAAAACGATATGATCACTGAAGTCAAGGACAATCACAAGATTCGTTATATCTCGTCCTACTGTTAGGGAGTTGCATGCATAATTTGTTCGTAACTTAAGAGTGTTTCTTCGACCAACAAGTCTCACTGCTGCAGGATATAGAATGTCGATTACTTAGTGTTTGATGTTTTTTTCTTCGCTTGGCGAAATACAAGTGTTGATGTTCACCACCATGTATTAGCCACTGTAGTGAAGGATCACGCTAACTCCTATATAGGTATGATAGGCTATGTATAAGTTCGCACATATAAGAAATGCATAAGCCACTAGCCTTCGAGCTGAGCAAAACAATGAGGACAAATTTCGAACGGCAAAGAAAATATCCCAGGCCCAAGACTAAGACTCGATCATGTAACTCAACACTAGTGAACAACAAAAAAGATGTTGGAACCATAAAATATTAACATCTTTGAAACAAACATGATAACCACAATTTTATTCATAGAGATTGTGGTTTACAGCAAAAATAGCGAAGGTTTGGCTTACATGCACACTGAATGAGGAAAAATGCCTAGAAGTATCAAGTTCACCCAAGAGAAAACCCAGAAAAGACGTACCTGTACTTACAGAGAACCCAAATTTGATTGAAAAGTTCACCAATTGCCGGGACATGCAACAGGCTCATCGCAATTGAACCCAATTTTTCAACACAACTACCTTACTGCATTGCACTTTGCATCAGTCAATGTTGACCAAGACTGCAACAACTTCCTTATAGCAAACAATAACTTGTGTATACCAAATACAATTCAAAAAGGAATAAAAATGTCCATTTTGCCGATAGTAGACATTCTGCTCATTCAACCCCATCTTCATGGTTCTGGTCAGAAAGAAAAATCACAAGTTAATAATGCCCATTCTGCTTTTCAAGATCCCAACAGCTGATACCAACAGAGTCTACCATCATAGCGTTACCAACACAACGTAGAAAAATCAAGAACAACATCACTGTTGAAGGCAGTTTGATGCCACTTCATCGGTTAAGCAATGGAAAGAAAGGGTCAAACTCCATGGGGCAAACCAACTTTGCCTACAATGCTTCGTAACAACCTTCAATTGCCAATACTGTTGTTGGAGTTGGGATCGGAGGCAACTATTATGCTAAACATCAGCCTTTAAACCCCAACAACTTACTCAAAAGTTCCAGATTCTGGGCAGACATATGTTCACATTTTAGCAGCAATTTCATCATGTGCAATCTTAATGATTCTACAATTTCATGGATCGGGGAGATGATTCAGACACTAGAACCTTCAAGACTTGTGGAGGTATGTATCAGTCAGTTCAAAGTGATCAAACTTCCCAAATTGACTTACCAGCGCTAATGTCTCGCTTTGCTCCAAGTAATGCAGTTGAACTTGAATGGGGCACTAGAATCAAATGAGATACATCTAAGCATTAAGGCCAAAATTGAGAAACAAAGTTAGATGACTACTCTCGACTTACAAAATAAGTCCATTCAACAACGTCTTGTAAGTCTTCTCATTCATCATTTTATCCCTCTTTTTCAGTACTTCAAGCAGTTCAAAAGCATCATTACCTCTTCCTTCCCTGCACAGCCCTTCCAACACAGTTTTATATGTCAACAAATCAGGAGCCAGAGAATTACCCAACATGTCGAAAACAATCTCAATCGCACCTTCAAACCTCCTTTCCATCGCAAGGCTACAAATCAAAATCATATATGCACTATTCTTCGGCACCAAATTCTTACCCTTCATCTCCTTATAAAATCCCAAACCCTGGCTCACCCTCCCCTTCTCACACAACCCCTTGACTATATAACTATACGTGTACGCATTCGGCTCGCACCCATACAACCCCATCTCGTGGAAAACCCGAATCGCCTCATCAACTTCCAGACACTTAGAATACGCCTTTACAATCATGTTCAACACAAACGCATCCGGAATCACACCGGACGCCTTCATTTGCTTAGTCAAGGACCGAACGGCGTGTAAATAAACATAACAAACATTCAACTTATTGAATCTCCTAAGAAGAGAATTGAACAACAAGGTGTAGGTTTCTAAGGAGGGTTTAGCCTCATCGGATTTCAGCATTTTCTTGTAAAAGTCGAAAGCGCGGTTAAAGAGGAACCTGCGGGCGCAGCAGAAGCGAATGATGGAGTTGTAGAGTGGGGCGGAGGGGGGGCAGGCTCCAGCGAGGACTTCGTCGATGAGGGTCTGGGCGTGGCCGAATCGCTTGCATTTGACGGAGATCTGGATGATGGTGAAGTAGGTGAGGTCGGTGTGCTTGTAGCCGCGTTGCTGGGCGGTCCAGCGGAAGATGTCGAGTGCGAGGTCCGGGTCGGGTTGGGATTTGAGGGCGGCGTCGACGTCGGACGGGGTGAAGCCGGGTTTGAGGTTGTCGAGCCAGGAGTTGAATTGTTTATCGTGAGGGGTGAGGGTTCTTGGGTTGGGGTGGGATGGGGGTGGTGGAGGGAGGGGTTGGGGGGTGGTGGAGGATATGGGGCGGATGGAGTGGGGAGAGAGGAGATAGAGTCTGAGGGTGGTGATGAGGGAGCGGTGTAAGGCCAGTCTCATTGTGATAGAGAGAGAGAGAGAGAGAGAGAGAGAGGTGGGGGATTGAGGAGAAAGTTGTGCTCAGGAGAAAAATGGAGGGGCAATCTAGCGGTAGGTCCAATATAGCATTTTCAGAGCATCTCCATCAGCCTCCATTTCGCTTGATTCCCGAGTAAAGAGAGCTGCTATTCCCCCCTCCCCTGACACACACACCCCCCGGCCCCACATCCCTTTTTCCGGAATTACCCCCCGCCTCTCTCTCTCTCTCTTCCTTTTCTTTCTTTCTTTACCGTTTCTTTCATTCTTTTTTTCCTTTACTTTACAGTTTGATTTTTTTTTTCATTTTATTTCATTTTCTTTCTTTTTAGTTTGAATTTTTTTTCTTTAATAATAGGTTCAAGTCTAATTTTAAGCTTTGTAAAGTAATTAAGAAAAAAAAGTGTTTCAATTGATCATATTTATACGACTGTTTTATTTTTCTTTTTTTGTCCTTTATAGATTAAAAAATATAATTACAAAAATAAGTGTTTCAATTTTCAATCCGTTTGAACCAGTGCAAAGATGTTATTTTTCTGATCATTTCATCTTAAATGGTCGTAATAAATTTTTGGTTCCAAGGCCTTTCAATGGACATCCTAAGAAAGTTTTAAAACTAAAAAATAAGTCTTACGGTGTTTTGTTGAAAGGCCTTAAAAAAATACGAGTAATTAAGTAAAGAAATAAATTAAAATAATATGATCAGAATAAAAAAATCTTCACACCAGTCCAAACGCATTAAAAATTGAAGTACTTAATTTTTTAACCATATTTTTTAATATATATAAACGGTCTAAAAAAATTAAGTGCTTAAATTTTCACTCCGTTTGAATCGGTGCAAAGATCTTGTCAATATAATCAGAATAACAAGATTTTTGCACCGATTCAAACGGAGCGAAAATTTGAGCACTTAAGTTTTTTTTAGACTGTTTATATATTAAAAAATATGGTTAAAAAATTAAATACTTCAATTTTTAATGCGTTTGAACGGGTGTGAAGATCTTTTTATTTTGATCATATTATTCTAAAGAGACATAATCAAATTTTGTCTCTAGAGCTCTCATAATTACGTTTCTGCTCCATAGGATTGCAAATTGATGGTGAGGATATTTTTTTTAACCCAAACGTTGCCGTTTAGAGGCAGCAGGGCTCAGGGAATTAAAATGGCGGAGGAAGGTAATTAAAAGGGCTGAGGGAGGGTAAAAGCGGAAAAAGGGTGTGGGACCGGGAGGGGTGTGGTGTCGGGGGGGGTGGGAAAAGCAATTTTCCCGAGTAAAGCCCTAAAATCCCAATCCCAACAAGTCAACAACCTCGCTAACGCCAGCGAGCCACAGAAACCTCGCCCAAGCCAGCGAGCCACAGACCACTCGCCCTAGAGTTTTTTACTTTTTTCTAATTTGCTGGATTGCCGGGGCTTTCGTCGGGAGGGAATTCATCTCGTCGGACAATTAATTACGAAATCGGCGGAACCAATTTCAGAGCTTTTCATTGGTTTCAGTTGGAGATAAGATTTCACAGAAAAGGAATTTGTGGGTTTTCAGTTTGGGAGAAGAGAGGATTTGTGGGTTTTGGTTCGAGCCACAGAAACCTCGCCCAAGCCAGCGAGGCACAGACCACTCGCCCCAGAGTATTTTACTTTTTTCTAGTTTGCCGGATTGCCGGGGCTTTCGTCGGGAGGGAATTCATCTCGTCGGACAATTAATTACGAAATCGGCGGAACCAATTTCAGAGCTTTTCATTGGTTTCAATTGGAGATAAGATTTCACAGAAAAGGAATTTGTGGGTTTTCAGTTTGGGAGAAGAGAGGATTTGTGGGTTTTGGTTCCAGATCCGGTTGTGTGTGTGTGTGTGTGAGAAAGAGAGAGAGAGATGGGTTTCACTTCCATGTAGAACACAGAATTTGGTGCCGGAGCCAGAGTCGCAGAAGGCGGAATTTGTGGGAGTTTTTGGCTGAAATGGCCATAAATTGTAATCAAATTGGGAGAATATCCATCTTTCTAAACGTTTTGTAAAAATATGTCATCGCTCCTTTTCAAAAGGCGTTATAACGGTTAGGCGCCATGTGGCCGCCACGTAGATAGCTCCTTTTGAAAAGGAGTTATAATTTAAACCCTAATTGCTCCTTTTGAAAAGGAGCTATCATTCGAACCCTAATAGCGCCTTTTGAAAAGGAGCTATAATTTTAACTAGTAGCGCCTTTTGAAAAGAAGCTATATATAATCATAACCCCAAAAACACCGACGTTAGTTATCTCAATTTTTGAAACACAAAGTGTGAGAATTTGTAGTATTATCCAAAGAAATAGACTGGCCATAAAGATATTAAAAATTTTTACGATTGTGTTAAAAAAATTAGAATTATTTTTAATTTGAAAAAGATTGGATATAAAAGAGTTGAGTGATATGATATAGAAATTTCCAAATTAACTTCCCCAAGAAACGAGAGAGGAAGAGCCCGAATTGGTGATTTGAATGTGGTACACAGTTAGAGGGAGGAGTGGTTGATTATTAGTTGTATGTTGACTATGTAATTTGTTTACAAATATGTATGGTGGGATATACTAGCTAGAGTGAGAGAGAAACCCTAGAGAGAGGGAGAAGAGTTAGAGAGAGAAACCCACTACATGGGTTTGTTCTTACAGAGTGACATATATTGTTGTAGTATGATTGTTTGTGAGTACTATTAATTTTTCTCTCCCACGATCACCAAGTGAATGAATTTGCTCTCTCTTGAATTTGCTTTCTCTTAAACCTCACTAAGTACTTAACTTATTGAACAAATTCAACTAGTGAAACACGTCCGGATAAATAATTGATTAACATAAAAGACTTAATGAGTACAAACTTTTCATATAAAAACATCATTTCACATGACATGTAATTTGAATTTCATTTTCCGCATCTTCTCTTGTTGTGACCTTGTTGACCACACTTTGAGCACGTCTGTGGCGGTTGGTGCTCAATCAAATCATCCATCTCATTTCGGATTCGATTCACTTTCGGGCGGCCTTAGCCTTGGAGACGTTCTTTGTTTGGAAGAATTCTTGGCCCATCGTATGGCGGCCAGTAGGCTTGGTCAGGTAGTGGATTGAATGAGAGAGATCCATACATGGCAATTGTTGTGTCGACTGTCCAATATTTGCCGAAGTAATCAAGAGGGTCAATATGCATTTTGTTGCAAACCGCAATAACGTGCGAACAAGATATTTTCCACAATTGAATCTTATTGCAAGTGCACGTTCGCTTAAATACAATTTCTTTATGTACCATCTTGTTGTGAAGCGTGCATTATTATTTTGTATGATGTACCCCTCATGAAATTAATTGACGTAATTTTTTTTAAAAAAACAATACATTAAGGCATTATAACTGATATTACGGGTTTCTAAAAGGAGTTATAGCTCCTATTCAAAAGGAGCTAAAGGAGCTATAGTTTCACCCAACATGATTCCTGGCAGATTCCTGGCATGGTTTGTTTTATTGAATTTGATAGGAGGAGAAAGAGAAATATCAGATAGGAGGAGAAAAGCGGATGATTTGATTAAAGTTTGGGTTTTTAACCTATCGCTCCTTTCCAAAAGAAGCTTTAACCTATAGCTCCTTTCCAAAAGGAGCTATAATACTTACAACACGCCTTTGTAAAAGGCATACAAAGGCGTTATAAATCTGACTTGAACTCTTTGTCACATAGGAAACCTATAACGCCTTTTGAAAAGGAGCGATAGCATATTTTTACAAAACGTTTAGAAAGATGGATATTCCCCCAATTTGATTACAATTTATGGCCATTTCGGCCAAAAACTCGAATTTATGGTGGCGGTGAGAGTGGATCTGGTTTGGGAATTGTACGATTATATACATATATATGATGTGTATATGTGTTTATGTTTATATATATATATATATATATATATATATATATATATATATATAATAATGTTAATAGCCTAAAAAGGCTAGGCTGTTTTTTTTTTTTAATCCGCTGGCTAGGTTGTTGTGTAGTGCAAAAATTTAGGGGCTAGTTAAAGGAGATAGATGTACTTTTTCTAGCTAATTCACTTAGGCTCTGTTTGGAACTCAGGGAAAAGAAAGAAAAAGAAAGGAAAATTAAAGAATTTTCTCTCCTATTGTTTGGTTGTAGAGAAAGATAGAAGAAAATAAATATTTTGAGTGTCGTGAACAGTAATCCTTCTCTTTTATTTTCCTTTCCTTTCTTTTCCTTTCCATAAGGTCCAAACATAGCCTTAAAATTTTGTTGAGGCTATTGGAGATGCTTGATGAGCCCGTGAGTCCAATGAAAACATTGGTAAGGTTTCCAGTCCATCGAGCGTCCCAGAATACAAAAATACCCCTCACTTGCGAATGAAAGGACATGCTACAACGACGAAGATCTCTTCGTCTGAGGTCTGCCGGCCGCCTCCAACTTCGTCGGCGACCACATCTCAAACAAAATCTCGTCGGTCGCTTCCAACTCTGTCGCCGACCAGATCTCTGGTATCACGTCGTCCTTGTACCTCCTTAATCTTCTCTAAAATGTCAGGCGAAAACTTCTCGGTGAAGTTGATGGGGTGGTGGTTCAATTTTGTCGGCCATGGATGTAGTTAGAGAGAGAAAAACTTGATATTTGTAGAGGGAAGAAAATATCGTAACAGATCTCATAGAGAGAGAAAGAGAGAGAGAGAGAGAGAGAGAGAGAGAGAAGGCACTTGACATTTCTTTTATCATTGTTTTGGACTTTGTGGCATTAACTTTTAGACTTTGTGTGCTTTAAATTGACTGATGGTTTCAGAAAAACTAAATTTGAAAAAAGTGTCTTGGTTTATGTAATAATATTAAAAACGATTGTGGAATGTGTATTGTGTAGATGTCAAAAAATATTTCTTTTTGGGACTTTGATTTTTGCGCTTTACTTTTTACTGATGACGCTCCACTTTGTTCATGAAGTTATTAAATTAAAAGTAGAAAGCCATCAGTAAAAATTGGAGCGCGAAAATCAGTTTTCATATTTTTGGTCATATATATTTTAGTAATCGACAACATTTTGTTAGTAAAGTTGGCTCAAGAAAGTGTAATTATTTTTATAGATAACTAGATCTGTATTTTTTTGGCAGGATATAGAGAATATTATTTGACAAATTTCATTATTTGTGTTAACTATTATCCATGTCTTTTAAAAAAAAAAAAAACAAATAATGTTATCTTTGTCAATATATTCTACTCCTCTCAAAAATAAATTTACAGATACTATTATCTGTGTTAATCAATTTTCTGTATCTTCTAAAATAGTAACACATAATGTTATCGGTGCCAATTTATTAATGGTTTTACTAGTTTTTAAGGTATTAATTAGTAAAAGGGTGATTTGGTCGCAGGTCCACAATTACATTTTCACATCTATATAATTATAATAAAATTAACAAATGTGGTTATCTATCTACCCAAATCTATATTATTTATTATACCAAAAATATCAACAGATAATGTTATATCTACGAAATTTGTATTCTATATAATTGCATTACACCAACAAATGTGGTTATTTGTTCAAATCTATATTGTTTATTATTCCAAAAAAATCAACAGATAATGTTATCTCTCTGAAATGTAAGTAGTATCTATGAAATTTGTATTCTATATAACTGCATTAAACCAAAAGATGTGGTTATTTGTTCTAATCTATATTGTTTATTATTAACCTTATTTGTTAGTCTTTTTGGAATAATACATGGTAGTATATATTTGGACAGATAAGCACATCTGTTAATTTTATTGCAATTATAAAGAGTATAAATTGAACAGATAACCCTATCTAGAATAATAAAGAGTAGTGATTTGGACGAACAACTATATTTGTTAGTTTTATTGCAATTGTACAAAGTACAAATTTGAACAAATAACCCTATTTGAAATAATAAAGAGTATTGACTTAGAGAGATAACCACTTTGTTTGGTTGAGGTTTTAGAAAGTTATTTTTGAGAGTTGAGTGGTAATGAGTAGAAAGAGATTTATTGAAGACTGTGCCGAGAGTAAAAGTTACTCTCAAAATGGTGAACCAAGCGGAGTGAACAACATCTGGTATGGTCCAAAAGTGAACTCCTTTCTCTATTTTTTTAAAAGGAAGAATTGTTTTTCTATTGTGACAAAAGCATGTTCTCTATACACTAACATGGGGTACCCGATACCTTTACAGTTTGTTTGATAAAGGTTAAAATTTTAGAGGGGAGAAGAAGGATACAAAAAGAGGGGATATATAGATGGATATGATTTTTTTTTTTTTGATACTAGATGGATATGATACGAGGGAGGATCATTTTAGAAGAGGGAGAAAAAGTTACTACTTGGTTTGTTTTGTTATAGATAGACTAGGTTCTTCGCTCATGCCATGCTCGTCGAAGGAAAGAAGTTATGTTCAAGGGCAGCAATTTTTTGGGGTTTTTCCTTCAAATTTGTTCTGGCTGTATTTCGATCAGGGATTGGGTAAGTAGCAGGAAAAGGAAATAGAAAAAGTTATTAAATGTGATAGCTCGTAGCAAAAGATCTTGCAACTTTGCCCTTTTCCATTACCCTGCCGAAATCCTTGATCTAATCATAGCCTTAGTGAGCTCAGAGTAGTTGGTCACACACAGGGGAAGGATTTGCTGCAAACTATACAAGATTATATGTACAATTATGAAGAATTACATTTCATGCTCTCTTCCCAACACTTCCAAACAACTTGGTTGAGTTTAGTACAGACAACACTTTCCAAACCAAGGACACTATCCATATTCGAATTAAACTGAGTTACACTTTTACCTCCTAGCACAAACATGTACCTCCTAAAATCGTTAGATCTTTTGACCGTCAATTTTTTGGAACCCAATGCACCACACAACAGCACCAGCCTGTGGAAACAAATTCAGGAACTTTAGGGTCTATATGAGAAAAGTAGAAATATCACATTTGGTCAAGCAAAATGTATCTACGCTGGAATCAATACGAAGAGTAGAAGGAAGAGATCTACAAAATGAATGGAATTGTATGTCTCCTACCAAACAACATGGTATTCATACTTACATTAGCGTAACTCTTTTGCTACAACGGAGAAAGCACCATGAAAATTGTGGTATTATGATCTTTCGCAATTAATTTGCAAAATGCGGTCTTATCTATATCTCAGTAATTAGAACTTTATACATAAAGTTCAATGCAAAAGATACTATAGCCACAAAGGACCAATTATAAATGCATAGAGTAGAGAAGCACTCTTGCTATGGCATTGTGGCATGACGTTTCTGTGAAAAAGCCATTGACGTTTAACACATAAGCAAGAGCATTGAAATTAAAGACCAAGAAAAGTAAGGATCCCAAGAGTCGATGCTCAATGGAAGCTTCAGAAACTACTACAGTTCAATGCAAGTTTCCAAAAGACTGACCAAGACACAACCCAGTAGGCTTTCCAGCACTGGATCCTCGCACTTATAGGTTAAATGAGCTTTTGGAAGCAAATAAAACACCTCAGTGTATCCAGATGTAAACATTCATGGAAAAATGATGCAATAATTACTGACTTGGTAGAATATAAAACTCAAGATCAAAACATATCACTTTCGCAGGGTTTGCCAATCAGAATTATCATTGTGGCACTTAAATAGTGACTGCTTGGACTCACCAGTAGAGATTGGCATGTCTCATGCCTAGCCCCCTCCCCTATTTTTCTCACATTATCAAAATATTATTGAAATGTCATCCAACGGAATTCGTTTAAATCTTGACTTGCAATAAATGGTTCCACTGAAAATTTCTATGAACGTCTCACGAACAAGATCAAACTTTGTTAACATTATATCTTCAATAACCCAAGGATCAAAGTTGGTTATACAACAATTACATCTTCTCGAAAGCAAGTTCCAATGTGGTGTGAGTACGTTCTAAAAAAGTAAATTTAGCGATCCAAAGTAATCCCAAACTTTTTCCTATCCAAATCTACAGTCTAGAGATATAGAAACTTCAGCAGTAAAACACAAAAAGCTTTGTCATCCTACCTGACATATCACGTTTCTATTCTCGTTCCTCCTACTTGAACGATTTTGTTCTTTAAAGTTGCTTCCTGTTATACATGGTGTGAGTATGTTCCAAAAAAGTAAATTTAGCGATCCAAAATAATCCCAAACTTTTTCCTATCCAAATCTACAACCTAGAGATATGGAAACTTCAGCAGTAAAATACAAAAAGCTTGGTCATCCAACTTGACATATCACGTTTCTATTCTCGTTCCTCCTACCTGAATGATTTCTGTTCTTTAAAGTTGCTTTCTGTTATACATGGTTCCACAATCGTAATTTCATGAACATTTGACCTTGGTTGAATATCCAAACCATGGCCAAAAGAAACTATATGTCACTTATCTAAATAACAAACGATAACGAGATTGTAGGAAATCCACTTCTAGAGAAATAAATGCCCCATGTAGTGTACTATTCCAGCAGATGGTGTATACAAACCATATGCAGATACACATATCAAACCAAACAAAGCTTTACTAAACGATTGGGAAGTAAAATCAGAGATGAAATAGAGAACATACAAAGCAATACAACCACCCAGCATCCAGGAATTGGATAACCAACAAAAAGATTTCAGTTCCCTCTTCCACAGGGGCCAAGAAGCGACAGCCTAACTTGAGAACTCCCAAAACAAATCAGTAAGCAAGTAAGCAACTGATAAAACTATTAAATTTGGATTTACCTGAATGTGAATTCAACAATGAAAAAAACTCATGATTTCTTTCACCTTCTACAGATGTACCATAACTATTCACTTAGTAAAGCACATGATAGGCTGATAGCATTTCCATATACGAAATTAGCCATAGAGCCTAGATATCTCAATCCAAAACTTATCCACTTTACCGTTGGAATTCATCAATATGCCAAGCCAACAAATAATTTTTCAAAATAGCCACATTTCATATAAACCAATGAATCAACTATTGGGTTTGAAAGTGCAAGGCTGTGGAAGTGACAACGGATCTCTTCTGGACTCATTGTCATCCAAAAGCCTATGAAGCCTCTTATTTGACGCATACTGCCTATCAAAATGCTTCACTTGTACGAATTCAAATACACACAAATGCCCAAGAATTAACACCCTAAGCTGCAACAACGTAAGACAAAATCAAAAGCAGCTCTTGGAAAAGCTACCTGAGCTCCAATATCATTCAATTCTAGCAGTCAAAATTCAATTTCAGCAAATGACTTTCATCAACAAATTGATTAATCACTCATTCCTCCATCTTCTACACTTAGATATAAAGCTAAAAATGTTGTGATTGATCTAGATTCTAGAGTTTATTGTTTCTCTTTCTTTGTGGATTAGCAAAAACAATCACCCGAGATTGTAATATATATATATGTATCCAGAGATAAGTGCGCAAAATTGTCTTTAATTGGAAAAATGGCATGTCATCTAGTGGTCTTTTTTATATAAGTAGGAAATAGCAATCAGCAAGGGAAACCAATCAAAACATTAGCCATATAAACTTCTAACCATGACTTTAGTAGCCCAACATATATGCTTATAATATTCCACTAAAACCAGTTAACCATCCCAATTTAAGAACTGGCTACCACTAAAAAGCCATATAAGTAAGAAGTATAATGCAGTGTCATCCAAAGAAACCAAATTAGTTGTGACGAAATACTGAAATAGTAGCCCAAATATTATCCATTCATAGCCTACGTGCTTGACCGATTTCCTAGTCCTAAATTAATGGGTTGCCCCAAGCGTAGGGCGGAGATCGACGCAGCATAATATCCGGTAAGTCCGGAGTCGAATCCACAGAGACGGTGATGTGTGCTGACTAAAAATTCGGGTTGTAGAATTAAAATTAGCTCTTAGGTAGCTACCCCTTGTTGTTTTGTTTGAGATTAACTAAAACTTAAGAAAAATAACTTTTCTTTTCAAATAATTAAAAAGAGGTACAGTCGTAGGGTTCATAGCACTCGTAACCAGTCCAGATCAACCTGCTCAATTTGGTATTCTTAAAAATGTTCAATTTTGGATTGAAAAGATACCCCGCAAGATGCGAAACCTTAGGGTCGCCGTATACCCATGCGCAGCGGAGAATGGGTTTTGGACCCCCATTCCCCCGTTCACAAGGGCTCCGACAATGCCCAGATTCGTCCGCGGGAAGTATTTTTCCAATCTTAAATCATTTTTACATTGTTTGATAAAAAGAGCAGTACCCGAACTGATCACGGCGTGCTAATCACCCCGCGACCCTACCTATATCACTACTCACTAATCATTATGTGATAAACAAAAGAAACCCTAAATTGAAACATGATTCTATTACGCAAGATGAAAAATAAACAAAAAAATAACAATTAATTAAATACCAATGAATAACTTTAATAAAGAACAGAAATCAATACGAGTTACCGGTGTGCGGAGATCTAAACAAAACTTAAAAGAGAAAAACAAAGCTTCGAAGAAATCAATACTGTAAAATAAAGGTCGGAGTGTGTACTGAAAATACAGTGGGAGAAATTGCAGCCCTGTTCTTTCTTTAACCCTCGATCGCTGCTTGTGTTTTTCTCTGACAACCCTCCGTTCTCCCTTCTCGCAGCTCTCTGTCCTCCCTTTTATATTTTTTTCCGCTGACAGCCGCCCCCTTTTTTTTCAAAAGCTGCTGCCGACCGTTTTTTTTCAAAAACTGCTGCCGATTAGTTTTTTCCAAAAGCTAAAGCTGCTTTTGACTTTTTTTTTCAAAAGCTGCTTCCCACGTAGACGGTAGGGTAAAAAAAAGTTGTTTTTTTTACAGGCATTGAAGGGAAGAATCACATAGAGGCCCTTGGGTTTCATCTACTTCGCGCTTTGACCCAAAACTTTTGCTACCTTCCGTTTTTACCCAAAATCTTGAAAATCGAGCTCGAGCAACCTTTATACATAACAACAAATAATAACAATCAGTTAACAAAAATAAATGACTAATAAATATAGATTGGAGGGCGAAAATATACATATTTTAGCACTTATCACACCCCCCAACTTACATTTTGCTAGTCCTCGAGCAAAGAGAATAATAAAAAATAAATAAATTCTAACTATGTCACTTTCGTAGGACTCACGATTGCACTTAGCATGTGCAACAAGCCTTTTAAACCCCTAGGCGATCCCCAGAGGACGAGTGGAGTCTCGTGAGGGTTTACAGCAATGAACACCCGCAAACATTGTGAATACTTTTCACATGAACCCCAAAAACCTGTAAGACGGCTTAATGATATTTCAAGCAAAGAATATGAAGCCATCGCGATGAGATAATGGGCATAAACAGTTCTAGATACTATCAAGTCAGAAAAATAAGTCATGGCACCTATACTCAGCGTGTGTGAACAAGGGCTTCGGTTACTAGTGAAAAATAATCAAAAATTCTCTCCGGACCGAGTCTCGACTTCAAATCTCACCGTGTCATGCACTCAACAAATGAAATCACTCGAAACAAGGTGCATATTACTCTCAATATGTGCAGTCGGAAATATGTAACTGAAAGCAAAATGCTCTGCACAAGTTGACACAAAAAGAAAGCTCTACAAAGTGGATACACGATCTCATGAACGGAATGCCAAGTATTGAAAACTCTTTCTATCCACCAATTCACAGCCCATTGCCCCTAGGATCAAATAGGACTTTCATTCTGGTTATAACGTTAGGTAAGAGAAAGTATTTCAAGGTTAGGGTAAAACATTCAAGTGTCTGAGAATAAACTAACCACAACTCACATAGGACAAATATAACGATGCGTTCCCTCTTTCTTTCTTTATTTTCTTTTTTTTTTTCTTTTTTTTTCTTTTTCTCTTTTCAACTTCACCATATTTCTCTCCCTAACTCTTTAATACAATCTCACATTAAGAACAAATGTTTCTTCTTCTACAATAATTTTGGTGTGTCCTTCCTTTTTGTCTTTCTCTCTCTTTTTCTCTTTTGAATGGGAAAGATCACCAACAATCAAAGTTCAATTCACAATTCCACTCATCCCCCTCTCAATAATTCACCTTCACATTATTAACTAACCATTCTCAAGACACAATATAGATGGTGGAGCTCAACAAGAAAAAGGTTGTATGCACGAGGCTCAAATTGGTTCATAAGTGATAAATGTGTGAATGAAGAAACGAACCGGCTCTAAATAGCAAAGATGGCCTATAATCCTCTCCAATGGGCAACACAACCATGCAACTTTCTAAATCCAAGAGATAAGTAGGCAATTCAAAACATTTCCAACACTTGACGACAAAAATAATGAGATCAACAACGAATTTTTTTTTTTTATTTATGACAAACAAGAGTTTATTTGACACCACTCCAAGAAAAGATAAGGCTCTAAACTCACATGGGGCATAAGTCTCCACTAAACTAGCCATCAAGAATAATCAAGTCACAACTCACAAGTAACCAAAGCCCAAACAGACGTGAAGTGCAAATGTGCTAAAAATAAATGCCATGACAAATTCTTCGCGACAAGCTAGTAAAAAGAACTACAATGCCACCACAATATTAAAAGAATGACTACCATATCTCAATCAATCGCAAGCCAATCTCGACAGCTTTCAAGTCTCATGCAAAAAGAAATCCACTATTTTTTTTTTTTTTTTTTTTTTGACAAAATAAAAGTAAGTAAAAGAACAAAGTGATCCTTCCCCCCAACTTGAACTAGTCAATGTCCGCATTGAAAGCATGAAAAATAACGATAGGACAGAAACATAAAAGAGAGGAGAGATATCACCTCGAAAAGGAGGGCTAAGCAGAGTAAACTATAGATAGAGGGAGACCCCCCAACTTGGATCGAACAATCTGCAAAAATGTTAGCCTCCAAGACAGCAAGAAAAATAACTAAAAGAAATAAACAAAGCAAGAAATAAAATAAAAGACACAAAATTAAACCATCCACTTTCTTCACGCAAAAGACACGGGTACTACTTTTCTCCCTGGCCAAAGACTGTGTTTCCCTATTTGTTGGAAGGACAGTATGCATAGGATTCAACGATATCTTGAGAAGTAGTGCCATCATCTAATAGGCTGTCACTCCCTCTGGGGCTTCCAGATTCCTTACCCACCACTCCGTTTGTGAAGCAATCTCCACAGAGTTTGGACATTAAAGTCAGATGGTTCAGACAGAATTCTCGCTGCTAACTACGTGCCTGCCGTCAGACCCAACCTCCTAAGTACTACATACATAGCTTTGACCAGGTGGCTATACCAAACCATTATGCTAATTTTTTCCCTTTTCCAAATTCTACTTTTTTTTTTTTTAACAAGAAATAAAAGAACGAGTGTACAAAGATTATTCCCAAAACCCAAGTCAATGATGGGTACCACTATTGCTAGGGGCCGGGTCCACTTCTTAGTGAAGACAGTGGTACGCGAAAGCTACCCGTCGGAACGTAGCCCAACGGCTACACAACAGGGTCATCCGAATAAACAGGATCGACCAAAACCTCATCAGGTTCACCTATTTCCACATATTCCAAAAATGATTTTAGACGTTGCCCGTTAACCTTGGAAATATTATTATTTTTCGGGTCACAAATATCTACAGAACCATTCGGGTAAACCTTATGCACAACGTAGGGACCGTCCCACCGGGACCTCAACTTACCAGGAAATAAATGAAGGCGCGAGTTATACAGTAACACTTTCTGACCAACACTAAAGGTTTTGCGCTGAATATTTCTATCATGATACGCCTTAACCTTAGCCTTATAAATACTCGCACTCTCATACGCATCATTCCTAATTTCCTCAAGCTCACACAACTGGAGCTTCCTATGGGCACCCGCCTCAGGTAAACGCGCGTTTAGCGTCTTAATGGCCCAATAGGCCTTATGCTCCATCTCAACGGGCAAGTGGCAGGCCTTACCATAAACAAGCCGGTAGGGTGAAGCACCTAACACGGTCTTGTAAGCAGTGCGGTAGGCCCACAAGGCATCAGTCAACCGAAGTGACCAATCCTTCCTATTCGGGTTCACGGTCTTCTCTAGAATCCCCTTAATCTCGCGATTTGCTAGCTCAGCCTGACCGTTGGTTTGAGGGTGATAAGCAGTAGACACCTTGTGAGAGATGCCATACTTGTTCATTAACGCCCCAAAAGACCTATTGCAAAAGTGTGTGCCCTGATCAGAGATAATGGCACGTGGCATGCCAAACCTTGACAAAATGTTAGTTCGCAAGAACTCTAGCACGACCTTAGAATCGCTGGTCTTAGTGGGAATTGCCTCAACCCACTTGGAAACGTAATCCACCGCCAGGAGGATGTACTCATAACCGTATGACACCGGAAACGGGCCCATGAAATCAATACCCCAACAATCGAAGACCTCTATCACAAAATGTTTTGTAGGGGCATCATATTCCGCGGGCCAACCTTGCCTAATTTCTGACACCGGTCACACGACTTACAAAAGACGTATGCATCCTTAAAAAGACTCGGCCAAAAGAAACCACACTCACTGACCTTGGCGGCGGTCTTCTTTGCGGAGAAATGACCTCCGCACGCCTCGGTGTGACAAAACTCTAAAATTCCCCTTTTATCAGTTTCGGGGACACACCGGCGCACTATCTGGTCCGCGCAATACTTGAACACATATGGATCATCATAAATATATTGCCTGACCTCTCTCAAAAATCGCTGCTTCTCAGCTGTGGACCAATGGGGTGGAATTTGCCCAGTCACCAAATAATTGGCGATATCTGCAAACCATGGGCACACATTAGCAGCGAACAACTGCTCGTCAGGGAAAGAATCCACAATGGGGAGATGAGAGGTGGGGTCCTCAAACTCCAGACGAGACAGGTGGTCGGCTACTACATTCTCAACCCCTTTCTTATCCTTAATCACAAGGTGGAATTCTTGCAGCAAAAGAATCCACCGGATAAGGCGAGCCTTCGCATCCTGCTTGGTCATCAAATACTTCAAGGCCGCATGATCGGTATACACCACAATCTGCGAACCCACCAAGTAGGACCGAAACTTGTCTAAGGCAAACACCACCGCGAGCAATTCCTTCTCGGTAGTGGTGTAGTTCATTTGTGCCTCATTTAGCGTCTTGCTCGCGTAATAAACGACGCATGGCTCTTTCCCTCGCCTCTGCCCTAAAACCGCTCCGACTGCATAGTCGGAGGCGTCACACATCAACTCAAATGGCAAACTCCAATCTGGAGGCTGAACAATCGGCGGAGTAGTGAGACTCCGCTTCAATGTCTGAAAAGCCTCCTTACACGCCTCGGACCATACAAAGGGCGTGTCTTTTGACAGTAAATGGCACAACGGCCGGGAGATAGCACTGAATCCCTTAATGAAACGCCTATAGAAACCGGCGTGACCGAGGAAAGATCGAATGTCTTTTACAGACTTTGGAGTGGGAAGATTTGCGATCAAATCAATCTTCGCCTTATCCACCTCAATACCCTTGGATGAGACAATGTGTCCTAACACAATCCCTTGGGTCACCATGAAGTGGCACTTCTCCCAATTAAGCACAAGTTGCTTTTCCTCGCACCGTTGCAAGACCTTTCCTAAGTTCTCGAGGCATTCGTCAAACGAGTCCCCGAAAACTGAAAAGTCATCCATAAACACCTCCACGATCTTCTCTACCATGTCGCTAAAAATTCCCATCATGCACCTTGAAAAGGTTCCGGGAGCATTGCACAAGCCAAAGGGCATGCGACGGTAGGCAAACGTACCATAAGGGCACGTGAAGGTGGTCTTCTCCTGATCCTCCATGGCTATCTCAATCTGATTGTAGCCAGAGTACCCATCCAGGAAGCAATAGAATGCCCGACCAGCCACCCTCTCCAAAATTTGATCAATGAATGGGAGAGGGAAATGGTCTTTCCGGGTGCTCGCATTGAGCTTCCGGTAATCGATACAAACTCGCCACCCGGTTTGAACACGGGTCGGCACTAGTTCGCCCTCGCCGTTTCTCACGACGGTCACTCCTGCTTTCTTAGGCACCACCTGCACTGGGCTCACCCACTCACTATGGGCTATCGGGTAAATAATACCCGCATCTAAAAGCTTCAGCACCTCAGCCCGAACCACCTCCTTCATATTGGGGTTCAGACGACGCTGAGGTTGCCTAGTAGGCTTCACATCCTCATCTAGAAAAATGCGGTGTGTACACACCGTTGGACTAATACCCTGCAAATCTGCTATTGTCCAGCCTATCGCACCCACGTGCTTTCTCAACATGGTAAGCAACTTAGCCTCTTGATCTTCCTCAAGGGATGAAGAGATCACAACCGGAAAAGTATCATCGCCTTTAAGGAAGGCATACTTAAGTGTGTCCGGCAGAGGCTTTAGCTCTGGTTTAGGTGGCTGGACAGACGATGGGAAAGCTGTAGGAAATGGGGCGCCCAGCGGCTCAAGAACTGGGTTCCAAGCGGCGCCACACACATCCTCCACTGCAAGCATCTCCATTAAACTTCCTACATCTGGAGAATCTAAAAATGACGCCTCCTCGGCGGTTAAGGTTATCTCCAGAGGATCCTTGTATAACACACTATCGACATGCTCTTGTACCAGCGTGTCGATCAAACTCACCTCATATATCTCCTCATCATCCTCAACCCGGCTATCCACGTTGAAAACATTCACCTCCATTTTCAAGTCCCCAAACGACAATTGGACTTGTCCAGTTTTGCAATTCATGACAGCACTGGAGGTGGCTAAAAATGGACGGCCTAGGATGATAGGAGTCTTTTCAAAGACCTCTGGTATTGGGCATGTATCCAGGACAATGAAGTCGACTGGAAAAAGAAACTCGCCCACTTGAATTAGAACATCCTCCACCACCCCCTTTGGAATTCTCACACTCCGGTCAGCCAACTGTAGCGTGACTGGAGTGGCTTTCAAATCGCTTAAGCCAAGTTTCAAGTATACTGAATAGGGGAGCAGGTTGACACTCGCTCCTAAATCTAGTAAAGCCTTATCGAACTTTTGGCCTACAATCGCTATAGGGATGGTGGGACAACCAGGGTCCTTACACTTGGTGGGGATCTCAGTTTGGAGAATGGAGCTCACTTGCTCCGTCAGAAGCACTTTGTCCTGACTCTTGGTTCTCCGCTTCGACGTGCACAGATCCTTCAAGACTTTAGCAAACTGAGGAATTGCGTCAATGGCTTCCATCAAAGAAATAGGAAACTGAACTTTCTTGAATAATTCAAGCATTTGAAAGTTCACATTGACCTTAGGCTTCGCCACCAAGCGATTTGGATATGGAGCGACGGGTGGTGTTGGAGTCGTGGGGGCCGCAGTTGCAGGCACCACCACTTCAGGAGATTCCGCCTCTTTCTCTACTTCAGGAACACTTCCCAAGATTGGAATGATTGCTGGAATAGCTACCGGCACCGAGGGTGGCACCGATTTCTGCTTTGGGGGCAAATCTTTGTCAATCACCTTCCCACTTCTGAGAGTGGTGATCGCTTTAGCATCTTCCAGACTGAGATTCGGATTACTTGGGCCAGAAGAATCGCCCACATAATGGGTACCAGCGGCATTGACTAAAGGTTGAGAAGGAAACTTTCCCTTCTCCTGTTGGATTTGTCCAACTGCCGCCGTCAACTGGGTCAATTGGGTCCTAATGTCACCAATTGCCTGTTTGGTTTGTTCAGTGAAGCTTAACTGAGACTGCATGAGAGCCTTCATCATCTCATCAGTCTGTTTATCCCGCGGGGGATGGTTTATGCCTGGGGGTGGTCCAAAAGATGAAGGACCGAACCCCTGCTGCTGCTGAGGTGGGTAACGAAATTGGGTCATTTGGCCTTGAGGAGGCCGGAATTGCTGAACTTGTGGCTGAGGTGGTGCTTGGGGTTGCACCGGGGCTTTTTGATCCCTCCAACTCAAAAGTGGGTTTTGGGCCCACCCTGGATTGTAGGTATTTGAATAAGGATCCCAACGCTGGTTAAGTGCGTTCACCTCAGCCTGGTTACTATGGTATGCGTCTTTGACAATGGGAAATGCGGGGCAAGCAGTGACAAGATGCCCCGGACACTCACATAACGCACACACCTCTTCGACTTTCACCTCATTCACCTGATGGACTTGCTTAAGCTTCAAGTCCTCTAATTGTTTAGCCATCTTGTCCAGCTGAGACTGGACATTGTGCTCTCGCACACTAGAAGGAAAAATGCCAGACCCACTGGGTCCCTGTGCAGCCATGGCCCTATCACCGAGGTCGGAAGGTTCCCAACTTCGGTGCTTCTCGGCCAACTCTTCGAGAAAGTCCCACGCATCGTCCGGGGACTTATCTAGAAAATCCTCCTCTTTACAGAGGTACTCCATTTGTTGGACCGTAGCAACATTCAAGCCCAAATAGAAAAATGACACCAACTGGTGTTTCATGAAACCATGATGTGGTAAGGACAACAACAAGTCCTTGAACCGCTCCCAGCACCTTAAAAACGACTCGCCCTCTTTCTGCTTATACGATTGGATTTGGCGAGTCAGGTACTTCGATTTACTTTCCGAGAAATATTTCTTGTAGAATAAATCTCGGACAGCAGCCCACGTCGTGAGAGATTGTGGCTTCTGCATCCGCAGCCACTTATCTGCATTGTCCCTGAGCGAGGCTGGGAAAAGCTTAAGGCAAGCATTCTCCCACTGAGTAGTGGTGGCCAGGGTGCGCACCAAGCCCTCGAAATGACGGACGTGCTCATACGGATCCTCATTCTCCTTCCCATGAAACAAGGGAAGGGCATTATGTGTACCAGGTTTAATGGTGAAAGCATTACGTGCTTCCACCGTCTCGGTTGGTAAAACTATTGGACTGAGAGGAGTGGTCCTCTCAGGATGCATGTGTGCACGCATCGACATCGGTGGCTCTGCTATTGGTGGCTCAATTATTAAATCAACAAAAAGAGCACCGATATCAAAAGAATCACCACTAAAAGACTCTCCCTCCACGATTACTTTCGGCTCTCTCTCAATGGCTACGAGACGCCTGGTATTGTCTCGGTAGTACTTAGGCTTTAGTGGTGATTGCTTTCCTACAATGGAGGATTGCGCACCTCTACCTATGATGGCTCAAACAAAATTAAAAAGAAAAAATAAAAATAAAAAATAAAACTAACTACCCGAATTCTTTAACACACGTTACCGTCCCCGGCAACGGCGCCAAAAATGCTTGACCGATTTCCTAGTCCTAAATTAATGGGTTGCCCCAAGCGTAGGGCGGAGATCGACGCAGCATAATATCCGGTAAGTCCGGAGTCGAATCCACAGAGACGGTGATGTGTGCTGACTAAAAATTCGGGTTGTAGAATTAAAATTAGCTCTTAGGTAGCTACCCCTTGTTGTTTTGTTTGAGATTAACTAAAACTTAAGAAAAATAACTTTTCTTTTCAAATAATTAAAAAGAGGTACAGTCGTAGGGTTCATAGCACTCGTAACCAGTCCAGATCAACCTGCTCAATTTGGTATTCTTAAAAATGTTCAATTTTGGATTGAAAAGATACCCCGCAAGATGCGAAACCTTAGGGTCGCCGTATACCCATGCGCAGCGGAGAATGGGTTTTGGACCCCCATTCCCCCGTTCACAAGGGCTCCGACAATGCCCAGATTCGTCCGCGGGAAGTATTTTTCCAATCTTAAATCATTTTTACATTGTTTGATAAAAAGAGCAGTACCCGAACTGATCACGGCGTGCTAATCACCCCGCGACCCTACCTATATCACTACTCACTAATCATTATGTGATAAACAAAAGAAACCCTAAATTGAAACATGATTCTATTACGCAAGATGAAAAATAAACAAAAAAATAACAATTAATTAAATACCAATGAATAACTTTAATAAAGAACAGAAATCAATACGAGTTACCGGTGTGCGGAGATCTAAACAAAACTTAAAAGAGAAAAACAAAGCTTCGAAGAAATCAATACTGTAAAATAAAGGTCGGAGTGTGTACTGAAAATACAGTGGGAGAAATTGCAGCCCTGTTCTTTCTTTAACCCTCGATCGCTGCTTGTGTTTTTCTCTGACAACCCTCCGTTCTCCCTTCTCGCAGCTCTCTGTCCTCCCTTTTATATTTTTTTCCGCTGACAGCCGCCCCCTTTTTTTTCAAAAGCTGCTGCCGACCGTTTTTTTTCAAAAACTGCTGCCGATTAGTTTTTTCCAAAAGCTAAAGCTGCTTTTGACTTTTTTTTTCAAAAGCTGCTTCCCACGTAGACGGTAGGGTAAAAAAAAGTTGTTTTTTTTACAGGCATTGAAGGGAAGAATCACATAGAGGCCCTTGGGTTTCATCTACTTCGCGCTTTGACCCAAAACTTTTGCTACCTTCCGTTTTTACCCAAAATCTTGAAAATCGAGCTCGAGCAACCTTTATACATAACAACAAATAATAACAATCAGTTAACAAAAATAAATGACTAATAAATATAGATTGGAGGGCGAAAATATACATATTTTAGCACTTATCACTACGTGTGGAGTTTAAGACGTGCCCGTTGCTGCATGGATATGGAATAATTCACATTAATGTACATAAAGCATGAAAGCACAGGCTGGACAAAGTTTGAAACTGAAACTTTGTTTTGCTCAGCCACACTAAACTGATGAAAAGTTTTTTAGGAAAACAGATTTGTGGTGTAGAACATAGACTAGTAAATTTTCATAAAGGATTGACCAGAGAAAGTAGAATAGCAGCATGCTAAATTTACTCTTATAGCATCGGAGTTGCTTAGTCAGTCAGTCTTCTTGGTGTTGCTCCTTGTTTCTGTTTTGAAAATTATAACTGACACCAAAAGCATGAAAATTATAACTCACACTCATCATTCATGTTAAAAAAATATGTCAAGATCAAAAATAACACTTTTCATACTTGATGTGAAACGCACCACCCTCTTTGTACTTGAATAGCCATTCATAAAAAACGAACCACCACAACAGAATTTGGTTTTTGTGGGAAAAACGATAGCATGCAACATTTGATGAATTAATGGTTTGTCTAATTATAAAGAAGGGAGTAACGTAAACAAGTACCACAAATGGGAAAGATGGGAAATCATTGCGAGCAGCCACTACAAATGAGCTAGGAAAATAATGGCACAAAACATGTTCCGTTGATTTATCTGGGTTTATTGAAGCTTTCAATTGTAAACTTTAATAAATTTTATGCAAGTATTTCTGTAACTAATACTACTGTCCTTCAAAATTAGTCTTATGACAAAGACAAATAACAGTTATTTCGCATGCCCATGAAGTAGATCCGTAGGCTTAAATTAATCAACGCAAAATATATACGAAGTTGCAAGAGTGAAAAGTTAATAGGCAACCAGCCACAAAAATTCCCCTGTAACAGGGGAAACGGAAACTACGGTCCACCATCAAGCATCTTGGCTGAGTTGGCTCTCCCAACCCATTCCGTCTCACCACTTGCCAGATCAGGTTTGAGTTCTCTTGTTCAGATCAATCAGTATCAGATCAACAAACAAAATAGAAAATCAAACAAAAGCATATGAAACCCATCATCAAGAGGTTGAGAGAGATACCAGTTAATCGGCGATCAAGGTGTGGAAGAAGTGTTTTTCGTAGTAGGTTTTGTCTTGTAGCTTCCAATCTCAGCAGTACCGGGGAGCCAAGTTTGGTTGAATCAAATCAACAATCAATATTTCTGAAAAACAATTTAACAGTCAATAATCAAAAGCCCTAAGTGTATAAATCAAATACCACATGCAATCAACAATACAAAATAATTAGAAGCCTTAAATACCTATATTCCCTGAAACCCTTACTCGACAACACAGATCTTCCAAAACTGCACCAATGAACCCACCAAACTACATCCCAGCAAGCCGATGCCGTGAAATAGATTGGCGCAAGCCCAGACCAAAATCAGTCAGCAGCCACCTCAGTTCCTCCCGTCTCTTTACCATTTTAACCTGTCCCATGAAATCTGAAATCTCGCGACGCCTTGGTTGCGGTCCATCCGATTTTGCTTTCGGTGACGGAAAACCTCTGAGAGATTTGGGGGTTTGGTATAGGGTTAGCTTCGTAGTGGAAGGAGCTCAGAGGAGAGAGGGATTGGCGGGGAGAGTGCCAAATCACGAACCAGCAAATTAAAGACTCCGGTCGAACAACGGGAAAATCGGCATGATTTGACCATTAGGAAAGCACCATCCGCTGAAACCGTAGACTCCTCTGTTCCAACACACGCAAACGGGAATGCTTTTTCTTCGTTGCCTTCTCTTTCTCTCTCTCTCTCTCTCTCAAACGCCGTTCTCTGCAATTTTGTTTCTCTATGTAAAAAACAACGTAAAAAGGGAAGAAGTAATAAAGTGGTAGGAGGGAGAAAGCGACGGAGAACGCGCCACGTGGACAGGAGTGAAATTACAATTATGCCCATCTGACTAAGTTTGTACTGTTTGCAATTGAGGGGTAAATATGTCCCAAATTGAAAGTTGGACCTCCGAAAAACTCCTCCTTTATATATACTAGGGTGTTAGCAACGTGCTACGCATGTTCGGTCATGTTCGTTAGTCTAATAATCAAATGTGCTTAGCTTTTATTGTTTAATTTTTTAGCTTATTTGGGTTGTTTTTTGGAGATTGTTGTAAAACAAGGGAATTGAAATTACGGATTATCTTTTTTGGGCGTTGGAAGTCAGCCGACCGCCGCCGCATCTTGGGTTGGTTCCTCCACAATTCCCCATAGACAAAACTAATCTCTGATACGCATTGACTCAGATTGGATCAAGGAAGCACTTGACTGGAGCCCCCAACAAGAAAATCAAGAATTTACCACATATCCACAGGAAAGGAAGATCTCGATAACTATATTAGAGACTTCACTATGTGCATTATTGATGGTAGCAAGTAAAGTGATTTTATAACAGAGATTGGCACTTCAATGCTAACTAAAAGCTTCGGTGGCATATGCATGAGTTTGGGGCTTTTTCACTACCAGTTTACTGCCTGCTTCAAATCTCCTTCCACATGCACCACCTGCTAATTCAGACTACAGATATATAGTTATGCAAATTACGAGTGTGAATCCATACCAAATCAACACTTGTACAATAGTGGCCCCATAAAAAAACATCAAACAAAAAGTTCAGTTACTTTACAATGCAAACTTGTCAGTTAAGTTTTTAACCTTTTCTTCTCCAGGATAGCCTTTGTTCAGTTTCTCTACCAGTTTGTACAGTGTAACTGAAATCCTTAAGCAATAAACCATTATCTAACATATTCGAATCGAGCTCATGATGTGGGATATTTGAACAGCAGGATTTGAGAAGTTTAATTAAACTGATAATAGTATAAAATGCATGGCTGACAACATTTCTATGAATCTGCTTAGGAGGAATATTTCCACGCATAGTTGAAGTGATACCATTCTCCATTATTTCAAATAGCATAGTCAATATAAAGATTGCAATACCAAAACTATTTGGCATAGTTTACTACATTAATTGATGCCATAAAGCGATTGTATCAAAGATATGATGGAAAGTCATTCTAAAAGTGTCGATGTGAGAAAGTGTAACACTTCGAGCAAAAGCTTCAGAGCTGGGGTCACGGCAAGACCCTTTGGATTTGCGATAGAAATGGGAGCTAAGGAGAAAGGGCCAACCAAACAATTTGTTGGTACTTTTCTCTCCATTTCTCACCAACTTATTCAATGTAAATGAGTGTTTGGAGAGTAATTTGTATTTACAAATGACCTGTACATCTTTCATGCAAATTAAGCTATTTCTAGAGTAATCTGTATTTACACTGGACTCATACTATACTACATAAGAATCCAACTAAAGCCATAAAAGAACCATGCACCTAATGTCTAAATAATCAGATTGTTCAAAATACGGGTCTTAACAAGCAAAAGCAACAAAATAACTCCGGAATCTCATTCGCACTTAGAGTTCACCGAGCAACAATATTTGGTAGTTTTCCCCTACGAATGTTAGCAAAATAAAAAGGAAGACCATACCTAAAGACAATATTTCCTGAATCCGTTAAACGTCCCACACGTACTCTAACATTGAGTCCATATCTCAGCTGTAACAAATATTGCCAATTAAAGTTATCTCAAGCAATTTTGTATGGTAGTCAAGTAGTGTTTCCCTTCTAAGAAGGAAAGCAACACTGCATTACTACACAGAAAACCAAACTATCAAGCCATGCATACTAATCTGTAAAATGAGTATGCTACAAATATTCAATAACATTAGATTATTAGACCTTGGGTAACAACTGATTATTAGGAGTAGCTCCAACATTAGCATAATCAAACAAAATCAAGGAGAGCTCATGGTAATTATGCCTAACAATCAGCAAGCACTCTCTGACCTAGAGGAGCAAGAAGATAATAAAACTTGGAAACACCATGTTCAACAATAAATGGTATATCAACCATTTTCTACAGAGCAACAACCTACACAAAGTAAATCAATTCGTTAATTAGAAGATTATTCTTCTGGCATGTCATCAACAAGCATTTCAAACTGCCTATAAAGAAACAACAAGTAGCATTTCAAACTCATCGGTACTTTTTTGGGGAAAAAATAGGGAAGTACTCATCAATTATTGTAGCAAGGGCCAATGATTTTGCTTTCGAGAAAGACAACATGAACTCATGTAACTTACTTGCTGTCTCCTTCAAAGTCAATCGAGACCACATCATCTTCAGTGCAACCCAGGATTCCCTTTAGCTTTCCTTCTGACTCCTCACTGATAACCACCCGAGAAAGATAAATATGAACCAAAAAATTCAATGAAAGAGACAAAAGATTAGTACTCATAAAACTAACTATCTGGAAATATAACAAACAAGGAGGTAGCTCTATAACATACATAAAGTCATTCTCTTTGCCAATCCTTATTTTATAGCAGGTTTGATTTCGTCATATAGCCTTCTTCTCCAGTCTCACGGTGAGGTCAACCACTGAGATATCAACGTTGGGAACACGAAAAGCCATTTGAGTTAATTTTCCATTTAATGCAAGAAACACCTTACCAATAGCCTTAGAAAACACAAAATCCCCACACAATACGATGGGTTTTTTTTTTTTTTTTTGGATAGGCCACAATAAGATGGAGTTAGGAACCAGATATTTCAAGAAACTTCTGTTTTTGGCAGTGGTGTCAAGCTCAACACCAAAACTAACAACTGAATTGCATTTTACAAAACAATGTACAACTACAAATTTAACCCAAACAGCTCCACAAAGCCCTTAACTACCATGAGTGGAGGGAAGAAAACTATCAGTGTAATGATAAATCTGCCCTTCGGCTCAAAAAGTGTCAATTTCTTGCCACCGTTGTGGAAACGTAGGATCAAAAGATTGACTCACCGAGATGTAAATGAAAATGTACTATTGTATGCCCTGATATGTAGGGATGGCCATCTCGACCGATCCGTCCGTATCCGATCCGTTATCCGTCCCGAATGGATCGGATTTTTCGGATATTGGGGCGAATTTGGATTTATTTTTCAAAAAAAATTCGGAGATCGGATCGGATTCGAAGGTAAGTTTGCCTCCGATCCGATCCGCCCCCGATCTGATCCGCCCCAAATCCGATAACCGATCCGCCTCCGAATATCCGACTATATAAATACCTCATATTTTTTGGTTAGTCAATAGTCAGTCTCCTACCCAATTGACTTCACTTCACACAACCCTCCTCGCCCATGACTTCTCCCCCTTCTCTCTCTCCTCCCCAACCCGCCTCCCTCTCTCTAAAAAAAAACCCTCCGGCAACGGAGAGATACGGCAATCTCCCCTCAGGAACGCGGCAGCGAGACTCCCTCTCCATGTTACTTTTATTTTTTTAATTTTTTTTCAATCTGAGTTTTTTTTTTATCGAGTTCTAATCTATTTTTTTTTTCCAAATTCAGATTCGGATATCTGTTCCCCGTTTGGATCGGGGATGAAGGACAAAAATATAATCCGTTCGGAGTTCGGGGCGGATTCGAAGGGCGGGTGGAGGGTTCGGATTCGGATTAGGATATTGCAATATTCGCCTCCGATCCGCCCCGTTGCCATCCCTACTGATATGCTTTAAGAAATGTGCAGATTCTGCTCTTGAACCAGAATAAAGCTCCAATAGTACTTCTAAATGATCACTCACTATCTGGTAAAACACCAGTCAACAGATGCAAAGAGAACAATAGCGGTTCCAAAAAACCTTTGTCCACTTATCATACACGAACACATCAAAACAAAAACATATCAATACCCTAAAAGAATTCTAGGTTTCACATCACTAAAACAAACGAAATCTCGTTACGGCACCACAATCTCATTTTTGCGGTGGAGAGTCGGTCTAGCTTGTTGGGCTAATAATTAAATGTACTTAGCGTTTATTGTTTAATTTTTAGGTCATTTGGGTTGATTTTGGAGATTGTTGTAAAATAAGGGCAAATTACGGATTATCTTTTTGAAGTTTGTTCATTTGGTAGATGACCGTTTTGTATTTTACTAATGGCTAGTCGCTTACCTATGGTTTCGGCCTAAAGTGCTGCTATTGTGCTTTGCACGAAAATATTGTGCCTGCTGGATTAAAACTTGATTAAGGAAATACTTTCATTCATGAGTAATAACCCTATTTTCTGCAAATGAGTTTGGCATTTGCTAAGGTGAAATGGCAAACTATAGAAGAATCGGAAATAATTTGGTAATGCAAACTGGGGGGGCCCAAAAAATGATCCAGACATTTGTTCTTTTTTAATATGTGTCAAGTACCTACTGTGGAAAACAACGAAATGCAGATGGTAAGCCGAGTAAAGTGGGTAGACTTGGTAAAGGGATGGGCCGTTCAATATTCTTGGATTAACAGTTAAGGAACTGATGTAATGAATATTGCTATAAATACAACTCTCGGTCGAAGGTATTTCTCATTGGATTATGCTGCAAAAAAGGTAAGATAGATGTCCTTAGTCCTAATTCATGGAAAATACTAAAATTAGATTTCTACAGCAAAAACAATACAATAAAATTCAGAATTGCTTCATATCAAACTAACCAAGTACTTCACTCCAAAAAAAAAAACTAACCCTAGAACGGCAATCTAACAACAAATCGACGCAAACACCTGGACACTTTGATGGGCCAAAGAGACCAAAGAAGGAGAATAGATAGATAAATTTCTCTCATTGCTACCGTAATCTACGTTAGGGTTCTAATACCAAACAATCACAACCGATCATTGGCCTTAATTTCAACAAAAATAGCAAAGCAAACCAAGACAATTTGGAAAAGGGCCAAATAAACCCTAACCTGCGGATCCAAAAAATTTAAAAAAAACCCTAACCTGATTTCTAGGGAACGACTGTAAAGTTCAGAAGCTTCAGCATGGTCCCCCTCTTCGTCGGCCAGCGATTTACTGTGCTCCTCGTCAGAGTTAACAGAAGTCACCACGCTGTTGTAGATCTCTGTTCGATTCAATGGTTTCTTCGGCAGAAGCATGCTTTTCTTCAGCTTCTGTGTTGGGGTTGGGTTGTGCTATGCTGGGGTTGGGTTATAGAAGAGAGAGAATGGGGGGGGGGGACGGAGGATGATAGGGAGAGTGGACGGTGGGAGAGCTTGGCTCCGCTCTCTGCTCCTAATGGATTTGGATTGATTGAGAGAGAGACAGAGCAACCGACATATGAGAGAGGAGAAGACAGAGACGTCAGATGTGTTCAGAGATGGGAAGGTAGAAAGACAAAAATAACTCTGGACAAAACTTGAAATACCAGATGCATAAAGACAAAATAACGTACCTTTATTGGGGACACAAACAGAATTGTTGAAAAGTCCGAAAATCCAAATTAGTAATTTGGAAATTCTTCCAAACAGTAGTCTGTCCCCACCACAAAACAGGGGAAAAGGCGGGGATACCCCCGGACTTTGCACTGAAGCCTCTCCCACTAAGGGACCCAATTGGAAAATCATGGCAAAAATGGCCCGACTTCAAAATCAAAATTCCTTCTCCCTTTAATTCGGTCTTGGACTAGGTGCACCTTCATGCAAAGCATGAATGCATGCCCGTTGAAGGGAACAAGTTTTGATATAGGCTAGATATGTCTTGATTGTAATTTTAGAGCCGGAAGCAATAGAAGAGTATGGAAACAAGTAGAAATATATATTACATAGATTGATCAAAGTAGCAAAAGGATTAGATGATTTACATACATACTACATAGTGCGTAGTCTATTTATAGACGCCGAAGGAGCATAACACCAGTAAAGCTCGCAGTAGCAAATATTTGTGGGAGGTAAGCGGCGGAGAAGAAGGATTGGTGACGGTTGTATAGAGAGAAATGAGATGGTAGAGGAACATGGTAACACTTGTAAATGGAAATTTTTTAAGAGGGTATTTTTGTCTACAAAATTAGTTTTTTTTTTTGTTTTTTGCCAATTGATAGACGAGATTATTTTACATCAAATATAAAGTACATAGTACAAATCCGAGATACTACATCAATTATGAGACTCGTTTTCTATTTGTTTGGATGGAAAATTGTGCACATAGTACACAAAGCATGGGTCTGGGGGGATGCCGCAAAATAGTTTCCTGTAAAACCGTCTAAACGTGTTTTCAGCAGTTTAGATTAAAAACGAACTCTTCCAGAGAAAAGTTAACTCTTCTCTAACTCTTCTTTGGAAGAGTTTGTTTTCAATCTGGACCATTGATTACTAAGATGGACAGTCCGAATGCGCCATGTAGGGCGCAAGGAGCTGCTTTGCAGCATCCCCGAATCCCACTAAGCACATGGGAGTTTTGTGCGAAAAATTGAACATGAGAGCTGGGTGCATCCACACATCGATCAAACCACACGAGGTGTAACTAAAGTTTGCCCTATCTTTATTAGGAGAGAAACTTATTCACGAAGGCTTGGCACAATCATAGCCGTTCATTCATGCAATCAATGATTGACATTCGTTTTTAATTTTGACCGATCACAATTGGTTTTCAATTCGAATCGTCCAAAAACACTTTGAACGTGCACAATTAGGCTTTGTAAAAACAGTTTTTCTGTTTTATTGGTGGTAACTTAATGGCTCACAATTTTTTGGAATGTAGGGTGTTTGATTGGGTCTCCTTTACTCCTCCTGGTTTCAAATCTTTGCTGAGCTCGGCCTCATAACCTAAACCTACAAGGCAATGAACCATCGTTAGTGCCTGCCCGACGATGATGGCCGATGAGTCATGTCAATGGCTAAATAAATCCTTGAAGGAGGTGGATAAGTACATATATAACTCAAGTGTAGAGTGATATGGAATGGGATACCTCTTAGAGCTAGCGTACTTTACCTTTGATAGGGATTATCTGAATTAAAAGTAACCTCGTGCTAGGCACATGCTCAAACTGCCTAGTGTATGTCATGCATGACGTACATAGCCCCAGAAGTTACGTGAACATGCCCGATTGACTTCTCTCCCAAACGTGCGAATCTGTCAATTGTGCTTGGGTCGGTTTGCCCTCGACCCGGTTTAATCTGGTTCAGTCCGGGCCTATGAATTGATCATGAGACGAGGAAGTCCATCAGGCCTGGTTCAGCCTAGCCACCTGGATGACCAGGACCGTCAGGCCCAATGGGTGTGCGGGTTCAGCCCACCACAATTATGATGGATTCCTTACAAGGACCAGTGCATTAGTGCTTTTTTTTTTTTTAAAAGAAGCCTTTTTGAATGCAAGAGTGCCTTTAATGATTAATTCCATGGAAATGAGAATACGTACGGAAATCAATCTCAAAGTATGTGAACAAAATATTGTCCGTTTCGAAAAACATGGTGTGCCTAAAAATAGCAAACGAGCTCCGTTACTCACAAAACTTGTTTGGAGGCCTTAGAATACCATGGTATCACTATGCTTGATTTTTAATGAATTTTAAAAAAGATTTGGTGCACCCAGGAACTTCTGAGTCCAAATGGTGCAATTTACCGGGTGTCGATAAGAGTTTGGTGATGATCCAATGGTGAAACATTCTTGTATTTTGTCAATACTTGAGAGGTTTTTCAGAGATACTAAAATAAACTCATCTCTCGGTGCCGATCTTTGATTGGATGTTTTACTAGTCTTTTGGTCAAAGATTAGGGTCATCAAGACGTACCCGTTTTCTGTCTGTTAACCAGAGAAGGGACTATGCTTGCTTAGGCATGTTTGATGACTAGGCTATGCACATGCAGATGTTTTAGGATGCTTATCAAGTAGAATGATCGTCGGACTTTCTGTGAGAAAACTTGGTATGTTCGGCGCCGTTTTGTCCTTACCAGGAGCTCCGGGCTTTCCTTCGATAAGGCTCATTTCATCAAGCCATGGGCTGACATTCTTGACTCATGGGGGGAGTGAAATAATAGGTGGGAAAAATCTGGAGTTATCACTTGGAGCACTATCTTAAGGTTAATGTTCATCTCCTTGTGACCGGATAATATTTCATACACTAATAATTAGGATAGTATCGCATAATAATTAGAATAAATCCCGTCTATTTATAATACAATGTTTAAGCATAATGATTATAATAAATGTCATTTATTCATTTTTTTACTCCCAGCTCCGTCCTAATTTAATTGTCCTTTATGGGAGTTTTTACCATTTTTTAATTGATTATATCTTGTAATTTTTAATGTTTTAGGCGATTTTGAAAATATTGTATTATAGAACTAATCGAGATCTATCAAATAAGATCCAAATTTTATATGAAATTCATTACGGATTTAAACATATAACTAATTTTTTAGCCGGTTAGAATAGAACGAGAAACAATTAAATTGGGACGGATGGAGTATCTCATAATAATTAGGATAAGTCCCATTTATTTATAATACTAATGTTTAAGCATAATGATTAGAATAAATGTCATTTATATGTTGTTTTTTTTATAAAGAACAATAGTTAGTATTCAAATTGTAACGGCAAAATATAGTAAATGAGATAATGAAAGAACAATAAGTATTTTATTTTGCAACATAAACAACCAACATACTCCTACAATAAAAACTGATATCTTCGGAACAGAAAATAGGGGCATGATCACTGTTGTTGCATGCGTCCATCCAAATATTTTGAATTTCATGATCCCTAATCTATTATAAATCCGAGCAATATCTACAACCGTTCGATCACTTCACGTTAAAGCCATCGGATCATTTTCTTTAAAAAGATGCAGAGAATATTCTCCTAATAAATCTTTTCCTCTATATTCTCACTTTTTAGGCAATGTATATCTATGTAATATAATGTTGCCTTATAATCAAATGGAAAAATATCTCAAAATAGTAACTGACGATTTTGAGAGGATTACTACTATCTCGTAGAGCAGCCGTGCAGCGCAGACAATTTATTTAAGTTAAAACTACGATTCATTCTCACTCCGCTTGTCACACACAAAACGAAATTTCCAAAGCAGAAAGACAAAATCAGGGGTTTCCTAAATTTAATTTGCACAAAGACATGCACAGGGTCAAAATCGTAATTGAACCTCATCCCGTGGCGCTCACGCCCGCGGCCTTTTTCTCCGCCATAAATTTCCCACATACAGATACGGAAACAGAGAAGAGTCCCCGCCTTTTTCAATTTCGTTTTCCTAATTCGTGCCAAATTCCTAATCCAGCATCTACACAACAATCCTTTAGAGAGAGAGAGAGAGAGAGAAGAAGAAGAAGAAGAAGAAGAAGAAGATGAAGATGAGCTATGGATCTGCCTGTGCTTCTTCTGTGATTGCCTCTGTGTTTGTGATTTCAATCGTCCTGATTATGATCGTCTCACGCAAATCCGGTTCCCTTATCACGTGCTTCGGAAATTGTTCCGATAATTCAGAATTCAGAGTGCCGATTGTGGAGTTACGAACCAAGGTTAATGTATCACGAGCTGTGCTTCTCTCTGATCGATCATCCTCTGCTACTACTACTAGTTCCTCCCTCAACCGTCGTTTCAAAAACTTAAACGCAATTGTAAGAACTCATTCACCTATCATCTCTCTCTCTCTCTTGCGCCGAGAATATAGCTTTTATTTACACACGCATCAGTATATTGAAGATCGAGTAGGAACTGATGGCTTGATTGAGAAATTTCGAAGCTGCTTTGTAGTATAATTTTTACGTCTATACTCTCTCTCTCTCTCTCCCTCTCTCTCTATCCATCCGATGCGGAGAACTAGTTGAATTTGTAGAAGTCAAGTCCAAAAACCTCGATCTGACATACATGCACAACATACGGATAAATTTGTCTACGCATTGCTTTGATACGTACAGATCGTAATTCGTAAACGTATAAATAGATACGATCGAGCATCCGTTATTAGAAAGCAATTAGTTGAATTGCATGCACAAAAATATTGGTTCGATTCTTCTTCCACCGTTTCTGGCGATCAATTGATTTGAATTTGCACGAGAGGAATACAAAGGATGTATAGAGTAACTGATGGCTTTAATTGAGAAACTTCAAAGCTTGTTTGTATAAATTCTACGTCTATACTCTATCTGTTTTGTAGAACTCAATTCCATCAATCTCACTCTCGCATACTTGCAATAGTTACAGAATAGATTTACAAACCGGCTGCGACCTATCGTTTCGGCCTCAACGTAGCGGTTTTTTAGGCTTTCGGTACCGCTACATCCCGCTTTACCGGTGCTACACTAAATTCACACCCGTATCTTTTGGTTCCCACTGCACAGTGCTTTGTATCCGATTTTTTGCCCGCTTCACAATTGCTGAGGCTGCTACAGGTGCTTTGGCACCAAAAACGATATCAAAAAATTCACGGTTGCTACACCTGATCCCCGCTACGTATCATTCGATACTTCCGTTATCTCTATTTAAAACTACTACATATTAAATCTTTGTATGCATGTATGTATTGATTTGATTCGTAAAGATAAAACGTATATAGATTTGAGCAAGCGTGACATGAAAGTCGAATTACATGCATAAATACAGTTAGATTTGTTCGTATTATATACATAAATTTTGCTTCCACTGCACTATACTATTTGATAATCAATTAATTTATTTGAATCGTGCAGAGAGAAGAATACAGAGGGCTAGAGCTAGGGCTAGCGCGAGCAAGAGCTTCCATTCGGATGGCGGCTTCTAGTCGAAACCTGTCGTTAGACGTCCACGACGGTGACGCACTCACTGGCCGCATCTACCGCAACCCTGGCTCATTTTATCAGTAAGGCTTCCTAAACCGGAATTTAAAATTTCCAGAAAAGAGCAGTAGGTTAAGAATATGGCATAAAGTAGTTATTGAATTACAGTACTATTATTTCGTCCTTATTGATTTATTAATGCTTTTGTAGTTTTACGTCAAATTTTGAGGTTATTGGTTTGTTTATGCAGGAGAGAACTTTATAAAGTAGTTGTAAATTCTGAGCGAAAGTTTAAAAAGGTACAATAAAAACAAAAAAAAACTAAATAATTTTGTTTGTTCTTTTTCCTTTTCTGCAAGTTTTTAAGTTCTGTTCGTATTTTTTCATTTTTTTTTTTGTTTCTTTGGTCGAGACGAATCATGATCCTGCAAAATTTGATACAAAACTAATACAGGTGATAAAAATTAAATAAGTACTAACAAAAAAACTCCCATAATAAAATTTGGTCGCACTTAACTTTGTGGAATATAGTATCTGTACATGATCGCAATGAGAACTTTTAAACGGTAGAAACAAAATCAAAAAAAATTACTACCACGATATATATATATATACACACACACACACACACACACTCCGGATCAAGTCCGCACCCGTCCATGATTTTAGCCTAAATTACACAACTGCCATGCCTCTCCCTTGGCAGTTGTGTAATTTAAGCTAAAATCATGGACAATTAACTAGGAATAGGAGGATGTATCACATCCCTGGGATCAAATCAATCTCAATTTTTGGATCAAATTGTCTTGTGTGGAGGCTCATTCCACCCTTGTATTTTATTAAATAGATTTTTTGGGTTCTAAAAAATTGAAACGGAGAGAGTATCTTCTATGCGTGCATTTTGGTGTATAGACTTGGGTTTTCCTTTGGTCTTTCTTTAGACTACTTTAATTCCTTCAAAGTCACGAACAGAGGGGCAATTCTCATGCCCAATTATAACAGTGACTTTTGAAGTTTTTGGTGGGTTGTGGAATTGGAAATTAGGAAGTCGTCTAGGTGACGCAATGGGATCATGGGGGTGTGCTAATTGCGCACATGCGACTCACTCAATTCCCTCCGATGAGTAGCTTTCGTAAATCATTACTATCAAAACACACGGGATACGCACAACAAGAAACTAGTAATAACAATAAACAAAAATGCTATGGACACATATATTGTACATAGATCCAAATATAGCTGTGACCATAACCGTTTGTTACATGTGAGTTGCATAGGGTAAACATGGGGCACAATACGAGATGTTCCGGACATTTCTGTGTATGTATATCTGTTTGCAGGCCATCTGTTTCCATAACATTGTTCTACATAAAAATAAAATCTTGTTATTCCACTTCGATCCGGTAAATAAAAAGGCATGCCAAAATGACACAAAATCGGTCGAAGTCCTATGTACAAACTAGATACATGTATAATTTATGGACTTCTGTCGATCAAGTTAATTTCCTCATCAAATATTGGCTCATACTGTGTTTGTCTTGATCTGGTTGAATCATATCTGCAAAAAAGAAAAATATTATATTGAACACAAAAATCTACTGAATAATGTATCGAATTCAAATCCAAATTTATTGTGAGAAACAAAGAAAAACATTTAAAAAAGAAGCTGAGTCAAGCGGGTCGAATTGGCCTACAGAAATGAAAATTTTAGGTTCCTTGTATAAAAAAACCGAAAAAAAATAAGAAGATAAAAAAAAAACAAAGTTTTCCCGGGACATACTGCATCACCAACACTACTAAAGCAAAGTCAAAACTATCATTTGAATCTAGGTCCACGCAATAGATATATGTCTTGATATAATCTTTTTAGGAACCAACACTACTGAAGATATCAAATATTCAAACATGTCTATGTCGTATAAGAAGATCTAGGCACATTAAGCAGGATAATTGTGACCTTATTATTTTGTTGATTGTCACTTTGATCTTCTTGCCATTCAAGTTTACCAAATTGGGATACAATGGGATGGGCTGACTTAATGAGCATCATTTTGAGTCCGAAAATTTCATAGAGTTCGACGGCTATATAGAAAAATCTTATAAAAAATTAGATCGGTCAAATTTCTGAAACTTAGCGAGGGATTCACATTTGTATATATAGATCTTATTGATGTTTGAGCAATCGATCGAGTCCAAAAAAGTAATTTGTGCACTGGTTTAGCTTAGCGATGTTTGGTCGACTTGATTGTTTCAAGTCTCCTTTTTTTTTTTTTTAATCCTCTCAAGACTAGGATTCTTCTTGAAGATAAATATTTTTGTAGAGGATTGGATCCGGTATTGCTTAATTTTAAACGTGAAATGCCTAATTTACCCTCTCTCTTTTTTGATCATTGCCTAATTCACCCTTTGATCTCACAAAAAAATTGACAGGAGTTATATGGAGATGGAGAAAAGATTCAAGGTATACGTGTACGAAGAAGGGGACCCACCGATAGTCCACGACGGGCCCTGCAAAGACATATACACATCGGAAGGGAGATTCATACACGAGATGGAGCAAGCTGCTGGGAGGTTCAGGACAAGGGATGCGCACCGTGCGCACGTTTACTTCATGCCCTTCAGCGTCACCTTGATGGTCAAGTACCTCTACAAGCCTCTGTCTTACGACGTCCGACCGCTCCAACAGTTCGTGGATGATTACGTGAGAGTGGTATCCACCAAATACCCATTCTGGAATCGGACGCATGGGGCTGACCACTTCATGCTCTCTTGTCATGATTGGGTAAGTCTTCATTATCTCTTCTCTCTCTGAATTTTCAGTATTCTAGTAGAGAATTACGCGAAACTTTTTGGGTGCAGATAAAGTATAGTACACGTGGTACTTAAGTGCGCATTCGAACCATCCAAATGTATTTTAAATGGCTCACATGCGTGCTGGATACCGCCATGGGTACCCAATTTGCACCCTAAACTTCTCGAGAATTACAATGGCTTGTCTGGATCCAGACCGCATATTGTTTAGAATGTGTGGCATTGGTGATTGTATGCGTTAAGCTCCCCACCATAGCCTACTCTCCCATCCCACTCCCCTATTATTTCTCTAACCTTCCTTATTGATTATATATACATTTTATTTACTTTTCCTTGACTTTACAAGGTTTATCAACAATAAGATACACATATGTATCAGCTCTAAACTTTAAGTAAATAAAAAAGAAGAAGATTTGACTACAAAATTTGAGAGTTTTTTATAGAAGAATATTCATTTTTTGCCAAAAATAACGTAAGCAATCTAGTAGATGTTTGTGTTACGACTAAGGGAGAGACATCATATCTATAAGAGTCGAACCCAAGACTACTTCACCTCTACCTTAATAAACTAGTCCATGTATCGCTTATAATTTACATTATAGTTTTGCGTATCACAATAAATAAAACATGCATTGCTATTTAATTTCTTTCCATGTCTAATGTCTCTCTATATATAGATGTTTACCATATATATAAATCTCATCTCACAAACTCTGTGGTAATGCCAACAATTACAGGGCCCACACGCCTCGAGAGGCCATGCCCAACTCTACAACACATCCATCCGAGTCCTATGCAATGCCAACTCCTCCGAAGGCTTCAACCCACAAAAAGACGTCACCCTCCCCGAAATCCACCTCTCCAGCGGCGAAATCTCCCCCAAACTCCTCTCCCCGCCGCCACGTCCCACCGCTCCCCGGCCCCACCTTGCCTTCTTTGCCGGCGGCGTCCACGGCCCCATCCGCCCCGCCCTCCTCCGCCACTGGAAAGACCGCGGCGACACCGACATGCGCGTCTACGAATACCTGCCCGAAAACCTGGACTACTACACCCTCATGCTCGAGTCCAAGTTTTGCTTGTGCCCCAGCGGGTATGAAGTGGCTAGCCCGAGAATAGTCGAGGCCATTTACGCCGAGTGCGTCCCAGTGATACTGTCGGAAAACTACGTGCTGCCGTTTAGCGATGTGTTGAGGTGGGAGGAGTTTTCGGTTGCGGTCAAGGTTTCGGATATTGGGAGATTGAAGGAGATTCTGATGGGTGTGGGGGAGGAGAAGTACTTGAGGTTGAAGGAGGGTTTGAGGGCTGTGAGGAGGCATTTTGTGTTGAACCAACCGGCTCAGAGATTTGATGCGTTTCATATGGTTTTGCACTCTGTTTGGCTTAGGAGATTGAACTTGAGACTTTGACTAGGCGTAGTACTGTTCATGAACTTATCAAGCAAAGTACATGATTTTTTTTTTTGGTTGGTTGAGCTAAAGAAAGGGCTACATGTGTATATTAAAATTACTTATTGCATGGTTCCAATCTAAGAAATATTCTCGCCAAAATTTTTGACTATTTCTTCATCTGTGTTTTTTTATTTTTAGTGATTTTTTACTATTTTTCTACCTTGGAATTCTAGGAAAGGCTGTAGAATGCAAAATAAAAAAACATGGAAAATGTTGATGGCAAATTAAACTGTTGTGTTAATGACGAAATTTCAATTAATAGACTTGTACCCTACATAAGGTGTAATTCTTTTACCTAAATTTTGATATTAACAAAAACAGTTTTGACATTATCAATAGTCTCAAAATCCTTATCCAATGTTGGACGCGTCAATAGCTAGAAACTACCGGAAATTGGTCTAAAGTCCTTAATACGAGTCTAATTGGCCAATTAGCCCACGCTAAGTTTGTATACTGTGTACAGTCCATTGATTTTACAATAATCGGCAAAAAAATGTTTTCACTGTCATTAATTATTATACATAAAAAAAAAACCTGTAGTAACATAACAGGAGGAGTCATACATTGAAGTAGCTACTGGAAGCTAGAACTCACGATAACTCAACCTATCTCCTCACCTCTCATTCTTATAAGAAAAAGGTTGTCAAGATGCCAACTCAAACGAGAGATGCTACGTACACTACATAGTTACACTACACGTTACACTACATTTTATGTAGAGCTCATTTCAGGTTTCAAAAAAATCCAGAAAAATATTCATAAATTTTAAAATATTATTTTATGAGGCTCTGTAAAAAATTAGTTTCAACGGATATTGATATGTATTATTTCTATATTTATAGTAGCGAAACTGCACAATTAAGTAATTTCACACCTATGAATCCAAAAGTAGTACTTACCGACATTGGAACTAATTTTTTATAGGACCCCATAAAACAATATTTTAAAATTTATCGGTATTTTTTTGGAACTCAAAATAGGTTTTACATAAAATGTAATGTAACTATATAGTGTAAAAAGGTAGTGTACCTATCTTTAGTGAACTCAAAACCCCTAAAAACAACAGCTGTTCCCAAAGCCAAATGCACAGTTGACTCATTTTAATATTGCGTTGGTTCAAAAATCTCTTGAACTTGGACTAGCCTTTCACTATATAAACTTCGAAGGAGTGTCACGTTTATTTAGGTACAATGGTACCCTTTTTAATTTCGGATGCATGTTTTTTTTTTATTGGCAGTTTTTTTTTATGAATCTCTAAAATTAATAAGGATAATCCTAAGGCCATCCGAAATCCAAATGTGAGGTTAGCAAGAAGCCAATCAAAGAAATACTCATTTGGACAAAGCCCACTCATATTGGGGATAAAGCTCGCACACCAACAGTTGCCTTCTGACCATTGACAGCCCGAACACTGTCGAACAGCAACCACCGTCACCAGAGTACCACCCGGGCCCTCCTTAGCGCAGGCCCAAACACTTGCAGAGGGGAGCAGCTTGCTGGAAAGCAGCCGACGACAGAAAACCAAACCCTAACAAACCTAAAACCTAACGCTAGATGCTTGACCCCACCACCCCGAGAACGCCGCCGCCGCCCCAAAGGCTAACGACACAGCAGCCAAAACTCTAGACGCCACCGCACGCAGCCACAGGATATTACCAGATCTTGCAAGTGGTCGGAGAGAAAAACCGCTCCATCAGCAGTCGCGAAGCCACCCTACGCCGTTAGACATGAAACTGGTTGCACCCAGGAGAGCAACTGGCGGGGGGACCATGCCCAAAAAACGTCACCACCTGCCACCGAAACTCCACCAAGCCGTTAAGCCCTAGAACCGGATCCACCCAAGAGAAATATTCAACAGAAGAAACGACAAAAATAGAGGAGATCGAAACCAAAAAAGGAGAAATGGTTGAGGAGAAGGCAACGTTAAAACAGAGAGAGAGAGAGAGAGAGAGAGGGAGGCGCCACCCCCTCCAAAGGGGAAGACCTAAATTGCTATCAAGGAGAGAGAGAGAGAGAGAGAGAGAGAGAGAGAGAGAGAGAGAGAGAGAGAGAGAGAGAGAGAGTATCATCTTAAACGAAAAATCAAATTAGGTGCATGTTTTCTAGAAATCGTGTATGCAGACTCACTCACAAGCTGCAAATGACTCACGAAATCTGCTATAATCCAATCAATTGTATCTCCTACTCGGATACAATGGTATGTAATCATAAGTTAATTTTAAGCCTCCGGAGCCACACTGAATAAAGCACCATATGCAACAAATCGGACGGTTGTGTGGTCGATTTTTTTTTTTGGGTACTTCGAAATATTATGAAACTAAACAAACAATGAGTTTTGCAGCAAGTGTGCAGACATGATCAATAAGTTACAGACCCAATCCAACATAACGAAACCAACGAAAGCCATAATCAAGAATCTACCTTATATTAACGCACTTCCTGCTCCAGAATTCCCTAATTAAAGATGGTTTGTCCACTAAAACCACCAAATCCTCATTCTGCTCCTCTCCAATTCTTGGTAAATGGTCAGCACATTGGTTAGCCTCCCGGAGTATAAATGTTGTTGAGCTTGTGTAGAGTTTGTTTGCATCATTAATCAATTCCCTCTGAGGGTCTGATAAGTTTCACAGCCACAAGTGCATCTGTCGATCTCTATCATGATTCCTGCCATTCCTTTCTCGAGAATATTTATGGTTAATCCCCTATGGACAACCCAGATTTCTGCTTTCAAGCTATAGACTCACACGAGGCTTTTCCATAATAGCGCATGCAGGATCCGTTCTCTTCCTCTATCTCTGAATAATCCTCCAAAACCAGCATTCCGATTGGCTTGTTACGTACCAAAACCCGGCCATATGTGTTGATCGAGCTTCATCTTACCTGCACATGGTGGTACCCAAATAATTAATTAGTGTGGGACTTATGAGTCGTTTGTGGAGAGGGGAGTTAAAATGCCTGTGTTATCTCCTTGTCATAGGATAACACGGCCTTGGAACTAACTGAGGCAACACTGTCAAGTGTCGACATTGTCAAAACTCTTTTTATTCCGATCTTTCCAAATCTGCCACTGTGTTGCACAAAAAACAGTGTTCCAAGGCAATTTATCTGTAGTAAAATTAAAAAAAAAAAAACTTCTTTGGATTTTAAAGAACAGTGCTGGTTGATTTACAAAATAATGATGTCGTTGGACTTGCTAGCTTGACTCTCTCTTGCATCTTCAAACACTTATCCATGGAAATCCCTAGCAAAAACGTCTTGATTTTAGGTAGCTTCGACACGGAAACATAAATTAAAAACTTGCAAGAAGTGGAGGTAAAATTAATTCCATGGTTGGACAGGCCTAGGGTACGTACTTGTGTAGTGGTGGAGGAGCGGGCGAATCTTGGGCAGAGATTATCTGAGCTGCGCGGATGTGGAAGAATCGCATTTTAACGATAGGTCAAAGTCGGTCAACATGATGTGACCGTCCGATCGGACTAGGACAATTTCGGGCTTGAGATCACGATAAACATGCAATTCCCGTCATGTGGACATACTCTAGAGCTACCACTACCTCTGATGCGTAAAACCTGGAAAAATCACATGAGATTATCAAAAGAAACGAGATAGACACTCGAAATTGTCTATATATAATTAGATTTTCCTGGCATATTTGGTAATCGAATATTGGCAGATTAACAAAATTGACTTAATTAATAAAATTTTGGCATTCAAAAGTATCTTGAAAGTCGTGCCTTGTTTGAATAACTAATAAAATACTTTTGGCAAAAAAAAAAAAATCTTTCTTTTACAAATTTTGATAGCTCAATTATTTTTTTAAATTGGTGTAGAGTATATATATCTTTAAAAAAATGTATCCCGGACACATGGAGTACAACTCTGTATGTATAGGCGACGTACTTTGGATTTGTAAAAGTTATTGCATTGTAGTCTATGATCTATCCCATATAAATGTCGATTTTAAATATTCTTTTTTTTTGTTTTTATTTTTGTCATTCGTTAAATCTAATTTACTCTACCCTAGCTAGGGGACTTGGAGAGAGGAATGAGTGTTTGCGGGAATCGAACCATTCTCATGTGCATGTGAGTATAAGGAAGACACCAACTGCATTCCACTCCACTTGCGTCCATTTTAACTATTCACATCTTTCTATAATATTTCTTATGATTCGTACCATTTTCATGATTTTAAAAATGTTACTCTCTAGCTCCGTCTCAATTTGTTTGTCCAATTGTCGAAATTCTTGTTTTTCAAAAATATACGTATGTCTTACATTATATATAAGATTTTTTTTATGATTTTGAAGATTTTGTGTAATAAAACTAATTGAAATCTATCAAACAAGATTCATACTATATATTAAAAACATTACGAATTGAAAATTATAGACAATTTCTTTAAGATGTCAAACGCTCTCAAAAAGTCAAAAAGAAGACAAACAAACCGGGAATGAGGAAGTATTTAATAAAATTAAGTGAGTCTTACAATCATAAAATGTCATAAATAAATAAAATATAGACAATTTCACAGTTTTCACTAAAGGTACGAATAGTGAAAACAACAATGCACAGGGGTGTGTGCATTTGAGTGCCAAAATTCATTTTCCTAAATTAATTTGCACAAAAACAATGCACAGGGTCAAAATCGTAATTCAACCTCATTTAATGGCGCTCACACCCACGGCCATAAATTCCCACATACAGATACAGAGACAGTGAAGAGTTCCAAATTCGTGCCAATCCAACATTCCATACAACAATCCTTTAGAGAGAGAGAGAGAGAGAGAGAGAGAGAGAGAGAGAAGATGAAGACGAGCTATGGATCTGTCTCTGCTTCTTCTCTGATTGATTCTGTGTTTGTGATCTCAATCTTCCTAATTTCGATCGTCTCAGGCAACAAATCCAGTTCTTTGATCACGTGCTTCGGAGATTGTTCCAGTAATTCGGAATCCAGAGTGGCGATTATGGAGTTACGAACCAAGGTTAATGAATCACGAGCTCAAGCTGTACTTCTCTCTGATCGATCATCCTCTGCTGTTGCTGCTGCTGCTGCTACTACTACTACCAGTTCTTCCCTCAACCCTCGTTTGAGAAACTTAAACGTAATTGTAAGAACCCATTCACCGATCATCTCTCTCGATCAATCGAAGCTCCTTTGTATAATTCTTACGTCTATACTCTCTCTGTCTCTCTCTGATGCGGAGAACTAGTTGAATTTGTAGAAGCCAAGTACAGAATATGGATTTAAAAACCGGCCGAAACGTAGTGTATCGGCCGCTACGTAGCAGTTTTACAGACCTCCTCGGGTACCGCTGCACCTTGCTACACCAATGCTTCACGAAATTCACACCCGTTTCTCTCAGTTCCTGCTACGTAGTTCTTTGTTTACGATTTCTTGCCCGCTATACACAGCTCCTAAGGCCACTACAATATACTCCACTATTTGGTAATCAATTACTAATTTGAATTGTGCAGAGAGAAGAATACAGAGGGCTGGAGCTAGGGCTAGCGCGAGCAAGAGCTTCCATTCGGATGGCGGCTTCTAGTCGAAACCTGTCGTTAGACGTCCACGACCGCGACGTACTCACTGGCCGCATCTACCGTAACCCTGGCGCATTTTATCAGTAAGGTTTCCTTAACCCGAAATTTAAAATTTCCAGAAAAGAGCAGCTAGTTAAGAATATGGCATAATGTAGTTATGGAGTACTATTATTTCGTCCTTATTGATTTCTTTATGCTTTTGTAGGTTTACGTCCAATTTTATGGTTATTGATTTGTTTCTACGGGAGAGAACTTAAAAAGTAGCAGTAAATTCTGAGAGAATGTTTTAAAAAGTACAATAAAAGCAAAAAAATAATTTTAAAACTCGTCTTTTAGTGTAAAAATTATGCATAGCGATGCACAATAAAAATTAAATTTTGGAGTGCTGTCACAAAAAATTGGAGTGGCCAAAATCATTTTCCAAAAATTTAAATAATTTTGTCTGTTCTTTTCCCTTTTCTGCACGTTTTAAAGTTCTGTTCTGTTTGTATTTTCTTTTTCTTTTTTTTGTTTCTTTGGTCAGGACAAATCATGAACATGCAAAACAAATCAGGTATAAAAATAAGTAAGTACAAAAAAACTCCCAAATTAAAATTAGGTCGAACCTATGATCGCAATGAGAATTTTTAAACGGTCCAAACAAAATTAAAAAATTACTGCCACCCTGACCGTCCCGATGCTACGGATCTACAAAGAAACGGAATCTCAAAAGAGTCAAATAATTAATTACGGGGAGGGTTTACGAGAGATATTACATGCACTATATTTATTCATTACATTTTTGTGGGGTCTATTTCGGATTTTACAAAAATACAAAATAATATTTATAAATTTAAAAAATATATTTTATGGGGTCCCGGCTCCAACATATATCGGTAACTATTTCGGATAACATTATGAAATTTGAAAAGCATTCCTTAGTTAAATAACTTTGCATTGAGTTTTTTCTTTCAATGGATTTATCTTGATTTTTACAATTTCATTATGTTCTTTTGTACGCGATTACAAAGGGATGTTGTGCTGACTTAACGAGCATCATTTTGAGTCCGAAAACTTCACAGAGCTAGACAGATAGAAAATCTTGGAGTAAGAAATAAGTCGATTGAATTTCTGTAACTTAGGGAGCGATTTATACATAGATCTTATTGATGTTTAAACAATCAAGTCCAAAAAAGTAATTCATGCACTTGTCTAGCTATGTTTGACCCACTTAAGTGTTTTTGAGTCTCTCTCTCTCTCTTTTTTTAATCCTCTGTTGATTAGGATTCTTGAAGATTATATATTTGTAGAGGATTGGATGCAATATTCTTAAGGCTCAGTTTGAATGACAGGAATCTTATAGAGGAATGAGAATGTGACATCACATTTTTATGATTCCAATATTTGGAAGGAACATAAATAGAAATGTGATGTCACACTCTCAGGATTTTTATGTTTGGGAAAGACATGAATTAGTGGCGGCTCTAGAAATTTGTGATAAGGTGTTCAGAAATTATCTTAACTCTACTACCTGATATATTAACTAATAATATATGTACAAAATCTCATATAGTTGTATAAATAGTATATGGTCAAAAAATATTTTTATTCTTAAAAACTTAAAAATATATACTATTTTTTTAATAAAAAATTTATTTCTTCAAAAGTTGTATTTTGTAGTAGACAGTGTTTCGAGAATGAAAGGTGTAAAATTTTAGTATTTAATTTACAGTTGTCCTAAATGAGTTTTTATATTTTTTGCCAATGTTTAAACAACATATTAATCTACTAAAACTCTTGTGAAAGAAATTTTAGCGAGCACGTTGGAGTTGAACTTCTCGAAAATATGTTCTTTAGGATGACATGATGAGATTTTCTATCGTATTTTTAAATTCGAAGGAATATTATTCAAATAAACGGGGTTTGCATTGTAGTTGAATTTTTTTAAAGCTTTGTCCATAATTTTATAAGCTAACTAGACAAAAAAGGTTATTACCACGAATGCGAAATTAACACATTTAGACCATCGACAATAAAGATGGAGACATAACGCATAACATAATACTTACACCAATATATTCTTCTTTTCATTTTCTTTTTACAATTTTTTTTATGATTATGAGCTTTATTTGATGTAATATGTTAAGTGTTCAAATATGAATTACCTAGATTAATGAGCTGTAATTGGTTATGTAATTGAGTGTTCAATTAGTTTTGGGTTAGAAGTTCGAGACTTTTAGAATTGGGTGTTCATTGATATTTACATTGGATGTTCAAAGAAAGGCTAGCTCATAATTTTTGTAATGAGCTGAATCTCGGGCCAAATTTTGCTGAATAAAATTAAATATTTTATTGAAGTATTTTTGTTAATATAATTGATTTTGTTAATTGATAAATCTAAACCTAGACTTTCTAGGAAACCCTAGCCCTACTTCATAATCCTAAAAATCTAGGATAAGATTAGATTGGATTTGGATTTTATTAGGATAAGATTTGATTGAATTTTATTAGATATGATTAGGATAAGATTTGATTGGATTTTATTAGATATTATATAGATTTTGTTGGATATGATTAGATTATATAAGATATGATTAGATTATATAAGCTATGGTTAAGATTTTCTAGATATGATCTAGATTCTCCTCCCATTAGTATAAATAGGCTCCTCCACTCCACTCCACTCCACACACCACACCACACCACACCTCACCTCACTTCTATTCACTTCTCATACCAATTGTTAGCTTAGAGAGAGAGAGAGAGAGAGAGAAAGCTTGAGAGTTTATTTTATGAATAGCTAATGATGTTTTGGATTAGTGGGCTAGTGGTGTATTTAGTCGGAAGATGGAAAAATGTTTTAAGGCATTGATTCGTAGATGTAACGGCCGAGGATATTTGAGGTAATCCGGGGAGTATACGATATGCTTCCCACTTCCGGAATCCTTTCTTCTTTCTCATCTTTGTACTCCTTTTGATTATCTCGCGATATTTGTTCAATCTTATGGATATTATTGGAAAGTGGAATAATTGGTATCGAATATGATGTTGTTAGATGAGTACTATAGAACTGTTTAGTACAGGGATCGAATGAACTCATGCACCAATAACCTATCCAATATCCAGGATGGGTCGAGGATGACTCAGTGAAGAAGGTATTGGGGGAGTGTCACTGGTCATGTACTGAGGAGGACATGGTATGAGGTCCCTTGTGATTTTTGCTTCAACTTGGTGGTCGATTATCGTTTATTGATTCCACTTATGAGCTTTATTATTCTGTTGTATCGTATACTTTCCGAATAATTTTTTTTTCAGGTGTGGAGCCGAATTAGTAAAAATTGAATTGGAGCACATAAGAATTAATTTGGAGAGGTCTTGAAAGAGTTGATAATTTTGAAGTATCTAGAAAATTATTTAGAAGGCGGCTTAAGTTTATTTTGGTGATATAATTTATTTATAGAGAAAATAGGGGCCTAGAAGTGTTTGAAATACAATATATTTTGGAGTTTATTTTTAGAAAATAGCGGGGCGTTACAATTTTTACATGTATTCTAAACAAAAAAAAAAGTTTGTTCGGGTGTTCAGTTGACCATCGAATCCACAACATGGAGTCGCCTCTGATAGAAATAGGATTGTGATTCTTGATGACACGTACGACCAGAAATCATATTACCAGATTGAGTGAGAACCTGACCCCTCCCTTACCCCATAGAAATCTTAGATTCCTGGCTCAATCAATAAAAAAAAGAGAAAAGAAATATCGATTTTGATAAATTTTCAAAATAATTGATTCATGCATAAGAGTACTGAATTAATCCAAACACTAAATGAAATTACTTCAGGTAGAATTTCATCCTAATAATCATATTTTTATTCCCAGTCATAAAATTCCCAGTATAATTAGGCCCCGTTTCAGAAACCTTTTTAAAAAATAAGCAGCTTATTTCACATTTTCAAACTCAAAAATAATGTAAATAAAAAATAAATTTTTAATTTTTTTTTGCATCGTATAAAATATTTCGATGAGATCTTTCAAATAAGATCCATATTGCATATTTTTATATTTCAATAAGTCCATAATTTCTGAGCTTGAAATTGCCTTCTTAAAAAATTAAAGTTTTTTTTCCGTGTTGCGGAAGGAGCCTTACATTCCTATTACTGTTAAAAATTCTGGTCATCCAAACTAACTTAATTTTAAAACGTGAAATGCCTAATTTACCGTTTTGACATTCAACAAAATGACATACAGGAGTTATATGGAGATGGAGAAAATATTCAAGGTATACGTGTACGAAGAAGGGGACCCACCCATGGTCCACGACGGGCCCTGCAAGAACAAATACACATCGGAAGGGAGATTCATACAGGAGATGGAGCAAGCTGGGAAGAAGAAGAAGAGTGGGTTCCGGACATGGGATGCGCACCGTGCGCACGTTTACTTCCTGCCCTTCAGTGTCACCTGGATGGTCAAGTACCTGTACAAGCCTCTGTCTTACGACCGCAGATCGCTCCAAGAGTTTGTGGGGGATTATGTGAGAGTGGTATCCACCAAATACCCTTTTTGGAATCGGACCCATGGGGCTGACCACTTCATGCTCTCTTGTCATGATTGGGTAAGTCTTTATTATCTCTTCTCGATCTCTCTGAATTTTCAGTATTCTAGTAGGCCTTGTTTGATTCGCGAAGTAACCGTCTGAGATAGAATTACATTGGCTTGTCTAGATCCAGACCGCATGTGGTTTAGAATGTGGCATTTGTGATTTGTTTTTTTAACCCTGTGCATTGGGTTAAGCTCCCCACACCATGGAGAAATTTTTAGTGCCAGGTGGGTATCACATTGCGCTCGTTCGGCGCATCCGAGCCGTCTATTGCATTTTTGGACGGCTCGGTTTTGGAGAGAGAAAAATGAAAAAGAAAGTGTCGGAGTTAGAAGAGAGAGAGGGTTTCCATCCGAGCCGTTCATAAATGTATTGGACAGTCTGGATGTGCCGAGCGTGTACCATGTGGGATATACGGTATACCCTCCTGACACCAAAATATTTCTCACACACCATAACCTAATCTTCTGTATCCCTCCGAACTCACAAGTCCCGCCTTTTAATTTGGTTTCATCTCAAGCCCACAAAAATATGTTTCAAACCCTTCAACTTGTAAGTGGATGGTGGGACATTAACTCCTTTGGAGCCGGTCCATAAGACCCGGGACATTTGCTCTTGCTTTAAATGGGGCCCCTGCTAGTGGATAGCGGGTAGCATGGGTTATTGTTCCTGGAATTAGTCGAGGTACCGGTGAGCTGACCTAAACACTTGGTTAGAAAAAAATAGCTGAGAAAAATATGTTTAAACATCAGTTTGATCGAACATATTTCCAATAAAATGAGAAAAAATCAAGAAAAATCCACATCACCGGCCTACCTCTCCCATAGCACTCCCCTATTATTCCTCCAACCTTCCTTATGTTTTTATTTTATTTTTGTCAAAATGATAAGAGATCGATTTTATTGATACGCGAGATAAATATACAACCAAATAGGGTTAATTATTCCAAACATAGACAATAACGAGGTGTAGATTCGCAAGCTTATAATTAACTCCAGAAAGTCAAAAACTAACACGGTGATTTCTTGATTATCAGCCAGCTTCTGACAACCAGATCCTAAAATCTGAATGAAAGCCCAACGAAACCACCTAACTGGGGGAATCCTAGCCAAGAGAAAGACTCAAAGCAAGAAACTAGAGAGAAAAATAGAAAAATATAGAAAAACAAATCGAAAAGCAACAAAAATAAAACTTCACAAACAACACCCAACCAATAAAGCACTCCTATACCCGGCGAACTAATTAAGCGTGCACAAGGACTCCGGCAACCACATTTGCAAGCTAATCCACAAACCCGAGACACACCTTAATTAGTACGGAACGCCTACGACTACGTGATGGAGATGGCACAAGACGTGTAGCGGTGGAGAAGACGAGAAGGTCTAGGCGGCTGGAGGCGTAGGGGTAGGTTGAGGGTGGAGGACGGTGAAAGGAAGAGATAAATCTTTGATCAAACCGATGGAGAAAAAGCTCGAAAATAGAGGAAAAGAATGCCCCTCTCCGGCCTGTTGAAATATGGTAAGCTTGATTTACACATGAGAAACATGTTCAAGGATTTGGATCAGACTAAGAGATTTTGTCAAAGATTGATTGGATAAGATTTGGTCTTGAAAGTCCAAATTGGTAGGCGCATGGGTGATTTTCGGGGATTTGCCTTTTGTCTGATTTAGAGCTTATTATGTGTACAAGTTGTAGCGTAAAGATGTGGAAAGTGAGAGAGAAAAGGGAGGGAGCCCCTTCAGGGGAACTCCCCCACCACTAGTGGGAAATAGAGAGAAAAGAGAGCTGTGAGAGTGTGAGGGTTTTTTTTTTTTTTTTTGACAAAAGTGAGAGTGTGAGGTTGAGTTGAGTGATTAATTTGTGTATCCTCCTCCCTAATTTCATAGTAAAATCCGTTGCCCGTGGATGTACCCAAATTAGAGAACCACGTAAAATTTGTGTCCTCTCTGTGTTTGATGGTGTGTGTGTGTTCATAGTAGCTTCCGCTTTCCAACACCGCCGCCCCATTTAGGATAGAAACCCAAGGGGGAGGGAGGGGAGGGGAAGAGAAGTGGAGCGGAATTATTCATTTTATTTACTTCTTTTTGTTTGACGTTACAAGGTTTATATCAACAATAAGACATCAAAGGTGGAAATTTTTGCTTGGTTGGCCGTCAAAGAAAAAGCAGTTACCAGGTCAGAACTTCTTCGTAGAAATGTGATAGATGAGTTTCACTTAGCTGTGTGTCCTCTTTGTTCTTTGCACCTTGAAACTCATCAGCACTTATTTCTTCATTGCCATTTTTCCTGGAGTGTTTGGTCAATAATCCTAGATTGGTGGAGCATCAAATGGGTTTGTCCAGTTTCGGTACCAGTTCTAGCTAGCTGGTGGTTTGCAAATGGATTTACTAGGTTAGAGAAACACATTTGGGAGGCTTGTTTCTATGCAACGTTATGGTCCATATGGTTGGTAAGGAATGACTACATTTTCAACAACTCAACAAAACAAGCCTGGGAAGTGGGAGAGGTAGTTAAAACTTGGGTTGCGATGTGGATGAAGGCAAAATTTGATATCAAGGTCTACACCGTAGAGGAGTTCAAGGTTTTTTTAGATGGTATCCGAAAACTGAGATTGTAAGGTTCGTAATTTTTTGGTGTGCCATTCAACTATCTGTTGGATGCGTGTGTATGTATTAGTGTATCTTTTGGTGTATAAAAGCTCTTGTGAGTTTTGAGCCTTCCCTCGATGTACCCTCTTCGAGTAATATAAAAATGTTTCGTTTACCGAGCAAAAAAAAACAATAAGACATACATATGTATCAGCTCTTATACTTTGAATAAATAAACAGAATGATATGACTACATAATTTGAGACAATTTTTTATACAAGAATATTCAATTTTTTGCCAGACATATATAACATAAGTAAGCTATTAGGTTTTGTGTTACAACTAAGGAGACATCATATCCGAGTCGAACTCCAGACTTCACCTCAACCTTATTACAGTTGTCCGTGCAAAGTGTCGTACGTGCTTTGAAAGTATTTGTAGTGAGCCGAATATAACGGCTCGGACAAGATCACCGCGCGGGGCAGATGGCCGAGCCAAACCCACAGGACCTTCCTGGAACTGTCAAACAATGAATGAGCTTTTAGGCTAGCTCGGTGTCATTGTTCAGCACCAGAGACGATTGGTCCGACAGCTGAGGGCTGTTGGTATATCCAGTACAAACCTAGAGCCTTCGTGCGCCGGTCTAGTGTTCGAATGATGGACTCGGCCACGTTTGGCATGCCAGCTCATTCATGTGCATGTAACCGCCTCATCTAGATCAGTGATGAGTAAGATGTCATACAGGCAGTTATGCAACAGAGTAATCATGAGCCCATATGGGGGTGACAGCTCACACACGAGGTAGTTACTTGCCTTATCTGCTACGTCAGCCGACATGTGCCTGGCACATGACCGAGTTTGGAGAGCAAGTAAGGACGTACTTGCTCTACACTTTCTCATCCACACGTTGGAGGATCATTCTGAAGTCCCTCCGGTGTGGTCTTTTAGTCACATTTCCTTGTGCAGGTCAAGTGGAAGTGCAGGCAATTGAACCTTACTGAACCAAATGCTCGACAGGTGCCTAACCAAAGATCTTGAGCCCCACAGTATTCATGCCTAAAATTAGTGCATTGTGTAGATTCGACTTTAAAAGGTTACAATCACATCAAAAAATAATCCCATATACACCTAGTTTTTTCGTAACATTATAATCTCAGATATCCCATATATTTGTATAATCTCATATATCCCATATATTTGACATCCGTTAATTCTAATCTACTCTATCGTAGGGGACTCGAGGAGGAGAATAGTGTTTACGGAAATCGAATCTTATCCATGTACATCAGAATATAAGGAAGGCACCACCTCACTCCACTAGCGTAACATTATAGTTTTGCGTATCGGAATTAGTAAATTTAATCTTTCTATGTCAAGTGTCTCCATATCTCATCTCACCAACCCTGTCGTAATTGCCAACAATTGCAGGGCCCACATGCCTCGAGAGGCCATGCCCAACTCTACAACACATCCATCCGAGTCCTATGCAATGCCAACTCCTCCGAAGGCTTCAACCCACAGAAAGACGTCACCCTCCCCGAAATCCACCTCTACAGCGGCGACATCGACCCCAAACTCCTCTCCCCGCCGCCGCATCCCGCCGCTCCCCGGCCCCACCTTGCCTTCTTCGCCGGTGGGGCCCGCGGCCCCATCCGTTCCTCCGTCCTCCGCCACTGGAAAGACCTCGACACCGATATACGCGTCTACGAATACCTACCCGAAAACCTGGACTACTACACGCTTATGCTCGAGTCCAAGTTTTGTTTGTGTCCCAGCGGGTATGAAGTGGCTACCCCTAGAACAGTTGAGGCCATTTACGCTGAATGCATCCCGGTGATACTGTCCGAAAACTACGTGCTGCCGTTTAGTGATGTGTTGAGGTGGGAGGAGTTTTCCGTTGCGGTCGAGGTTTCGGATATTGGGAGATTGAAGGAGATTTTGATGGGTGTGGGAGAGGAGAAGTACTTGAGGTTGAAGGAGGGTTTAAGGGCTGTGAGGAGGCATTTTGTGTTGAACCAACCGGCTCAGAGATTTGATGCGTTTCATATGGTTTTGCACTCTGTTTGGCTTAGGAGATTGAACTTGAAACTTTGACTAGGTGATGTAGTGTTCATGAATTTATCAAAGCAAAGTACATGATTTTTTGTTGGCTTATCTACGTTTTTGGTCTCTACAAACATATTTCGGTTTCAAGTTCGTCCTCCTAAAATTTTTGGAATTTTACCTTTGTAGTTTCTAGCTAATCTCAATGTTACCCTTCCGTTAGAAACTTGAATGAAAAATGCCTAAGTGGCAAACGGTTCGGTGATGTGGCACCCTCTTAAATTACTCAAAGCGATTTGTGTGGAGATATTGGATCACATCTTCAGCAATGTTTGCGAGCTAGATTTGGTATTTAATTTTGACAAGGTTTGTTCCTATCTTCGATTTTCTCTCTATGTTTGTGTCATAATTTGTTTTCTTCGTGCTGCTTTTATTTAATTGTGGAGTATATATGCTGTGATCAATATTGCGATTTCTTTTGCATTTCCATATGCTACTGAATTGGTTCTTCTTATTGAGTTTCTAGATAATAAATCATTGCCACAATGCCACTTTAGCAAAAATTTTTATGACCTGAGCTCTTATTCTGCTTTTTATGGTGCTGATTTCCCAAAATTCCCCAATTATGTTTGTCAGAGGTCCAAACTACGTAGACTCAAGGATGGAATTAGGGGGAGTCTAACTTTAGAAAATACATTTATTATATGTAAAAAAAAAATGATCCCCAACTTATATAGTCTCGCCACTACTAGATTTTTATTTGGGAAAATGATGACCTAGGACGTGTTTTGATAATTAATACCCGTCAAGAATAAGCTAAGAACATTTGTTAATGCTGAAAATGTCCTTGACATGTATTAATTATCAAAACACATCCTTAGCCGTCATTTTCCCTTTTTATTTTATTTTTTTATCATATACTAGAGTCCTAAATCTTCTCTCTCTTTTTTTCAAGAAAGGAGACCCAAAAATGAAATAATATTAAGGATGAGGTGTAATTAAAGAAAAAAGAACTCCACACTTTAATTGTAAAACTACTTAACCTAAAAAATTAAAGTTAGTCTTTTTTCGTACTCCATGTGCAAATGACAAACATTATTTACTATCGTTTTTTATGTTATTTTAATTTTTTCTAAAGTCAATGACTATTAATGTTGTAATGCATCTTTTTATTTTTTTAGTATACATTTCGCCATTGCTAGGATAAAATCTTGCTTCCGTCCCTGATGTAGTAATGAAGAATGATATCTAAGTTAAGCTAATTTCTATCCTGCATGTGTTAAGTTTGTGGCTTGTATTGGCCCTACTCTCAATTTTGATGTTAAAAATTTATTTCATGCTGCTTTTCTTTTTTCTTTTTTTAAATCTGAGTTTGGGGTTTTTTTTTATTTGAGTTTGGTTTTTTTTTTTTAAATAAAACTTATACGTAACTTTCTCAAACTTATATTGGTACAAAGCTGCAAATTTGCGACATTCAACTATACAAGCTTTTTGCTCCCATGCCTAGGGTTTTAATAGACCAAGGTGACTCATCAAAAACTTACTGTCAAATACTCATTTTCAAACTATTGGGAAACCTAAAAAAGTTTTTAAGAGGGACAACACAAATCGCTTTGAGTAATTTAGCTTTGAGTAAATTTAAGAGGATGCCACACCACCAAACCGTTTGCCACTTAGGCATTTTCCATCCAAGTTTCTAATGAAAGGGTAACATTGAAATCAACTAGAAACTACAAGGGTAAAATCAAAATCAAAAATTTTAGGAGGACAAAATTGAAACCGAGAGATATTTGTAGGGACCCAAAAAGTAGATAAGCTTTTTTGTTTGGTTGGTTGAAGCTCAAGAAAGGGCTACATGTGGATATGAAAACTACTTTGATTTTGGAATTCTAGGAGTAAAACATGGAAAATGTTGATGGCAAAACTGTTGAGTTAATGACGAAATTTCAATGCGCAAGAGACTTGTACCCTACCTAAGGTGTACTTAATTCTTTTACCATTGTAAAATTTGATAATCACAAAAAAAAAAAAAAAAATTGACGTTATCAATATTCTAAAATTCTTATCCAATGTTGGACATGTCATAGAAACTCTTCTACAAAACAACACAAAAAAAAGAAGTTAATGTTGTGAAATTGATGGAGGACAAAAGGTTCACAATGATTTAAGCCATAAATTATTTGCGAATTAAGTTTTCGAATAAGAAACGCAGTTGTAACAGTAGCGTATTAATTATATGTTTGATATTTCATCCCTATGAAGACAGAAGAGAAATTGTAATGAAAAATAAGAATCAGAAGTAGTATCCGATTGATCCTGTCGATCAATTGTGTTTCTGATAGTTCTGGAAGAACTACATTTAACATATATTGTGTTCTTTATTGTATTTACTTTCTGTTCAGTTCTTTTAATATTTCCTTAGTTTTATAATACGTTATAAAACTAACTCCTTTGCTCTTTCCAACAAAATGTTAAGAGCTTTCACAACTATATTGAAAAGAAAGGGGGATAAAGGATCCCCTTGTCTGAGGCCTTTCTAAATCCTAAACTCTTTAGACGTACAGCAGTTGATCAAAACTGATATGGTAACTGATGAGCAACATTCCTTAATCCAACTACACCATATCCCCAAAACCCATTTTGCAAGTAAATCAAGTAGAAATCCCCAATTGACACATCATATGCTCTTTCAAAATCAATTTTAAGAAGTAAACCCCCTTGATTACTATGCTTATTGGGTCAAGGTTATCAGAGCAAAGTACAATCTAAAACAGGCAGCATGGCTACCTCATTTGCCATCGTGAAGACGTGTTACTAATATATGGAGGGATATTTGCTTAGTAGGGAACTCCTCCTCATGTATTAGTTCGATAATCGCGGATGGGTTTAGAATTCAGGTTAACTCTGGGCAGGAAACTTCATTCTGGAACCATTTGTGGTTTTGAGACAATACTCTCAAAGAGTCTTTCCCTGGACTATATCTACTTTTTCTACTAAAAAAGAGGAGGTGATTAGTTATGTGAAGAATGGTTTTGGGAGTGAGAGGTGGAATCTACAATTTAGAAGGGTGTTGCGCGATTGGGAGAAACCAATTGAGGAGGAGTTAAAGCAAAGATTGTAGTCTGTGATGTTGGATCAATCCAAGAGTGATAATTTACAATGGAAATGGGCTTCGGACAAATGTTTCACAGTAAAATCAATATGCTACCAATGGGAGCAGCAAAGTCATGCTATGAATTAGGTTTTGGGATCAGTTTGGAAGAACATCCTTTAGCCTCCCTAAGGTGGAAATCTTTTCATGGATGGCAATTCAGAGTAGAGTAGCTACTAGATTAGAGCTCTTTAGCAGGAATTTGATTCAAAATTAAAGGATCACCAGCAGCTTTGCCCGTTGTGTTCGGTGCACCTAAAAACTTCCTAACATCTGTTTTATACTGTCAGTTCTCGTGGGACTTGTGGTCTCTCATTCTGGACTGGTGGCATGTAATGTGGGTATGCCTCCTTCCTTGGCAGATTTGGCACTATGGTGGTTTGATAGTAGGTTTAGAAATTCGGAGAAACATTTGTGGGAAGCTACCTTTTATGCAACTCTTTGGTCCTTGTGGTTAGTAAGAAATGACTATGTTTTTAACAACGCTACAACAAGTATTGGGGAGGTGGGTGAGCTTGTGAAGTATAGAGTGGCTATGTGGATGAAATCCAAGTTTGAGATTAAAATATATACGGTGGAGGAGTCTAAGGGTTATTTGGATAGAATTCAAAAGCTAAGGATTTAGTAGTGACTCTGGTGGTGTAATGTCCAACTTTTTGATGGACGGTTTTGTCTTTCTTTTTTCATGTTCTTGTTTTCTCAATGTACCCTCTTCGAGTTAATAAAAAGTTTCGTTTGCCGAGAAAAAAAAAACTCCGTTTCTTCCTGAAAGAGATTATGGATAATTTGAATTTCAATCTATCCTTCACTTTATTCCTGATCAGATTTTTACCGTAAAAATTAAAATGGGTGAGGTTAATCGACTTTTTTCCCCCCTTGTCCTCTGTAGTTTTTCTCCATTATAACTGAAGTCCATATCGAATGATGCAACTTTTTTGGGTCTTCCCATTGTAACTCAAGAACTTATTGATTTCTATGGATCGACATTTGAACATGAAAAAACTTGACTCAATTTATTATTGCATTGGTTCAAAAATCTCTTGAACTTGGACTAATCATGTTTATTTACGTTATTAGACGGAGGGAAAGGGGGCACGTCCTCCCGTTCGAAACTAAAATAATTTTATTATATCATATTTTTATATATTTTGTATAATTATGAAATTAAGTGTGCTACTCCACATAAATACTTGCATATATCTGTAAAATATACATGTAAAACTAGTTTTATGTTTCAATTTCGTCATATGGCGCATTTATACTTGTTGATTTCCAAACTATTTGGTCTATTTGGATCGATTCTTTTTTAATTGTACTTATTTTTAACCGTCTAAGAGCAATATTTTAAAATAATACCATTAATAAAACTATATCAATCATTCTAAAACTTGTCGATGTTCATGTAAAACATACCCTCAAAATTCATCTAAGATCTTGTGCGCTTATATTTACATAATTTAAGTGAAAGTATGTGTTATATATTTTTGTAGTTTGTAATGCATACCTTAATTGTGTGCGATCTTATTGTGATTAACTAAACAAATAAATGTTTGCCACTATGATTAACAAGGTGCCCCCACTAAACGACATTTCTGAATCCATCCCTATTTACGTATACAATGGTACCCTTTCTAATTATAGGTGCATGTTAACACAAATTTCTAGAAATCGTGTATACGCAAACTCACTCACAAGCTGCGAATGGCTCACGAAATATTCCGCTATATATAATCCAATCAATTGTATCTCCTAATCGAATACTATGGTAGGTAATCTTATGTTAAGCCTCCGGAGCCACACTGAATGAAGCACCATATGCAACAAATCGAACGGTTGTGCTGGTTGATTTACCAAAAAATGTCGTTGGACTTGCTTGACTCTCGCTTGCATTTTCAAATACTTATCCATGGAAATCCCTAGCAAAATCGTCTTGATTTCAGGTATCTTCGACACGGGAACATGAATCGAAAACTCTCTCCAATCAAGAACATCGCTAAACGGGAGCACATAACCGTCAGATATGATCACCGGAACGCACTCTGCATATATAGATTCAACCACTCTAGGGCTTGCCACTTCGTATCCACTTGGACACAAGCAAAACTTGGCCTTACCCATTAGTGCAAAGTAATCTAGGGTTTTGGGGAGGTACTCATGAACTTGAATGTCATTGTCTTTGTTTTTCCAAATTTTGAGTAGGGTTTTCCGTACATGGCCGTGTTCACCGCCTGCAAAAAAGGCGAGGATTGAACGGTTGTTGGGTGGTTGGCCGAGGTGGGGCGGTCCGAGTTCTTTGTATGGCATCTTGATTTCCGGCAAGGAGACGTCTCTTGATGGTTTGAAACCTTCGGAAGTGTTGGCATTGCAAAGGACTCTTATGAAACTTTTGAATAGCTTGGGGTTGGAAGTTGATATATCTGGTCCCTGGCATAATACATAGAAGAGGGGCAAGTGAATCGAAATGATAAGAATTGGAAAACAAAATGTTTTTATTTTTTAAAGAACCACACAAAATTAAAAAAATACTAGGCATTTGAAGAAAAAAAAAAGAAATTATTTTCCAAACCATTAAATTGTAGATTCTATTATGACCTTGAATTTAATTATCTCCAATGTGGATTGATTAGAAAACTTTTTGACCAATGGAAATTTTGGATTCTGAAAATTCCTAGGAGATTAAAAATAGCCTAAAATCAGATTCTAAAATAAATTTGGTTTGGGGTGCTTTTGAGAACATATTTTAAATTCTAAGTTATTCAAATACTGCTTTTCAAATTTTCCAATAAAAACTATTGACCTAACTATTTTAGTAATATTGTTAGACTTTTGTCAATAAAGAAAGAAAGAAAGAAGAAGAAGAAGATCTAGTTCCGCCATGGACAAAGTTTCCCCCGTCGAAACATATGATGAGCCTAGAAGAAGAATGATATGCCAAGTGGCATTTAGCCTAATGGCTCGAGTGCACTTAGACTTAGGCCATCCACAGTGGTATAATCAAAAGCCAATTGTTGTTAAAGTTAACAATATTGGTGCAAGAAATGGCTCATAATGGTATAATCAAATTTAACAACATCCTTAAAAATAATCAAATTTTGGGCTTTGGATAACCAAAACTAGCAACCTTTTTCAATAATCAAAATTTGTGAACCTCACACCACATAAGTTAACTGGTTCCAAAATTATATATACACGTATTTCAATTAGTATTTTCTTCTTCTCTTCTTCACCTGTTTTATATCTTCTTCACTTCAACCACAAACGTTTCTCTTTCTTTTCCTCCAAAAGTGAAACTCATATTTTTCGATCATCTACAATTTAACCCATCGTTGTTGGATTAAGGTATTTCACTCTTCTTTTCCATTTCTATTTTAGGCTGCATTCTTATGAACTTAACTTAAACTTAACTTAAATCTGAAATTTGTCTTTATTTGAATTTTTTTCGCATTTGTTAGTTTTGCATCAAATTTTTATGGGTTATTGATTCGTTTTGACAAAAAGAATCGGAAAAATATTTTTTTTTTACTTTTACCCAATTATTTTGAGAAATAATCACTTTTTAGCAACAAAAAAATGATTTTTTCGACTAAAAAGTAGTTATTCTTTTTTGGTTCCTTCACCTAAGGTTGAGTAAATGAAGAACTTTGCAAAAAAAAAAAAGGAAGAATCTTGCATTCTTTTCCAAATTCAAGAACACATCTGATTTTTTTAAAAGATTAAAAGAGTGGTGGATTTGTGATATAGGCTACATGAATAGGAAGAAAAAAAAAGTTTTGGTGTTGTTTTGATAGATAACACATGTTTGATATATCTTTGCCCCAAAAAAAAAATGTAATGGAGGGAAGTGATAACGGAAAACAGAGGGGAAGAGAGAGATTGTGTGAAATTGTAGTGGACCCTTTATTTTGGTTATGGATTAGAAGAAACCATTGTGAATCTCAACATTGTTAAGCTTAGCAACCTCTTGAGTGAATAATCAAAAGCTGATTTGTCAACTTTTGGTTATCCATTTTTAATTATACCACTGTGGATGGTCTTAGGTGTCAGGACAAGAAAAGACTCTTTCAAAGTACTAATCTAACTATTTTAACAATACTAGACTTTCGCCGATTAAAAAAAAATAAAGCAACGAAAGAAAGAAAGAAGAATATGCATACCCAATCATGGCAAGAAACAAAGAAATGATCAGCCCCTCTGCTTCTATTCCAGTACTCATACTTCTTCGACACTCCAGCCACATAATCGATAACAACATTCTGCAAACGTTCCCGAGCGAAATCCGATTGCGGTTTGTACAGATATTTCACGATTCTAGTTACGCTGACCGGGAGAAAAAAGACTAGAGCTTCATCGGGACTTCGCGCCCGAAATGGGCTCTTCGCTCTCTCTATTTCGTCGATGAATTGCCCTTCAATGGAGTAGATGTCCTGCATTGGTCCGATGTGAAACAACGGAGGCTCTCCCTCTTTGTACGTCCATACCTTCAATCTTTTTTCCATCTCTATGTAGCTCCTGATCATAAAGGAGGATAGTTAGCAATTAAATTGGTGCATTTAGTAGAAAAAATACCTAATGTTTGTGTAAAAATTAGTAACATTGAAATAACAATCGATCGAGGCCGATTTTAAGTTTAAAAAGTTGGTAGTGAAATCTTTTGCAGAAAATTTCTTGCAATTGAGTTTGCAGCCGCGGCGTTCAGGGGCCACGGCAGCGTGGTCCGGTTAGAGACGCTATAGGCGTCTGCAATCAGGGGCGGCAGCTGCAAGGAGTTGCAATGGTGCTATGTTAGTGTTTCGTTCAAGGGTTTCTAGACTTGGGCCTTGACCCATTAGGTGACTGGGTTTGGCCGATTAGGTGTTTTACGGGCTTTGTCTCTTGGGTGTATGGGTTTTTGCCCTTTTGGTATTTTATTGGACGCTCAATGTATCATTTACCGAGTTTTATTAAAAGAAAATTGTCGATAAAAAACAAAAATTCTGGTTACTGTAACTACTAGTCTAAAAAAGTCCTAATATGAAAACACTGAAGGTACTTTTAAAAAAAAAAAGGGCTTTAGAACAGAGTTGCTCAACAAGAGTAACATTATTGTGGTCACTTTTGGAGAACTGGAGGGCCTTGTGAATGTGGGGGCCTAAAAAGCTCATGCTTTAGTAGCCAGACCCGTTTGTCAGGCTTGCATATCATACACATTCAAATGCGCGCTTTAGTTATCGAATTTTGATAGATCTTAACTGATGAAAAGCATAAGGGTTTTTGTAAATGGATCCTCGAGGGATGAAATCCTCATTCTTGTACGAAGAATAACTCCGAGTCCGGATCGCTTTAAGGATGGCCGCCCGTGCCCTGGCCAAACCTTCTTCTACCCTCTCAAAACGATCCTTCTTCTGAATCTGTTAAACCAAAAAAAAAACAAAAAGTTGTCTATAATCGGAACGCACTAGTTCAAAACTTCATACAAACTAAAAAAAAAAAATTCCCGAAAATATACTTACATTGCTTCTATTGACAATTGGGTTTCGTTTAACGATCTGTTTTGGAGGAGAGGAGGGGAAAAAGTGGTAGTGATTGTTAATTAAGGAAGAAAAGATGAGTATCAGAAAAAGAGAAGGGTATAGTAGGAACAATGTTGGGGTGCAATTGAAGTTGGCCATGGCTTTGAAACTTAGGAATGATGATGAAAGTAATAAGTATATCGATGGCAAAAGAAATATATATCAAGGTTTAAAAGGCAAGTAAATAAAAGTTTATATAATAAATGAGACAATAACCACCGAGGTGGTAGCCCAGTTGGTGAGGGCCACTACTCCTCTTAATGCAGACGGAGGTTTGAGTCTCAGCAGTTGTTCGAAATCCGTCTGCGGACCAAAGGGGGGACTTTTCACTAGTTGTGCACTAAAGTGGTGCCGTGGTGACGGTCCGTCCTTCAGGACGGTAGCTATGGCTCGAACCGGATATTCCATTGGCGGGTAGGGAGCCCCTATGGTCACGCCCAAGAAGAGTTGCTACGCTAGTTGCCCCCTCCCACCCTTTTCGATTATCAAAAAAGATAAAATAAATGAGACAATATGAAATGCTTTCTATGTTCATGGAAAAGCATATGACATGTTGTTTGACTTCTTGACCTTTAAAATCTACATAGTTCTAACTGAGATATATGTTGGGTTTTTTGTTTTGGAATCCAAGCACATGATCACAATTCCAAAAAAGCCGTGATTTTGGTGTTATCCCTATTAATCACCCCTTTTAATATCCTTTCACAGTAAATCTTGTTTAAATAACCCTTCGTTCTGAGAGGTTATTCATTAATGCTCCTCACCAATCACAACATACCACATGGCCCGGCCAGTATTGTGTGTTCTATTTTACCACCATATGGGTCTAGGCTTGTATCTGAGAGAAGGCGAGAAAGGCTTGCGCCTCGGGCCCTGATTTTTATTTTTATTTTGAAATTAGAGGCCCTTAAATTTTACGAGGTGTTATAACATATATGAAAAAAAATAAGCCCATCAGTTAATAAAAAGTCAAGCCTATTAGGCATATATATAAACTCAAAGGGCCCATAATTTTCCCATAGGAAATGGCTTGTATATTCATATTGGACAGTTTATTTTGCTCTTTTTAAGTTGTTTAATTAAGAAGGAAACAAGACATAACTAGCTACTTAAGGGTTTTTATATTGGAAGAATCTTGCTCACAGGTTTAAAAGTCATCAAACTAGTAATTAATGAGCACATTAGTTGCATGAGCAAATGGATTAATTAAATATGAGAAGGGATTGTCAAAGAATGAGACAACTGATTAAAGTGTGCAAAAGCAAATCAACAAAGAGAAGAAACACTTGAGAGGGGTTTCAAAAGTTGAAATTGATCAAAATTTATCTTTGTTCAATCATGTCATAAGAACAGTCGAATCATGAGTTAGCTAGCTATATTTCTATTTAAAAGGAGATCGCAGAAAATATTGATTAATATGATAACGTAATTACTACTTTGCCGATAAAGTACAAGAAGAGAGATATGAACAATTTCTGAAAAAAATTCAAGTATCATAAACATCATATTTACCAAAATGTACACTAATTCAATCAACCAAATATTACAATGGCAACCTTACATTAAGCCTCCTAAGCCAGATGGAATGAAGAACCATATGCATTAGATCAAAAGGTTTAGCCGGTCGATTCACGATAAAATGTCTTTGCACCTCCATAACTCTCTTCTGCATCACCAAGTACTTTTCCATCGAAATCCCCTGCAATATGTTCTTTATTTCCGGTATTTTTGACACTGGAACATGAACCGAAAACTTGCTCCAATCAAGAACATCGCTAAATGGAAGCACATAAGAATCCGAAACGATCACCGGAATACACCCTGCGTATATAGACTCAACAACCCTAGGGCTAGCCACTTCATACCCACTAGGGCACAAGCAAAACTTGGTTTGACCCATTAGTTCAAAGTAGTTTAGGGTTTTGGGAAGGTACATGTGGACTTGAATGTCACAATCTTTTTGTCCTTCCCAATATTTGAATAGTTGTCTTCTTACGTAACCGTGCTCACCTCCGGCGAAGAAAGCGAGGATCGAACGGTGGTCCAGGGGTTGGCCGAGATGAGGTGGGCCTAGTTTTCCATATGGGATTTTGATTTCTGGCAATGAAACGTCGCGAATTGGTAGGAATCCTTCTGAGGCGTTGGCGTTGCAAAGGACTCGGATGAAGTTTGTGTATAGATTAGGGTTAGCAGCTGTGACATCCGGAGCCTGAAATTTTGAAGTTTTATGAGAAAAAAATAAATACATGGCAAAAAAAAAATCATTATCCTGAATTCAATTTCCAACTGTTGGCTATATAGTAAGAACGTATTTTTTTTTAATCCTTTCGACATTTTTTCCTCACTTTTCAATGAACTGAATAAGTTTGTTTCATCTCTTTAATGGGAAAAACTACAATACACACCCTTTATTTGGATGTGTATCATATGCACCCCTTAAAATGTTATGAATTGTAAAGAAAAGTTACGAATCGTATTGCTAAAAAGTTACGAATTGTATTGCTAAAAAGTTATGAATCGTATAAAGGTTACGAGATACACCAAAATGTTATGAATCATAATGAAAATGTTACGAATCGTACTGTTGAAAGGTTATGAATTCTAAAACAAAAGTTACGAAACACACTAAAATGTTATGAATGAACCATAAAATAGGTGCATATGGTACACCTTTTTAAAGGGTGTGTATTGTAGACTTTCTCCTCTTTAATTATTTATTTACCCTCCACGAAATAAAGATCAACATATATACCACCTTACTTGAATTTATTTCATATATTAATCATACGATGATTGTCAGGTTTGGTTCTCGGGTGGCGTTTGCCGGTGTACCCATGAGCCGTTAAATCTTTGTAATCTTTTTGAAAGATTTATAAAAAAAAAATTGCTGATAAAAAAAATGATGATTGTCAGTATCCTATCACTCGCCCATCCCATAATTTTCATCGTTTTTGGAATTCGTGTAGTTCTTTTAAATAAAAATAAACAATTTTCATGCATAGTTTCTTAAATTTTTTCACACCAATTTAGAGAACTAATCAAGATCTTTAAATTGGCGTGAAAAAAGTCAAAAAACTACGAGCAAATTGCTTCTTCTTCTTCTTTTTTTTAGCTAAAAAATGTTGCATAATAGTTGAAAGTGAAAAAAATTGTGTGTCGACGCAGCGAGTATAGTATAATCACCATAATACTAATCCAATAATTCAAAAAATTCTATAGCATGTTTCTAAGGTATATCAATAGAGCTGCAAATGAACCGAGCAGCTCGCGAGCTTGGCTCATCTCATTAATACTCCGCTCATTTACTAAATGAATTGAGCTTGAGCTCTAGTTTCGGGCTCGTTTAGTAAATGAGCTGAGTGAAGCTCAGCTCGTTCGAAAAAAGCTCAGCTCGTTAAAAAGACTTGTTTAGTAAATAACTAAGCTCGGCTCGTTAAGGCTCTAGCCGAGCTCGAACTTAAGTTTTTGGCTCGTCTAGTAAACGAGCCAAGCTCAAGCTCGACAAAGCTCAGCTCGGCTCATTTGCAGCCCTAGTTATGTGTATAGATTATAAATAGCAATGCATACCCAGTCATGGCAGGAAATAAGGAAATGGTCAGCTCCATTGCTTCTGTTCCAGTGGGGATACTTGCTGGACACAATTCCAATATACTCCCTCACAATGTTTTGAAGCCGAACCCTAGAGTAAGTCGTGTAAGGCCGGTAAACGAACCGAATGATATTGGTGATGCTGACCGGAAGGAAGAAGGCTAGGGCCTCGTTGGGGCGGGATGCAAGAAACGAGCTGTTCGCGCCCAGGCTCAGCTCGTCGATGAATTGGCCCTCGATGGAGTAGATGTCGTTCATAGGCCCGTTGTGGAAAAGCGGTGGCTCTCCTTCTCTGTACGTCCACACTCTAAATCGCTTCTCCATCTCGATGTGGCTCCTTTTTTTAGTAAAAATATAGTGTATGAGCAATCCTATACAAATTGGAAAAAGGAAAGACAAGAATAATTTGATTTTGATTGCATTGTGAGATCCTAATTTTAAAAAATATTAGTCTTGAAATAGACCCCATCCCTGTTTTAATAGATTTTTATTAAACTTGAGAGTTGTGACAATCATTTCCTTTCTGTTATATGAAGCTAATACTTTCTGTTTTACTCGAATCTTCATGTAATAAAACAAAACAAAAAAAATAAATAATACATCAAAAATTAAACCACATAAAGTACCTACAAGAAGAACCATCTGGGGCTAGCTCAGCTGGCATTTCCTGATCCTCGAAGGATCAGGGTTCAAGTCCCATAGTGGGCGTTTGAGATTCAAAATTATGAATGGTTTTTGAAAACCCTTGTGGACTACCTACTAACATTCTGGTAAATCCTGCCGGGGGGGTGGGTGGGGTGTGGAAAGGGGGTGGAATACCCACAAAAATTGTAGAGTTTAGATTGAACCTCATTTTATTAATTGTATGCCATACAAAAGGTAGAATTGAAAAGGAATTCGATTCGAAAAATGTAGTGAAAATTGGGTCACAAAGATTGTGATCAGAATCAGATAAACTCCAATCGCAAAAAAGATTGAGGAAAAACGTTCAAATTCCAAGATTAATATAATTTTTCAAGATATGCTATATCTACCTGGTCAATATCCAAGATTCAAAGCATAATTCTGTTCTAGAAAACTTTCATCCGTTGAAATTGGAACTACTACCTTTTTCCAAGTAATTTTGAATTGGGAAAGCTAACGGCATCTGAAAAAAAGGGATAGGGTCAAAGTATTTCAGATTTTTTCATTTTTTCAGATTTCTCTCCTCTCTGCGAGAAGTTTTTGGGTGAAATTTGGGTACCATGTGGTGGTACCCAGCGCACATCTGAGCCGTCCAAACGTGTTTTGAACGGCCAAGAACCGGGCGCTCTCTCTCCTACTATACTCAGCCGACGACTCTCTCTCCTCTTTCTCGACCTCTAAATCCTGGTCATCCAAAACACGTTTAGAAAGCTCGGATGTGCACTCAGGTACCACTTGGACTATACCTTATTTGGTTATTTGCACCCAAAAATTTCTCCTATTTTAACAACATATAAATTTCCTCTTAAAAAAACTTCTCCTCTACATTTTAATTTTGGATTAATCATGAGAGAACAATGCAAAAGTAAAGCTCCTTACATCAATTGTATAGATTACTTTTATAAGTAACTTAAAAAACAATTCTTAGTTTGAAGAAAATCTTTACTCATTTACCAAAACCAAGAGAAAATTCATTTTCCTTTCCAGTCTTTTCCATTCACAAGTCTCCCTTATGGTAACCGGATTTTCCCCGTCCACGTCCGCTTTTTACTTAGGGGTTGTTTGGGAGCTAATTATTTTTTGATATTCTAAATTATGGATTGGAGGAAACAGATTTTTAGATTAGAATCAGAATCAGCGAAGGTTTTAATAATATGATAACAGTAGATTTTGCCGAAGGATAGTGTGTAAATTTCTAATGAGAATCCAAAAAAAAATCATATGAAGGTGATTTCTGATTTCTGCATTCTCCAGTTTATTTCTCATGATGAATTTTTTCAAAATGCCTCCTATAGTTCACCAGTTAACATACACTCCAAATGGCATCTTATTGTTAGCTTGATATATATTGTTAGGCCCATCTCCTAACAGCTTAAGCTTTCGGAAGAGTTGGTAACTTAATGTACATAAGGCTCACATTTGTACGTGCGCCACGAATCATCCATTCGAAAAGTCAGTTTTATTTTCTGCGGGGTCTATTAGATGAATAATTGATCTCGCTACTGTGTGCTCGACTGGCTGATGAAGATCGCAAACTAGACTTGTGGTCTTAAAAAACTAAAACTGGACCGAACTGGCCGGTAGCAAACTAGACGTGAGCCTCATATGATACTAATCGTCAATGACGTCCTTTATATATCAATGGATTCACAACACACATATAAGAAATGGAGAGAGGAAAAGAGTGAGAGATCCTCAACTGATGAAAGGCATAAGGATTTCTGTAAATGGAACCTCTGGGGATAAAACTCTCCACCCTGTTCGACTTATAACTCCGCGTCCGGACCGCTTTCCGTATGGCCGCTCGAGCCCTGGCTAAACCTTTTTCTAGTCTCCTAACATTGCTCTCTTCTATCTGCAAAATTTGTGAAAATTATAATTAAAAAAAAAATTAACTACAGATTAATTGTATTCCCCTCTTAATTAATTTTTTTTCCCTCGTGTAGTTCTTCCAAACAGGAAACAAATTATAAACATCTAATGAAATACTACCAAATACGATAGAATCAATAATGCCCTCTAAAATTTAATCGCACAATAATTAAGGTGTATTCCACCAACTAAAATAAATTTGAATTAAAGGTGATGTATTAATTGTGAGAGAATGACTAGTCTCATAAAGCGAAAAATAAATACTTAAAGAATAAGAATCTTAACGGGACGGGTTAATGTACATAGTATTACGATGCTGGTTTTGTGTATGAATCTTTTGAAGGGGGGAAAAAAAAAAAAAAAAGCCCACTTTGTGAGAAAACCTCAAATAGATACTTTGATATCCTCGAAAATTATTTTCCCTAAAAAAGTTAAGGAAAAAAAAAAAAGTTATCATGTGAAAATAGTAGTTCTTTGTCTTCAAAAACCAATTTCCAAAAGTTCTCCAATTAACCTTACCATTTCCAAACCATCAACATGTTTTGACAACTTCTTCAGAAATGTGTATATATGGATATACAAGTACATCAATAGATACATGTTTTTATATACTATATATATAGCAGAACATACCGTCTGAGTTGTGCCATTAGAGTACAGATCTTTGAAGGAGGTGAAGTTCGGAAATAGAATTCCCTGTGAGTGGTCCTTCTCTTGAGCTACTTCTCTGTGAATGGAAAGATTGGTCATTGGAGAAGACAAGGCAGAGACATGATGGCAATGATTGATTTCGAGAGAATTAATGAAGCAGAAAATGAGAAAGAGAAAGAAAATGGGATCAGCACAGGTGCAACCCATCATGGTCAAGCTAGATATGGTTATGGCTAGGGGGGTGTTTGATCGATGTGTTATTATATGAGAGAAACTTATTCACAGCGGAAGTTATTCAAGGCTCCGCGCAATCTCAGCCATCCGTTTCGGCAATCAATAATTTTTTTTTATCAGTAAAGAAAATTTTATTAATTAATGAACCTAAGTTACAAAGAGGAAACGGGGAAAGAATGACATGGAGTTAAACTCTTCGAGCGAATAGCTTTTTTAAAATTTGGACCGTCCAAAATAATTTTGGACGCGCGTGAATAAGCGTCGTACAGTGTATTCACGGCTCCGTCATAAAAAAGTTTTTCTCGTTATATATTCTCTTTTTTATTTGGAGAAAAATAGAGTAAGATTGTTGAAGATGTAGTTGTAGAGTTCTATTGTATATATAACTGAGACAAACCCCCTTTGTGCCAAGCCAATTTGGCAGATCAAATCTCTTTATCCATTTTATAGATAGGTTCGATCAGTTAGAAGAACTAACGAAAAAATATAACAACAATGTATATCGATTATATGAGGCAAATGCACGGCTAAGTAATTACATGCGCTTATATTTTTATAAATGCATCTAACTGTGAATTCACGCTATCGACTAAACAGTTTTTTTTCGGTATTTAGTCAAAAAATACTCACTGTTCGACACAACTCATTTTCCTTAACTACATTGTAGTGGCTTCGGTTAAGGGGTTCGGTTATCTTACCGAGCCATGGTGAACCGAGGTCCCACAAGTGCACTAGCCCATGACTTGGCGAAGGCTTGGGAAGGGTCTGGTACTTTACTCGGTTAAACGGTTAGGATGGAGATCTCGATAGAGGCTTCGGCGAGTTCTGGGAACAGGGAGCATACTCAGTCCAGAGCTCCCAAAGCCACCTGAAGGAAAGCACTTACGCCAGGAGGGACCCATTAGATTGTGCAGCAAGCGTAATCATTGGGGATCTAATCTGGTCATGTGCTCCGTAACCACCTTATCCCTTACGTCGTATATGACGTTTTCTGAGGGGGTTATCCGAGCGTCCCCTCCACACGCTAGCTTAGAGGTCAAGTAAACCAAGGTCTATATTAATACAAAGGGATACTAACCTAGAGAAGTATGTCATTCTACCTTAACCTTAGACCTAAACATTTTTCCCTACATCTAACTTGATCATCGAAGGTTCACTGGGCAATCATTGCCCTAGTGACTTGTTGCAGGTCCAGCGGAAGAAGCACGAAGCTGCAGAGGAAGGATCCTAACCCGAACCACGGTCAAGGTCCCGTCAAATCAAACCCCTACATACATAAATTAAATGGTATTCTTTTTTAGTGGAAACAAGGGGTAATTTTTGCACAAGTCTGAAAATAAAACATATAGTGTGAAAAATAAACTCACCCTAAAATCGTGCATGCATATTTGGATAATCTAATTTGAATTTGGATTTTATGATGATATAGATAGAAGGATTAGTATGAACTCACCCTAAAATCATGCATGCATATTTGGATAATCTAATTTGAATTTGGATTTTGTGCTGATATAGATAGAAGTATAGTAGTATGAACTCACCCTAAAATCGTGCATGCATATTTGGATAATATGATTTGAATTTGGATTTTTTTTTAAATGGATTTGAATTCGGATTTTATGTTGATATAGATAGGTCATTTTTTAGAAGCCTTTTTTTAATGAAATTTTATGCGAAATAGGAATTGGTTATGTAAAATAATACAAAATTGTATCGGAAAATGATAATGCCAACACTATTTTTTGTTTATGCCAAAAACGAAAATAGACAATAAAAATAGGATGGAAGGAGTAGTACATTAAGGCCTTGTGACCTGTACATTACCCATGGTACAAGATTTTTATGCACTATTATTTTGGCACAAACAAAAAGAATTTTGAGATTAGAAACGGCAAATGATATTTTTCTGCAAAATAAGTTTTAATTACCTTTTTTTCACGTAATGGGTGACAAAGTCATTGATGCATTTATTTAATGCTCCCTCCGTCCCTAATTAACTGTCCACGTTACTATTCCGGACATTTTAAAAAATCATTTATATCTTCCAAATTATAATATTTTTTATATGCAATAATCAATATGGATCTTATTTGATAGATCTCAATTGATTCTATTAGACAAAATTTTGAAAATTATGAAAAATAGTATAAATTAAAAGATATAACTCATTTAGAAAAATTTGGAAAAAGTAAAAGTGGACAGTTAATTAGGGACGGAGGGAGTATATCACATCTAGCTCACCACTTCCCGATTGAACCAAACATGGGATTGGCCTCCAAATGGGATATTCCGGAATTAATCCCGTGTGAATCAAACATGAACTTGTGTAGGTGTAGGAAAATAATTAGTACCAGGACAAAGAGTCCAGAGACAACCAATCTCAAGACTCTTAATTTCATTTAATCTGCGAATCAAACGAGGCCTTCTAGTGCATATCCCTTTTTATTTGCTTTTGAAAAGTTCCATTATCAGGTACCATTTTAGATTTCAAAACTACTGTTAATTACCACATCCGCAATCTTAGATTTATTGAGGTCTACCACGAACAAAAAATTGGAAGTTGGATTTAAATTAAATGAATGACTTGAACAAGTTCAACTTATTCAACTACCTACCTCGTCTAGAAAAAATAATCAAAAATACTTATGAATTTTCTTCTCCCTTTTGCTACATATATAATTTGTTTTTAACTATATCTACAGATTACTAGGTATAATAAGCACAAACTTAAATAAATAAATAAAAATAAACACTTACTAATATCTAAAGATTCCATTAAATGTCCAACAAAATCATGCATAATTTCTTTTGATTTAAAAAGCAAATCTAATTCAGAAAGTATAGAACGTTTGGGCATGCAGAACGAAAAAAACACCCGGCGCACAAAACTCGTGCTTACGACCGGATCTTGAAAAGGTAATAGGCAACCTCCTTTCTATGTTCTAGTGAGAGGGATTGATTTCCAAGACTCAAACCCGTATTACAGTATCGAATTTGAGCAAACAAAACTTGCGACTCCAGGTCAAGAATGATAAGTTGCATTTAACTTCCCGACAACAAAACATGAAGCAAGAGTATAAAAAAAAAATGGCAGACTACCACGGATCCACCTCAAAGGGCTACGCATGGCTTCCGGAGGCACCCTAAGATGTTCATCAAGATGGTTCAATGTTCATCGAGATGGTTCAGCTTTGGCAAAGCGGGGCAAATGGAGATGACCATCAGGTGGAAATCCAAAGGGGTCATCCTAAGTATGATGGTATGAATCCATTCGTTGTTATCCTTCAAATACAGTATATAGTCTTGTACTTTGCATGGGCAAATTATTAGCCAATTAAACAGAGTAATTCAATAAACAAATCAATGATTCCAAATTGAACCTCCTCCTATGCAAAAACATGACATCCGCACTGGAAAGCTCTTGACTTCTGCGTAACCATGGAAATGCTAGTCCTGCCTAATCTGCATTAACAAAAAAAAGTTACCGAGGCAGTGAGGCATTGAGAAAGACCACCAGGTCCCTGAAAATCATACTCCAACGGTGGACAAGATAAGATATTCGAAGGTGAAAGAGACATATGAACTTACATTGTCATTCTCATAAAGAGCAAAAAGAGAAAAAAGGCAGGGTTTAGATAGAAAACTTCACCAAAAACAGTTCCTTCAATTTACCATGAAATAGAATGAGAGTTGAGGATCAAATGCCAAAACACAATTGAATTCCTATGCAATTTAGGCTCTCAGGAAAGCACAAACCTGTGGTTTTTATCCATTGAGAACGCCTAGCTTTTCTAATGCTGCTTTGATGTTGCTGCTGGTGCATCCTTCGGACTTGACAAGATTGGGGCTGTCAAATGGCACAACATGCTCGAGAGGATAGTTTCTGTTTGTATGTAGTTTACTTGCACCACTGCAAACCCCCTTCACTATCACAGTTTTGTGGACTCCACCTATCAATTCTTCATAGTCTGTGTCCCCAGATTCTCCTACAAAGACCACTAATCTTGACAAATCTACACCCCATCGAACATACAGGTACCTGGAAGAAACCTATGGTTATTTGAAGGAAGATATACTCCATACATGAATCATCATTAAAAGGAAAAAAGGGGATGTCAAACTCCGTATTAACTTCAAGGGAGAAGTGTTTAAAAATAAGAGTTAATTAGAAGCATAGGAATGCAAAACTATAATTAGCTGAGTGCACAAAATCCCTACAAAATTTTCAGTGATTTTACTTCTACTGTGGTTTCAAATTTTGAACTCTAGTTGCACTAAATGAGCACAAGTCAGGTCCGAATCCACTCCAAGTGGACCTTAAACAAGCTTATTCATTATTCTCGGTACAAATAAAGCAAATAAATGAGACCTGTCAGCATTTAACTGCTAAGTTCTGTCATAATCAAATGCAAGATTGAGGTTTCCAAAAGAAAACCAAATGAAAGAAGATTTAGGAGAATAGGTATGCAAAATCATACCCATCTCTAAAGCAGAGCACACCAATTACATTTGGTTTTTAGACTACAGAAAACCAAAATGAAAGAAGATTTAGGAGAATAGGTATGCAAAATCATACCCATCTCTAAAGCAGAGCACACCAATTACATTTGGTATTTAGACTACTTCAGTGAAGATTTACTTCAGTTGCAGTACTAGATTTTAATGTCTAATTGTATTGTTTTGAAACAACACATAGTTGCAGTAGATCAGCAAAACTCGGGTCTGAGTGTACTAGATATAACTTTAAACTGGCTAATGCATAAGAGCCATCACCGGTAAAGCATACAAATGGGACATCTCCTGCAGGCTACTAGCAAGATCCCTCACGGTCAATGCAAAAACCAACTGTAAAAACCTCAACATATTCTTTTGTAGCTCAAGTCGTTAATCACTTCACTCATCAAAAAACTTAACTAACACATGTTTCAGTAAAGGATTCATGCGCTACCATTAAGCATTTTCAAGGTAACCTTTTCCTTCAATATAGCCAAATGCAAACATGGCTTAAAAAACTTTAAACCGAGAAACGCGACTTCAAAAACTTCAAATGACCTAGCAACTGGGGCATGATATATCAACAAAATCAATTAAGACAAAACAAAACACCATCGATTACCACTGAATTTGGCTTGACCTCACCCATGATGATGGGTTCCAGCTCCAAATAAATTATGTGATTATGTCAAATGCTGAGAACATGAAAATGCGTAAAAAAAATAAATTCCCCAGTGTGTTTGACAAGTGACAACTTAAAGTTCAATTAAGTCTCTCCACTAAAACTTATTTGTGGTCAGGGTTATACCTAAGCACATCATCATCCTTGGTTATGCCATCAATATACCATCAAGACATGAATAGATATAATAGTGGGTCCTATATATTGTATATCTCAACTTCAATTAAAAGTTGATTTCTTTATAGGTATGACTATGTATGCCAATGCCTCTGTTCTTCCTCCCTCCCCCCTCGCCCCTTCTATCCATTTCACTGAGAGCAAGGGGGGATAGTTCATTGTATTCGCTCAGTTTACCTGAAGTTCTGAATTTTACCCTTACATCAATGTTGCCATGGTTAAAAAGACAGACCAAATAGGAAAAAAATAGAGCAAAAAACTACAAAATACCTGAGGGCTTGAGCTCGCGAAGCCAGCACGGGGATCACGTTTATCTTTGTACCATTCTGACAATAAATGGCATGGCATCGCAGACCCTGAATTCGCAACAGTTTCCGAAGTTCCTTAGCAGGGGGAACCTACAAAAACATAGTAACTATTAAAGTAATAAAAGAGCACTGCAGCCAATAAACCGAACTGTCAAATTGGGAGGAGCAGAGTACCCCTCTCAAACAGATGTAGAGAGAATTTCCATACCATTTCTGGATTTGCCAATTTGAATGCACAGCAATGTGTAGCCGATCCAGATTCAGCTTCAACAATTTGCTCTCCATTTGCTCCTTTTTTCTCATTGATATTAGCAGCCCAGCGAACCAATGTTTTCCGCAAACCTTCTCCACCCCAACGATAACCAATATGCGAATGATAGTCAAAGTCCGGTATGACAGGAAGCCCTGAAGGCCCACCTTCAGAGTTTGAGGAGGGATAATAGAGTTCACTACCACTGTTGCATATAAAAGCATCAAAGTCCATAGGACTAAGGCCTCCTGACTCCAAAAGAGAGATTATTTCAGATATGCTTGAGGCTGTGGACAATATGAAGCCTATGGAACCAGCATTATAGTATGCTGCAGCCTCAACAATGACTTTTATGGCATCAAGAAAATCAGAATTCATCTCAAAATCCAGGGAAATAACAAAGATGAACTTCCTCCTCCTTAATGTTAGAGATTTGCTCATGTTAGAGTCTGCTTTCTCTATGGAACTAGCCCTTTCTGGGTTTTTTTCCGCATCCTTCGATAGTTCCAAAACTGCATTCACTAGTCTGCTATTTCCATCAGTAGCGTTCTCTTCAGAGCCTAAAGCATTATCAAATGTGCCACTTCCTTCAATTTTTTCTCCATCCAATGAAAGCTTCAAATTTAGAGATAGATCCTTAATATCCCTCAAGGAATCGCCTGGTGAATCCGATTCTGACGTCTCAAATCCATCATCACTTTTCTGCCACTGTGGCTTCCTTGGTTTACAGCTGGTGATTCGAGATAAGTATGTCTTACAATGCTCTGGCCATGAGAAAAGGTGAATATTGTTCAATCCATTCTGTCTACACCTCGCCCAAAGTTGCTTATTTGAAACAAGCTTCAGAAGAGCATCAGCAATTGACTGCTGATCATGCGGGTCAACTAGCAGACCATTATCAAGGACCTGAAATAAGCTAATGTTCAGTATTTTGGAAAATAGAATGGCAGTTCCTCTTGCTACAACTCCAATGTGCAAATCAGAAATTTTATTTAAGCAATAAGAAGGTTACAAAGAATACACCTTATTAATATCAACGGGACCTCCATTTTTTGTGGCAACAATAGGCAAACCATGAGCTGCTGCCTGTTCAGCGAAAGAGCTGACCTTGGATTAGCAAGTGAGTGAAAATAGGAATCACAAAAAGATGCACAAACAGTAAATGAGGGAGTACCTCAATAAGAGTGAGCCCAAACGGCTCAATGAAAGCTGGATTGATGAAAACGCCCTACAAAAGAAGTTGGTTTGAAATGAGGGTTACACCAAGAAAGATAATAGAGGGATACGACCACAATTTTATCTTAAAGTTTTGTTGTTAGGTATAGGAAAAGTGTATAGGGTATTAATTAACCCTAACACACAATCTTTATTTATATGAAATGATAACTCCTTACAAGGCTTAGCTAACCAAAGTGGGACAATGACTTAGACAAACAATATTCTAACACTCCCCCTCAAGCTGGGGAGTAGATATCAAAAAGTCCCAGCTTGCTACATAACAACTCTAACCGTGGTTTGAACAGTGACTTAGCAAACATGTAAGCCAACTGAACACTGGTGGATACAAAGGGAGTAGCTATCACACCACTAGTTAACTTTTCCCGCACAAGATGACAATCCACTTAATATGTTTAGTTCTTTCATGAAAGACTGGATTGGATGCAATGTGAATTGCCGCTTGATTATCACAATATAGATTCATAGGAAGTTTCACCCCATATCCAATTGCCTCAAAGAACGAGCACACCCATACAATCTCACATGTTGGGTGGGCTATTGCTCGATACTCTGCTTATGCGCTTGACCACGCAGCCTCTGTCTGCTTCTTACTCTTCCAATTGACAAGATTTCCACCCAAAAAGACACAATACCCTGCAGTAGATCTCCTGTTGGATGGTCCTCCTACCCAATCAGAAATCGATAAACGCCTCAATACGCAAGTATCCATTAGCTTGGTAGAAGAAACCAAGTCCTGGATGGGCCTTAAGATACTTCACAATTCTAACAACAGTCTCCCAATGTGGAAGGCAAGGAGCAGACATAAACTAGATCACAATACTAACGGCAAACGAGATGTTTAGGCGTGTAACAGTAAGATAATTTAGCTTACCAACCAAGCGGCGATACTGCTCCGGTTTTGAAAATAACTCCCCCTGATCAATACAGAGTTTGACGTTGGGATCCATAGGGGTCTCAATAGGCTTAGTCCCCAACAAACCCGTTTCCTCCAGAATATCCAACACATATTTTTGCTAAGATAAACTAATACCATCTTTAGATCGCGCCACCTCAACACCCAATAAGTATCGCAATTTTTCTAAGTCTTTGATATGAAACTCACACTGTAAGAAACCTTTCAGCTCATCAGTGTCTTTCTGATCATCACCAGTAATGATAATATCATCCACATAGACGATCAATAATACCTTGCAGCAATAGGTTGTGGGGAGAGAAAAGATAGAATGATCGCATTGACATTGATGCATCCCAAATCGCAAAACAGCATCACTAAACTTGTCAAAACAGGCTCTAGGAGACTGCTTAAGGCCATACAATGCTTTGCGAAGACGACACACTACTTAGGCTCCCCCTGAGTAACAAACTCTAGTGGTTGCTCCATATAAACTTCCTCCTGAAGTTCCCCGTGAAGAAAAGTTTTTTAACATCTAACTAAAACAAAGGCCAACCAAGATCGGTGGCAAGAGAGATAAGAAGTCGAACAAAGCCAAGTTTGGCAATCGGAGAAAAGGTCCCCCATAATCAACATCATATGTTTAAGTATAACCTTTAGCAATGAGACAGGCTTTGTAGCACTCAACAGAACCATTAGGATGGTACTTGACTGTGAACACTCAGCGACACCCCACAGTGGTCTTTCCAGGTGGAAGAGGTACCAACTCCCAAGTGCCATTATGATGAAGGACTGACATTTTATCCCCCATCGCTATCTGCCACTTAGAAATAGACAAGCCTTCCTGAACAGTGTTAGGAACAAATACAGATGAGAAACAAAAGCGGCAAATGCACGAAGAGATGGAGATAAGTGAGCATAAGAGACATATCGATCAATGGGATGAAAAGTACAAGTACGAGTACCTTTGCGAACTGCAATGGGAAGAGAATCTGGAAGACGACAGGATCTCTTGACGGAGTGGAAGATGTGGCAGAAGGCTGAGGGGAGTCGGGCAGACCTTTAGGCTGACGAGCATATACCTGCAACAATGGCGGAATCGCCCTGAGTATGTAGTGAGACGGGTCTGCCGAAGAAGAGACCAGGAAAAAGGCAATGACTCATTGAAGGTTACATCAACACACACAAATTAACGATGAAGAGAATGAGAGTAACACTTATACCCCTTCTGAGTGCGAGAATACCCAAGAAACACACATTTGACAGAGCGAGGATCTAGTTTATCACGGCTTGGATCCAGAGTGTGAACATAACATGTGCACCCAAACACGCTGGGGCTTTGGGGGTAGAGGATGTAGTGGACAATCAAGGAACAAAACAATGTGTGGAATCTAACCCCCTAAGACTGTAGACGACATATGATTAATAAGATATGCTAAAGTAAGAACAACATCAGAATGAACTAAATGAAAAGGTCTGACCACCTGACTCTTTATCCTATGGGGAAAGGAAACACGATGGTGTTTACTAAACTAACCACCCGACTCTCTATCCTATGGGGAAAGGAAACACGATGGTGTTTACTAAACTCACTAACTTCACATGGTATAAGACATTGACATGACCACAAGATGGGACCATCCGCTTGAGATTCTGAAGATACGAATGCCCAAGACGACAATGATGTTGATATGGTGAAATAGAAGACTAAAGTGCAACTGAAGAAGATAGCTCGCCAGCACTAAAATAATAGACCACCATGTTTAGCACCCCCACCAATCTTCTTCCCCGTCGTGAGATCTTGAAAAACACAAGAGCTAAGAAAGAATGTTACAGAACAATTTAAGGATTTGGTAAGTTTACTGACAGAGGGAAGACTGTATGGAAAACGAGGAACATATGAAGCAAAATCTAACAAAAGTGATGAACTGAAAGTAATAGAACCCAAACTAGCAACATCAACAGTAGAACCATCAGCTAATGTGACACGAGGAGATTTTCAAGAAAACGAGAATTAGATAAGATGGTGGAACTACCAGTCATATGATCAGAAGCCCCAAAATCAATAACCCAAGGAGTATTGGAAGCAAGACCAGCAAAAGACCAGCCTTTCTAAGCGAACGTAGCAATGGAGGAAGATGGCGTAGAAGTAAGGTGATGGTACTCATCCTCTGGAATAGTAACAACACGAGGAGTGGAGCTAGGGCCCTCTCAAGAAAGTTTCATCATCCTCAAAGATAGCAGCCTTATACACAGATGGACGGCCATGTAGAACCCAACAATAGTCAACAGTGTGATTAGTCCCATGGTATTGAGTACAATACCAAGACACCCGACCTCATCCACGACCACCAAATGGTTGCCCACAGCCTCCGCAGCCAAAATTACGCCCAAAACCACGGCCGCTGCGGCCAAAGTCACGGCCACCTCCCCCTGACTCCTGCCCACCATGAGAATAGTGACCACCAAAAGCAGATGTGGCCAAAGCAAAACGATCAGGAGGCAGTGGAGGAGCTGAAGTAGGACTAGTATCAGATATAGAAGACTGACGAAGACGACTAAACACTTCACACATATGAGGTAACTCCCACCCCCAGCAGTTGACAACAAATAGGATCGAAAGACTTAGGCAATCCATATAGAACCGAGTCACATCCAAGTTATTATGATGCATAACTTGAATATCGGTAGAAAGAGGCTAACAGATGTTAAGCTCCTCACAAACACCACTGAACTTTGCATAATATTCTTCCAAAGTAGAATCACCAAGCTCAAGAGAGAAATATGTTTGATATAGATCAAAAGTCTGACTAAGATTATTAACCCCGGAATATAACACCTTCGCCCGTTGCCAAACCTGTTTAGCAATACCGCAAAAAACAAAAGTGCCAGCAATCGTAGGCTCCATACTATTCCACAAACGAAGGAGGATTTGTGCATCCTCAACCACCTAATTCACATGAGTCGACTCAGTTTGCTTAGGAGGATCATCTGCAATATAAGTATACTGTTTGGAGCCCATAAAATATGTTTCAACCGACTTAGCCCAAGTAACATAATTCTAGTCATTTAAGCGAACAGCAGTGATCAACATCATTTCAAGAGACCAATTCGGAGAACAACTAGCAACAACATAATTAGAACTAGATGCAGAGGTGGACCCCATCACACAATATCTCAACCACCAACAATGAGCGACCAATCAACAATCCTTTAAAGAAACCAAAAGAAACAACCGAACAAACCAAAGAGTAATCAACCTGTCACTGCACAAATCACCCAAAAACAACAATACGAAAAGAGAACCACAAAGTGGCGTATCATCAACCAAAGCAACATCCAACGACAACAACGGAACAAGTCAATAGAAGCATACCAGAACCGAGTGAATTGAAGTATATAAAGGGGCTTAGGGGCGTCAATGAGCTTTCATCCAGGGCATTAGTGATAAATTATGCATCATAAATTATGCCTCAAAGTAACTGGTTATAGCTATAAACGATCAATATAATTGAAGAAGGCCGTCGGTAGCCTAGAACAAAGGGCACCGGACCAGACTGAAATAGAGGTCACCAGAGACATATGCAGGGATTTGCGAGTGTGGAGCACTGATTTCGAGGACTGGGTAAAGAGGTTCAAGGGTTTCGAGCACTGGATGATGGGTTTTTAGCACTGGGTAATGAGTCTCGAGAGGTTTTGACGTGGAAACTAGGGTTTTTGAAGGCAATGAAGGTGCGGTATAGAATTTTGAGCATAGAGGGGTGTGTGAGCGTGGACGAAGTCTGGGTTAGGGTTTTTGGGGGGTGCACAAGGGCAGTTACCCTACGAATCCGGCTGTCGTTCGCCCTCCAAGGACCTTCTCTTGCTTTTCATTAGTTAGCACAAGTGGTGGAAGGGGATCGTCGAGACCGCCACCTGGGCTAAGAAATGAAAAGCAAGAGAAAGTCCTTGAAGGGCGAACGGCAGCCGAATTTGGAGGGTGACTGCTGGTTGGAAGGGGACTACCGATACCGCCGCCTGGAAGGGGATTATTGGCTGGAGAGAGATCTGTAGGGGGACGAGGACGAAGATATTGGTAATGAGCATCCCTTCTAAATGCAACACTCAATAACGCAAATGACATCGCGAACAACGAAACTATCCAAAACTCGTTTCCATGGTTTTTGATGAGCACGACGTTGAAAATGGCAATCAAAATCTGAGCTATCATCATTAGAGCAAGGCTCACTATCATGCCAGGCATACCATACAAGGCGCAAAAGCATACAACGCAAATGAGGAGGCTTGTCGAGCAAATGACCAAATAAATCCCGCCTACAAATATACCATGTACTGTGAGAGAGAATAGCGCGGTTAGTACCTCCAGTCTCAAACCATGTTCGTCATGGACCCCCACAACGAAATCGTGAATTCGATAATCGATATCCAAGCCCAAATTCAAGAAAAGACCCACCAAATAGAAGAAAATCAAGACAGGGACGTACACAACAATACCATAGCACTTTAATTGTTTCCAAACATGGCTCCACCCAGTGGTGGTGGGGGCGGGGGAGGCGGTCCCCCTGCGGCCGGCAGTCACCCTCTAAATTGGAGGAGAAGGGCAGGTAGAGGGAGGGAGAGGAGAATGATGGCAAGAGCTGCAAGGCAATTTTATTAATTATATCTTCAACATGTCTCCTCTCCCTCACTCCACCTGTCCTTCTCCTCCAATTTGAAGGGTGACTGTCTGCTGCAGAGGGACCGCTTCCCCCGCCCCCCACCACCACTGGGTGGAGTCATGTTTGGAAACAATTAAAGTGCTATGGTATTGTTGTGTATGTCCCGGTACAGCGACAGCGGTCGAATTCATGATTTCGTTGTGGGGGTCCCCGGCGAACATGGTCTGAGGCTGGAGATACTAACCGCGCTATTCGCTCTCGCGGTACATGAAATATCTGTAGGCGGGATTTATTTAGTCATTTGCTCAACAAGCCTCTTCATCTGCGTCGTATGCTTTTGCGCAGTATGCCGAGAATGACAGTGGGCCTTGCTCTAACAATGATAACTCATACTTTGATGGCCATTTCCAACATCGTGCTCATCATAAACCATGGAAACGAGTTTTGGATAGTTCCGTTGTTCACGATGTCGTATGCGTTATTGATTGTTGCGTTTGGAAGGGATGCCCAGTACCAGTATCTTCAACCTCGTCCACTTGCAAATCTCACTCCAGCCGGCGTTCCCCCTCCAGCTGACGGTCCCCCTACAGCCGGCAGTCACCCTCTGAATCCGGCCGGCAGTCACCCTCTGAATCCGGCCGTTGTTCGCTCTCTAAGGACCTTTTTTTCCTTTTCATTTCTTAGCCCAAACGGCAGTCTTAGTGGTCCACCTGAAGCCGGCAATCACCCTCCAAATCAGAGAAGAAGGACAGGTGGAAAGAGGCAAAGGAGAGTGATGGCGAGAGCTGCAAGGAAATTTTTCTTGCACTCCTTTATGTCTTTTTCACAATCATTTTCCTCGCCGTTGCAGCAAAAGTTACCCACTTATTTCCAGAACAACCAGATGTCGCTAGCACCTCCTTCTTCCCCACCACAACAAACATCACGATCACCACTACAGACATTACGACCACTGCCACGATCAACACCACAACCACAAAGCATCCAACTCAAAACCGATTAGCAATGAGTGAAGAGGCCGCCCAGGCTCATATACTAGTTTTGGATGAGATAATTAACCGAGATGGGACAATTTCCAACACTCCCCCTCACATGCGACCCCCGACTCATACGGGGAGAGATCAACAAAGGATCCCGAACACATGGATCACAACGAAACAAAGTGCAACTATGGCACAAACAAAGGGGAAAGACCTCCGAAAACCTAGCTCTGATACCATGTTGTTAGGTATAGGAAAAGTGTATAGGGTATTAATTAACCCTAACACACAATCTTTTTTATATTAAATGATAACTCCGTACAAGGCTTAGCTAACCAATGTGGGACAATGACTAAGACTAACAATATTCTAACATGTTTAGGGAAAAATAAGAAGAAGAAACACATGATCCGGCATTACAACCACTCCTTTCCCCCAACCATATGCCTTTAATATGCTAGCAAATTGGAATACCCACATAATTAGAGCTACAAAATAAGGGCAGTGTCAAGAAGGCTTGACCTTGAGCCTCTTTAGTTGGGGAATCGGCCTAAGCCCTTGCGGTGTCTCCAAGGGAGAACAAATCATTAAAAACTTACTGCACAAGAATGGATAATAAAGGCAAATAGCATGGGCAGATTCTCTTTAGAAAGGGTAAAAAGATTCAGCAACCCACAAAATATGCAGGTGAATGCAAACTAAAGCATGATAAACAAAATACCTACCAAGCCACCCCTCCCTGCAGAGATCAAGATTCGATTATGATAACTAAAACAATTCTGAGTGTAGCCAACCACCCTGTTCTCTGACCTATAAATGAGCAGAGTGTGAACATAAACTAGACTTTGACTTGGTTTGATATTACACCTTAAGATAAGCACAGCAACATTGAGGATGAGCTCCAAGATGTGTTGAACTTCATTGCAGTCTCAACACAACCAGTATTTACCGAAGTTACCTTACAGCCCAACATAAGCTATATTGCCCATTTTTCATTCCAAAACACATTCAAAACCATGCATGGGACAACATTATACCCTAATCATTCAGAGTAGGTTTGGAAGTGGTCAACAAATTATAGAATTCTATGGCACTTGGAACAGGGGAAAGATAAGGAAAATGCATTGACAAAATACCTGAAACTGATCTACTTAACCATGCTTCATAATTTGCTACATGGTAATGGAACAGGAAGTTCGTCTCATACTTCAATTCGACGACATATTCAATGACATATTTGCAACACATACCTTTGTCTTTGCTGCAAGACGATAAATGTCAGCAACTTCATGCTGCTTGTGGTGTTTAGGATACGCCACTTGACCATACAGATCATATTTGTCGATCAGTTTCAGTATCGAAAGAAGAACTGATGCATTTGTGCTAGACATTTCATCAATAGCATCTCGGTTTCCCATTATTAATGTCTGCAAAGACAGATGCAGAGATATAGTATCAGGGTTGAATCAACGGTACCTGCTTGACCAAGCCTTTTCAACTGCTCAAAACAAACATTTAGATGTATTCTCAAATGCAAATAAAAGCTTGACGTACAAGGTTAGCAAGTTCCCTCAATGGCTTGCACTCTCCAAAAGCTTTGACTAAAGTTGTGACGTTCTTTTTAGGGTCTGGCCTGGCAAGTGCAAGTATCATAGGCTTGCGAGGATTGCTAAAAAAACGCATTATCTGCAAAATAGAAAATTACCAGGTCAAAAATGAAAACGAAACCATACGTAGACTAAACAGAATGATCATTTGCTGATTCTTCAGCAGACAATAAGTTGGACAATCAAGTCCACTACGTAAGTGGTTTCTTTTAATACACTAACATATTTAGGAAATAAAGAACAGCCAAAACCTCAGACCAAACAGGTGGATCTGGACTTGCAGGATTATCCTCATCTCCTTCTATTTCCCGTTCCATATCAGCATCATGAGGAACAATGTGATGGAATTCCATTCCAGGAGGAATCACCTAACACCATGATGTCAATACTGAATACATGTACGGAAGCATTAAATAGTGAAGCAACAATAATCAAATAAAGCCCGATTTAGCACTAAGAAGAGCCCCATTAAATACAAAGGGAATTCAATCTTGGTACTTACAACCATGCGTGGCATAAACCTTCCATAACAGCTAACATTGCGTTTGATTCTTGCTCTTAGTTTGCGCTCTAGTACAGGATCAAACCCATCATACAGCCGCCATTGCTCTTCTATTTCCTGTCTAGTGCTAGTAATAACAACGTCGGAAGCATCAAGAGATAGCTCCTCAGCTTCTATACGCCGCATTATTCTGTACGTAGCATTTACTTCTTCCCTTGATTGCCTCCCTTGTTTCAAAAGTTGTTCAAGCTTGTCTCGTCCAAGTGAGTGGCCAGTTAAAAGCATAGGGACATTTAGGGCTCCAGAAAGAAGAGCGGCAGAGTCACCTGCATCAGCGTAATGCCCATGGATGGCAACAGGCCAGACTGGTTCTCCACCACCGATTTGCTCACCAAGAACTTTAGACATCTGGATAATGTGACCAAGTGCACCATCCACAAATTCAGGGATGTGAGGCCATAGGAGCTCTTTGGAAATATATTTATCTTTTGGGCCAAATGGGATACGAACGATATAAGCACCACCACTTTCCCCGGTCGTTTGGATATCATTTTCGGGTTTCAGCGGACTTAACATTTCTGTTGGTTCACCGTAACTCCAATCGACATCTGGTGTGGCTACCTGCCTCGTCAACAAATCAACCCTATAAACTCCAGGCATTGCGCCCAAGGCCCTGGCAAGTTCTACGACATACTTAACCTGAGAATCAAATAGGAGAGCTCAAGAACTTTCCTTGAGAAGCAATTTATAGATCTTTGTGTAGGTGTGAGATAAGGGTTAAGCTCCCCTCCAACCCGGCATCCACCAAACATCCACTTCTTTGGCCCCATTCTGTGCCAACAACGATGATCCGAATTGTCCATCACATAGGAACCTCTGACAAAAACATCTATTCCAAAAATCATCTTGATAGGAAATCGATAGCCCCATGAACAATTGGTATTTTGTTCTACAAGACTGACTACTATATGAAATTAAGCCGAAGCCGTCTATTTGAATGACTTGTTCATATGCCCATCATAATCCGATGGGGCAGATTTTTCACATAGATGTTCTTTTCCGTGAGGCCTATGGGATGAACAGGTTTAGGATCTTCGTTGTGGGACCAGAGCTGGACTAAAGACACGGAGGTTTGTGGGGTATGGTGGATAAAGGTATGAAGGGGAGCTTAAACAGTCAGGTAAATTACAAGACAGAAGCCACGTCAACAACAATTTAACAAAAGACGCTACCTGACCACCTGTATCAGAATCCCGACCAAGCTCCATATTTTCACCACGTATCAAGCCATGGAGGCTGCAGGAAGACGTGAAGTTAAATAAAGTGAAAGAAAAACCATTTGAACATCCAAGATATACTAAGTTAAATACTAACAAAACATAAAGTAAAAATAGTCCCTCTAAAACACAGAATATTTTGTAGTAAGCATCCTCAATAATCCTAATCGTAAGTACCATTTTAAGAGAAATTTTAGTGGAAAAAAAAAAGTCCTTGCCTTATTAACACAATGTAAAGTTTCTTTTCCTTTTGTTGATTAGCCCAGTTCTCCATCGCATCAACAGAATGTATCCTGTGCATTCTGCCTCTAGGGGTACCACCATGAGTTGGGATGTCACTAACAAGGTCTCCTTTCTCCCCTTCTGATAAGTCTTCAGACATATCAGCAGTTGCCTCTCTACGACCTCTTTCACGTTCAACTCGCCATTTGGCTGTACACTGAGCTTCCTCGCCTTCAAGCTATAACAGCAAGGCAAGTTGACTAAATAAGAAGGTAATGAGATGATAAAATAACACATTAAGACTATGGTCATGAGAACAAAGAAGGAACAATATATGTTACTATGGAGAGAAAAGAATGGGAAAAGGAAAACACAAACTTACAAAATTAATATTCTAACTCAGCTTCATAGTATTTGAAACATCAATCTTTTCAATTAAGAATATTATTGCTTGAATCAGCTAAAAGTTACAACACAGCTGCCTCATAAGAACTGCAAATGAACTTTTTAACAAATCCAAAGGATGAATTATGCTAATTCTATATAATCAAACGAGAAAGGATATGAATTTTACAATCAAATTCACATAATTCCAATAAATGAACCACTTCCCCACAATTAGAATTCTATTGCATCTTTTCAGCCAACCACACAATTATATATTAGAAGCCATATTGTCCACAAAATTCTTGAAAAATATCAAAGCAAGTTTACTAAGATTTTGAAAAGGATAGAAATGGAAGGTCAGAGTTGCAATGACATGAATATTGAATCCTAAAAGATATTCCATGAGAAGATATTGTACAAGATCTGGACTGCAATACAAGTTCCTAGGTTACAAAGAATCATAATTGATTCAGAGAAATCGTACTTAGAAGCAGAAGCAGCCAAAGGCCAAGCAAGTCCATCGATAGCTCGTCTTCGACAGCCAGTTTTGCCAGAAAGTCTATCCATGTAAGCTTACCACTTGCACACTACTTTCTTATGATTTTTTAAGATTTGAAGACAATTAAGAAGGTCTAGTCTTTTCCAGTAATCTTGTAACTGACATATCATTGTGTCCTGCAATAATTCTCTCCCTTTTAGCAACTAAAAACGAATTGCCTTGCTACACAGTTGTAGCTTATGCAACATAACTACTGAAGGACTTCAAAGACATTCATTCGTTAAATGAATATTGTGCGAGTATACATATGTTTGGGTGCAAACAGCGCCAATTTATTTATTGACAAAATAGTCCATGAGATAAGATCAGCTTCCTGACAAATGAACAACCACAGTGTGCAGAGTATACTTGAATTATACAACTGTAACAATATTAAACGAAATTTGCAATGCGTTTGCCACATTTCATTCGCTCTTTTTTTGAAAAATAAAGACTATCACTGGATAGTCAGCATCACCAGCACCACAAAATCATTTCCAGATTTTTGCAAGATTAGAGTTAACAAATGGAACAATCTGAGAATATTATGAAGTCCAATGCCTAGACAACATATCTCCCTACAAGAAAACAGAAGTTCAAGACCTCCACGCTTAGTGAAAAGACAACTCTATAAAATATAGCTGTAGTACCTCAGAAGCTAGTCAAACAAGCTACATGACTTCCTACAAACTCCGGCCTTTTGGCAAAAATCAACATGGAGACTTCAGAAAAGAGTGCAGTGACAATGAGTAGCTTGTGAGGTGCTACAACTCAATCCCTCATCGCCTGCATAATCAAAACGATATGGTATTCAACTAAAAGCCACCAGCTCAAAGTCAATGCCCACTCAAAGCGGATGAATTGTCCTTGGGACCGCGTGGCGTTGCCTATAGCCTAGGGATTTATGCCTATGTGGCAAGTACGCTTCAATTTATGATGGGCTATTACTGGGCATCAGTGCCAAACTATGCCACAAGGGGTGTGGGTCCCACATGGGACAAGCTTGCATCGGCCTCACGGGAACAAGATAGAGGTGCTTGTTTTGCTTGAACAGGTCCCACACGGCAATATCTGGTTCTTAAGAGGGGTGGGTCGTAAAACCCCAAGTTGGGCAATATATAGATATATAACCACCAGAAAGTCCGGCAATCTAGTAACTCTAATTGGAGGCTTTTTGCAATAATCACAATCCTAGAGAGTTCACAAAAGAGTGACTTGTTTCGTCTTTTCTGGGTTATATTATAAGTCGAAGTCAAGATATTAGATGGATCCTACAGTCCTCTTAGGATCTCTAGATGATATTTAGTTGGTTAGTGAGAATCCCCGAATTGACCAAAGAGATTACCTACTAGTGGTAGACCGGGTTGTGACCAGTCGTAGGTTCGAATCCTACGTGGTAAATCACCTTATCCTACACCGAGTGAAGTGAGCAGATTGGTTGAGGTACAAAATGTCAATCCCCCATCACCTGGTTAACTAAAGAGATAAATAGGCAAGTAATAACTTCGATATTATCGTATGTTTGGTATTATACCGGCTCAAAGCATATGCCCAATCAAAGAGGTAAGTCATCCTAGGGACGTACGCATGCATGGCATTGCCTATGTGGTGTAGGGATTTATCCCCATGTGGTGTTGCCAGCAGCACAGTGCAGCGCGTACTCTACAACTTGGGATGGGGTGTTACAGATGCAATCCATCAAGTATTTTCTATCACTACCAACCAAATAGGCTGATCAACCAGCCACACTCACTTCCCATTTTTATGTCTCCAATGTAAAATTGAGCAAACAAATAAATCAAATTTACATATCACAAACACACAACTACTTTCACAATTAATGCAAAAGCTATGAAGCACAAACACTCCTAACTGCTTGTTGTATCCCTATCCAACTGTCCGGGAACACGCGGGGCGGTGTGTCCAATAAATTTATTAATATTTGTCTCAACTTGGACATGAATGGAAACATGACAAAGATCAATGATAGTGTTGAAAGCTTATTTTAGGGATATGATATTCCGAAAATATGAGGTAAAAAGTATGAGTTAATGAATTTTGATCTTTTTACTTGTTCATTTAAATTGTAAGGATACTACTAGTTTTGATTATTTTCTGGATAAAATGTTCATATGATTAATATCTATCTTAATATGAATAGATATTTTTTGTCATTTCCCCCTCTATGTTTGTGTCCCCTGTTATTTAGAATTATATTTTCCTGTGTCCGTATCCGCTTGTGCACTTCTTAGAATGCACATATATACAATGTTTCAGAACAAAACCTGCTTCTTCTTGCGAGCCAAATTCCAAATCCTCCAACACATGTTCTCCAACCTAGTGTTCCTCTCCTGCGAATCCCGAATAGCCGAAGCCTGCAAGTATTTAAAACCAAACATAAATTAGAATTGCATGAAAATGTTCCCATAAATCAACCACTAAAATTGCTTCATTTGGAAGATTGATTACTAAAAAAATGCAAACAACTATAAAAACAAAAACAAACAACACTTGATACCTAACATGTAATTTCCAGAAGATAAACAACTACAATAATTTAATTACGTATCACTCCTCCTAACTCCTGCATCGACTGAGACATGTCCAAACTACCTTAATCTATTCTCTCATCTTATCTTCTATAGGTGCTACCCTACCACAGGTATTCCGTTCCAACTCCATCTTGCAAATCTTATCACACATTCATCTCAACATTCTCGTTCTAGCTACACTTATCCTACTTGTGTATTGTTTCTTATTGGCTTGTTCTTATAGCAGTACGGTAGAATTTTCATTCAACTTTGTGGGTATCCTGCGGTCACACAACACTTCCGAACACTCCCCAAGCACTCCACCACTTGACCCATCTAAAATGTTCATATAGATCAAGCACAAAAATTGATTCAATTGGAAGATCACTCAAAAATCAAAACAATCACACACACAAAAATCCGGAGGTGTCAAACGGGCCGGGCTGGCACTGGCACGGTTTTAGACAGGTCGGGCAGGGATTTAGACCGGCCGAGCACGGCACGGCACAACACGGTTCTAGAAGAGCACGAAAGGACACCGGCAACGGGCATGGCACAACAAATACTAAGCTGTCAGTCGTTACACGGATTTTTTTTTCCGACAAAACTCGGTTGGAGATGGGCCGGCTCGGGCACGGCACAGCACGATTGAGTAAACGGCCCGGTATGAAGCGCGGTTGGCATGAAGCTAAATGGAAACCTCTAAAAAAAACACTTGATACGTACATGCGTAATTTTCTATAATGTAATAAATTTAATTATGGAGAGGGTGGTGCATACTTGAACCCAGGAGCGATGGAGATCGGTCTCGTCGAAGCCGGTGATGACCTCCTCGACGAAGTAACGAGTGGGACTGAAACGGCCTCGCTCTCTCAACAACAAGGAGGATTTGGGATCGTCGAGGGGCGGTCCCACGTCCAGGATCGCTTCTAGGTAACTGTTTATCCAGTCGTTTCCCGCCATTGCTCCGATTCTTCAAGAAGGTTTGATTTTGTTTTCTTCGGTTCAGAAATTGAGATTTGATGGAGGATCAGAGGAGAGAACGAAGCAGTACTAGTGATATAAACTCCTATATCATCATAAACAGAAGATTATGTCATATCATATGTGTTTATATATATATATATATAGAGAGAGAGAGAGAGAGAGAGAGAGAGAGAGAGAGAGATCAAACGTTGATCATGTAGGGATGGAGAGACGGACAGGGATCAAATGTTGATCACAGGAGTAATTATTCAATGGTCGGGAGCACTGTTGTTACATGGTGCGTTGAACGACGCTAAAATCACAAATTTATGTATGTATGAATATACATTTAATTGTGAATCTAACAATAATATATATATGGTTGTGGAATAATTCGGAATACTACATGGCAGAGTTACGTTGCGGCCGGCTGCCTGGGCTTCCCGAGCCTACGACTTTTAAAATTTTTATGTTTTATACTTCATATATTTTTAATTTTTAATATAATTGATAATTATTCATCTATAATTACTTATAATTTTAATAACTTTGGTTTTATTTGATAAAAAATTAATTATTTTATATTTTCAATTTGTTGTTATAAATAAGCACGTGACTGTTGAAGTAGTTTAAACAAAAAACAAAATGTTTGGTATACTTTAACTTCATTAAGGTAGAATCATTTCAATGTACAAATGTAATGTATTACTAGAAAGCATAAACTTTATGATATAACGTTCCGATTAAAAAATACATGTCTATTAAGCTAGCCGCATTCGCGTCAAAATTCTGGCTCCGCCACTGTTTCAGTATTGTCCTTTTGATTTAATTGTTTTCCTTTTCTTTGCATTTGGCAAAAGGTTCTAGTTTTGAAAGATGTTATCATGATATAATTTTTAGTTTTTAGTCATAGAATCAAGAGATTTCTTGATTGTCTCCATTGATATTGTTAGTGAGCATATTAATAACATCTAATTAAGATTCAGTTAAGTACCTTGACAGTCGAACGGTAATTGACAGCATACCAATAAAAGTAATATCAATTTTATTCTAGGAACTACTAATTAATATACATTTGTTTTTCTTTCGTCTCATGTGATATTTAAATTGTGAAAAATACATTTATTTCTTAAATAATGCAGTCATTACTATTAATTACAAGTGCTAACTTAATTTTCCAAAAAAAAATACCTTTTTAAATTTATAGATAATACTTTAACGCCGAAAATGAAAGGACAGAAGAGGAATTGCATATGGTTTAGCTCATTGACTTTTCTTAAATAATAATTGCACTACAACATTCTTTCTATTCAAGGTTTTAGTTTGGATGTTAAAAAAATTGAAAACATGCTACACCTCTAAAGTAATCAAAATCTTGAATTTTCTAGAAAATGAAGATAGGGAAAAAATGATATTCCAAGACTCAAAGCCACCTCACCACATGTAGTCTTGTCCTTGATGAACAGCTGTAACATGGATTGCATTTTTATAAATTCCCAAATTAAACTAATTAAAAGTCAATTAATTGACACTTTGAAAACCACCATTGGGCATTTGCCACATCCAATCAACTACAGTATGAAAATGATTGGGACACAACTGTCAGCCGGACACAGGTTGAGACATGTTTCAGTGCGTGGTGTTAAAGTGCGCGTAAGCTAACTCGAACACTCTATGGAGCAATTTTGTTCACCCTCACCTTAAATGGGGATATTTTTACCCTCGCTTTATGACATACGTTGCGGGTTTTGGTTCAATAATCAAACCCGATACTTATGAATTGATTTGTTTGGAGACCACGCAAAAAATCCACTCAATCGAGTATTAATCAAGTCCTGAAACTAATTCATGGGTTTAGAACTTGATAGAGCAAAATTAAAATCTTCAAATTAAGTACTTCTCAATATTCGATTGAAACGGTTTTGATTATCGACTCGAAAGTTGCAATGTATCTCACCGAACATGAATAAAGTTACCCTCATCCAACGATGATGAACAAAATTATTCTCGAACGCCCTAGGTTATAGAAAGAGAATTATTTTCAAATTCCTTTTTTTCACTAGCACTCATTTTTTTGTCTTTATTTATTTTTGTTGAAATTAGTAAAACGGCCTTACCTTTTGAATCATTTTTCTATAGCAATTTTAATATTTTCAATTGAATCTATCTATCTATCTATACTATATACTAAGCAAATTTAGTTTCCAAAAATAAAATCAAGTTATCTCCTTAATTCTCTATCTTATGTAGTATCATTTTCTTAATAAATTCATTTTTTCTGCACTTTTCAAAATACCACAAGTTAGAGAAAAAAAAGTTTTCAAACTTTCTTCCACGCTCAAACATTTCTTCATTAAAATTTATACATTCAATATTGAATTATAAATAATGAGGGATAAATAATATAACAAAAATAATTGTCTACTTGCACCTGTGCATAGCACAGATAGCACGCTTGTAAAGACTAAAAAGAAAGTGTTAATGAACAAAAAAGAAAGAGTCACGTCAGGTACACGTGGACAAGGTGACCGGTATTACCGTTTTTGGCTTCCCAAAACTTCGTTTACATCACCCCCCCCCCCCCCCCCCACCCCCCCCCCCCCCCCCCCCCCCCCCTCCCCACCCCCCCACCCAATGTACCAAAAAAATAAAAAAAATATCACAAGGACCCTACAAAGAATCAGATGCCATTTTTGAAAAGTGAAGTTTTGGCATCACCAACTCCAAGCCTTCTTCTGTTCTTGAATATTCAAAAATTGTGGCCCCACTTCTTTATCATTCTTTTTGCATCCATGAACCTTTTTTTCCCTTAAATGGGCAAAAAGAAAAGTTTTGCTATGGGTACAATACTTTTGTGTACAACACTTGTACACCATTTTGGACTTGTTTGATAATTTAAATTCAGAAATTAAAACTGAATCAATTAAGTAATAAGTGATTCAGTAGATTTGATAACGACATTATACATTGTTTAACAAATTAAGTGCTACTTAAAATATAGGCTAAAAAGTAAAAAAAATTAAGTAACTTTAAGCTACTTAATTTTGACTGAATTCTTGTCTACTTGCATTTAATCACCATACCACCACTACAACAACTCCCACCACTACCACCACTCCACCACCACGTCGCCACCACCACCACCACTTTGCCACCACCACCGCCACCCCACCACCACTCCTCTACCACCACCACCACCACTCCCCTATCACTCCACCACCATTACCACATTGCCACCACCATTATCACACCGTCGCCGCCGCCACCACCACAATGCCACCATTGCACAACTATCATTCCACCGACATCACTCACTGTCACCATTACACCATCACTCCCCCGCCACCACCACCATTACACCACCACCACCATCACTCACTGCCACCGTTACATCACCATCACTCCAACACCACCATTACACCACTATCGCCAGCACTTTAACACCACCGCCGCCGCCACTCCATCAACACCAACACACCACCACCACAATTACCATTCTACCATTATTATAAGTACATTGTGACCATTAGTAAATTAAGAGAGAATCGGAACTAAAATTAATTTATCATTTTTTTAATTCAGTACTTAATAATTAATATATTTACTAAACAGCTTTTCAGCTTAAAAAATTCAGCATTCAGTACTTAATTTTTCAGCATTTAGTTTCAGTTTTCAATTTTATCAAATAGGCCCTTTGTGTGGAAACATTTTAAGGTCCTACACAAATGATCTGAGCAATTCAATTTGTTCAGAATTTTGTTTGAAGGGTCCTTGTAAAAAAATTAGTTTAGCCAGATATTTGTAAGTATTTGATCCATACGTTCTCTTTTTTGTCTCTAATCGGACGAACAAAAAAAATAACGTATTGATTAAGCACTTACCGATATCTAGTTGAACTGATTATTTAAAAGACCCTTAGAATAATATTCTAAACAAATTGAAAGAGTCAAAATATTTGTGCAGGATCTCAAAATAAGTCCTGCACAAGGTGTTGTACAAGTGTTGTACCCATAGCAATTTTGCAAAAAGATAGTCCATGTAACGCCCCATTTTCGGACACGTTAATTAAATCATTTCTAATTGATTTAATAATTCATAAAACTGATTTAAGAAATAAAATTTTATTAAACAGAGTTTAGCAGCGAAAATCTTAAATACTTAATTCAAAACAACTTAACTGTCTTACAACCCAATGAAATAAAAACAGAGTTTGACAAATGTGATAACACTTTTGGAAATTCAAATAACAATACTTTAAATTAACAGAGCTTCTAAGGGTAGGGTATCCATGGCTCGACAAACTCCCCTTCCTCAGCTGGGAGGTCCTCACCCTGATACTGATCATCTTGAAGATGATTATGCTCTTCAGTCTCTTGATTACCTGGCATAAAACGCCAGCCCAACGGCACCGTAATGAGTTTTGAAACTCAGTAGATAGTCCCAACCCTACTAACCCCTTATTCTACAGTTAGCAGTTCGACGATATAAAAAAAATTGACAACACACAGAAGGTACAGAATAATAGCACATCATCCTTTTTCTTTACTATCCATCAACTTACATGATATCTAAGGATTCTCTCCACGAGATCCTTTTCCTCCCACATCCACTAACTACAACCGTCTCATGGGTCCACCCTTCCTCTTGCTTATCCTGTACCAGGATCCTAGGTGAGTTCACCTAAATTATATATCTAGCATGTTCTCACTTAAGACCATAACAGGAGGATCGAGTCATCCCATGACGCATCGTACATTAGGGTCGGACATCCCTACCACTAACTATAACCGTCTCATGGGACCTATTCCCTCTTGACCAAAAGAAGCGAATTTTCCCATGACGCATTATACATTAGCGTCACAACATCTCTCAACATTGGGCCCCATTGGTTACCCATTTCACACAGGGCCCCATTGGTTACCCTTGCCATAGCCATGGCTCCAATCAGAATTCACAATCTCGCACCTCAATACTTTATCAATTACCATTTTCCCATTACTTAATATCACCTACGTGAATCACTACTCGTAACCACCTAGTGAACCTAAATCCGACTAGCAAGCATAACATGGTAATTCCAATAACAACTCAATTAATAACATTGTACATTTCAGTGTGAACACAGGCAAAACAATTTATAAGTGCGAATAATTAAACACGTAAAAGTTCGGATTGGCCGATGACTTTTGAATCATTTAAATTTTATTGAACAAAAATGTTACTCTTATTAACTCTGAGGATCTCCGTTTGTAATCCTTAGCATTTTTTTTTTAACTCTGAGGATCTCCGTTTGTAATCCTAATGTTACTGTACACATAATATAATAACCTTTAATATAATAATAACCTTCAGTAGGCATATTGATAGCAACTACCAATCTATACATTTTTTTCTCCGTCCATTAAGCTTATCAGTGATGAACTAAAATAGTTTTCTTAATCTTTGACTCTTAGTTACTCAATTAATAAAAAAAAAAAAGTTGAACTTCTTATGTTATAGAAATTATAGTTTCCAATAAATGCCGAGCTTAGTCTTAATCCTTGATGTAGATTAATTACTAATTTACTAGGAAACACATAATATCACATGATCATTTTCCACAGTAATAGTAATTTCTAGTAACTTGTTCCATAAGCCAGTGGTAAATTTTATAAGATGGAAAAAAATCAGTTAATCCATTAATAACAAATTCTAGGGCCGAAATATAAAGAATCATAAGACTAAGGGTTAAAGTGTTATAACCATATCAAGACTTAAGAATCAACCCGTGCATGTACAGTAGCCTTTCGGTTCTTTTTGCAAAACAGAGCATATGAATGCTTCCAAAATTCTGATGCGTGGCTACTATTTCCCCAATCATAACTTGTTAAAATCCACATAAACGGAACAAATATACTTAGGAGGAAGTAGAGGAGCGATTATTCTACCTCGAATCCGGCCGAAAAAGCGATTAATGGGTTCGGTCGATTTTTAGCGATTTGAGAAGATGACGGAATCGAAGGACTTCGGGGCTGCCTCGGAATGAAAGGAAGGTAGGCTGTGGATGCTTGGTGATGTAATGGTTGATTGGAAACTTGAATTTGATGTGTGGAGTAGTGTTATGTAGAAACCCGTTTTTCTCTCTCTCTCCTAAAGCTCCATGGATGAGAACTCAATTTCTCTCTCTTTCTCTCTTTTTCTTTCTCTGGACTAAGTAGCAAAATGGAAAGGACTAATTGTGGACTGATTTTTAGAGGCTAGAGTGTATATAGGGTGAATGTGTGGGGAGGTGGGTGGTGGACGTGGATTAGGATGTAAAGGGGAAGTGGGAGGTTACAAAATTTGCAAAGGAAGTGAGGAATGAATCCTGATTTTCAGCAAGAATGGAAGAGTGGGTGGTTGAGTATAGAAGGGAATTAGAAGGTTTAATTGGACAGAATTTAATTAGGATTTAGTTAGAAAAGATAAAGACAATTATGAATGTATGTATAGTAAAGTGTATATTATTCCGTATTAACATAATCATATTTTAACTAATTAATTTAATTAATCATTGAATTTGAATTTAACATTTCAAATTTTTTTTTTTTATAAACTACTTATTTATTTATTTAAATTAGGATTGTTACAACTTATCCCCCTTAACGAAAATTTCGTCCTCGAAATTAAAGTATACCTTCCGATGAAAACAGATGCGGGTAGTTGGTGCGCATAGTATCGGCTCGTTCCCAAGTTGACTCTTCTATACCCTGATGTCGCCATAAAATCCTGACAAGTTTGATCGTCTTACCACGGATATTCTTTTCACTATAATCTTGGATCTCGACTGGTTGTTCATCAAAAGTCGTGTCTTCGTTAATTGTGATCTCCTCCCAGTTGAGTATGTGGGAGGGGTGTGACATGTATTTGCGAAGCATAGACACATGAAAAACGTTATGAACTCTGTCAATCTGTGGTGGCAGGGCTAGGCGGTAGGCGACTTCTCCAATCTTCTCCAAAATCTCAAATGGTCCGATGTACCGGGGTGATAGTTTCCCCTTCTTTCCAAATCGGATAACTCCTCGTCGTGGCTTGATTTTAACAAATACATGCTCTCCAGCTTGGAAGGACAATGGTCTGGTCCTCTTGTCGGCGTAGCTTTTCTGTCGGCTCTGAGCGGTCAAAAGTCGTTGGCGGATGATTTTGACTTTTTCTGTTGTCTCCCTAACAAGTTCTGGTCCCAAAAGGCTTGACTCTCCTAGCTCGGTCCAACAGATAGGCGATCGGCATGGTCGTCCATATAGGGCTTCGTACGGAGCCATCTCGATACTGGCTTGATAACTATTGTTGTAAGCGAATTCGACCAACGACAAGTGACGTTCCCAATTTCCACCTAAATCTAAGGTACAGGCACGGAGCATATCCTCTAGGGTCTGAATCGTCCTTTCGGTTTGTCCGTCCGTTTGTGGGTGAAAGGCTGTACTCAAACGAAGGTCTGTTCCCAATGCTTTCTGCAGACTCTGCCAGAATTTTGACGTGAAACGCGGGTCGCGGTCGGATACAATTGATACTGGTACCCCATGCAGTCGTACAATCTCCTGAATGTAGAGTCTGCTGAACGATTCCATGGTATCTGTCATGCGTACAGGGAGGAAGTGCGCTGATTTGGTCAATCGGTCAACAATTACCCAGACGGCAGTGTTGGATTTAGGTGATCGAGGTAATCCTGTGACGAAGTCCATAGTGATGTGCTCCCACTTCCAATCAGGTATAGGTAAGGGTTGAAGTGTTCCTCCAGGTTTCTGGTGTTCGGCTTTAACTTGCTGACAAGTGAGACACGTGGATACATAAGCTGCTACATCCTTCTTGATTCCGCTCCACCAATATTGACGACGGAGATCTTGGTACATCTTCGTACTTCCTGGATGTACGGCGAAATTGGAATGGTGAAACTCCTTCAGTACTGCTTCTCGAAGTGTACCAATGTCAGGTACAAAAATTCGTTCCTGAAAATGGAGACTCTTGTCGGAGTGAATTGCCCATCCGGCTGATGCGTTTCCAGTTGAGAGTTGGTATCTGATGAAATCACACTCTTGGTCAAAGGTTTGGGCCAACAAAATTTCTCGATGTAAAGCGGGTGTGGCAAACAAAGCAAAAAGGCAGGCTCCTTCTGCTCTTACGGTTGGTTGAAGTCTGAACTCATTAATGGCTTCCATCATTTTCCATTCTCTGATGGCCATACTTGCCACATGTCCTCGAGTTTTGCGACTGAGAGCGTCAGCAACTACATTGGCCTTCCCAGGGTGATAAGACAACGTGAAACTGTAGTCCTCCATGTATTCCATCCACCTCCTTTGCCTCATATTCAGCTCCTTCTGAGTGAATAGATACTTCAAACTTTTGTGATCAGTGAACACTTCGAACTGTTCTCCGTACAGATAGTAACGCCAGGACTTAAGGGCAAATACTACTGCTGCCAATTCCAAATCGTGAGTCGGATAATTCTTCTCATGCGGCCTTAGTTGTCGGGATCCATAAGCGATGACCTTTCCATTTTGCATGAGCACAGCTCCCAATCCATCTTTGGATGCGTCACAGTACACTGCATATCCCACATTCCGCTCGGGAATGATTAATATGGGGGCGCTGGTTAATCTCTTCTTGAGCTCTTGGAACGATTTCTCACATGCTTCATTCCATTCAAACTTGACCCCTTTCTGGGTCAGTCGCGTCATTGGTTTCCCCAAAATTGAGAAATCTTGAATGAACCTTCTATAGTAGCCAGCTAATCCTAAGAAACTCCTAATCTCAAACACTGTTGATGGCCGTTTCCAGTCCATGACAGCTTCTACTTTGCTGTTATCCACAGAGATTCCTTTCTCTGACACCACGTGTCCTAGGAATTTGACTTCTGTCATCCAAAATTCGCATTTGCTAGCCTTTGCGTATAATTGATTATCCCGAAGTACTTGCAGTACGATTCTCAAATGCTCCTCGTGTTCCTTCTCAGTTGGCGAGTACACCAAAATATCGTCAATGAACACTACCACAAATTTGTCCAAGTATGGCGTGAAAATTTTGTTCATCAGACACATGAAAACGGCAGGAGCGTTGGTTAGCCCAAATGGCATCACCACAAATTCATAGTGGCCATAACGGGTTCGAAAAGCCGTCTTGGGTATGTCACTGTCTCTAACTCGCAGCTGATGGTATCCAGACCGTAGATCGATCTTTGAAAAGCAAGTTGATCCTCTCAGTTGATCAAACAAGTCATCGATTCTAGGTAAAGGATAACGATTCTTGATTGTGACTCTATTGAGTTGGCGATAGTCGATGCAGAGTCTGAGTGTTCCTTCTTTCTTTTTGACAAATAAAGCAGGGGCTCCCCATGGTGATGTACTGGGTCGGATAAAACCTTTGTCCATTAATTCTTGTAGCTGAGTCTTCAACTCTCGTAGTTCCGCTGGTGCCATCCTATATGGTGCCATGGATATTGGTGCCGTACCTGGTTGCAACTCGATTGTGAAATCCAAGTCTCGATGTGGCGGTAGTCCAGGTAATTCCTCGGGAAACACGTCCTCGTACTCACACACAATGTGAGGGAGACCAAGTTCCATACGATTTGTCTCCTCGAGCTTGAGGCTTGCTAGCCAGCCAGAAAGCTTATCATGCCACCTCGATCGGTGCGTGGTTATAGCAGAGGGGTCTTGTTTATCCCCCTTAAATTTGAAACACGTACCGTCTGGTGAACACGCTGTCACCATTTTTCGATGGCAATCTATGACAGCGCAATGCGCGGATAACCAATCCATTCCAAGTATGACATCAAAGTCTGTCATGTCGATTACTCGTAGGTCAACAGTTAATCTCAAGGTAGATACTTCTAATTCGCACCCCTTACAAATTAACCCCACAGAAATTTTACCACCTAATGGTGAGGTCACATGCATCGTCGTCCCTAGAGGTTCTGTTTCTAGTCCAAGAGTAGAGACACATGGAGCAGATATGAAAGAGTGCGAAGCTCCTGAATCGAATAATGCTTGAATACAAGTGCTATATAGTATAAGAGTACCTTGAATCACCGACGGGTTATACTCCTCCTCAGTATCTTGCTCAGTGCCTTGTAGAGCAAAGACTCTGCCTCCTGTTGGCTTGTTCTGTCCGCCTGCATTGTTCTGAAAAGGACGAGATTGTTGCTGATTCCATCCGATCTTCTGTTGGTTCGGATTAACCGGATTCTGGTTCCCAAACCCTGACGGCCGAGCCTGAAATTGCTGCTGTCCCCCTTGCCCAAAATTCCCAGATCCAACAAGTTTTGGGCAGTTGTTCCTGAAATGGCCTTCTTGGTTGCAGTTGAAACACCTGCGATTATAAGATGCCTGAGGTAAATTTTGGTTTTGATTTGGATTAGCGTTGGAGTTCTTCCAGGTTTGAGGGATTTGCTGTAGAGGGCGAGGGTTGTTCTGGTAATAAGGTGTTTGAGCAACAACAGTCTTGTTGTGGTTTGTTCGGATTGGTCCTCCAACTGATGGACCATTCTTCTTTTGCGCCTCCCATGTTGACTTTGAATCAGATTTCTCACGTTCCATCATAAGTGCACATCTCACCACCTGTGCATAGGTGGGGTACTCATGAGAAACCACACTAGTACGAATAGAGTGGGACAGACCCCATTCGAACTTCCTTGCCTTTGCATCATCGGTGGGTACTATGGTAGTAGCATGACGTGCGAGTTCTTCAAAACGGGCAGCATACTGGGTTACTGTCAGAGTACGCTGCTTCAAGTCCATAAATTCCTGGGCCATGGCTTGCTTCACAGGTGCTGGGAAGTATTTTTCGAGAAAAAGGTTTTCAAGCATCCGCCAGGTCATAGTTGTCACATTATGAGTGGTCTTAATCAAATCCCACCAATGATCTGCTTCCCCTTGCATCTGAAATGTTGCTAAGGCAATGCGATCACCCGCATTCGTCACATTAAGTACTTCCAGGTACTTGGAGATTTGTTTGATCCATGCTTCTGCAGCACTAGGGTTTGTTTCCCCATAAAAGATCGGAGGGCGACGTTTGCAGAATGCATCCAAAAGTTGATCTCTACTCCTGATTAGAGGTCCACGTTGTTGTTGTTGTGGCTGTTGAGAGTTAGCAGCAGCAGCAGCAACAAATGCTTGCATCAGTTGAATTAAGTCTGGCTGTCCTCCTTGCCCATTTGGTTGTGGTCCGCCATTTTGTCCATCGTTTGTGTGGGACCCGTGTCGTGTTTCCACCATCTATATATAAATATATATATGAATTTTTTTTTTTTAAGGGGGTTTTCTGTTTTCATACTTAGTGAGCATTATAAAGCGACAAATGTAATAACATCAATGTGACAAAAGTCAAATTTTTTTTTTATTACTGGAATAAAGTACATGAGTCCTACTACCAGCTAGAAATAAATAAATAAATAAATAAAAACTTAGAACATGATGAAAAGGAAACAATACTACTGTCTAGAAAGAACAATAAACAAATAAAGAAAGTCAGACTACTATGTCACCCTACTCAATAGTTCAAGACTACATTCTCCTTACCAATCCTCAAAACTACCCTAATTTCTCCTCATCTAGTCGTCGAAAAAATTCGAATAGTGCCTTCTCATCATACTCTCAGGCTCCAAAGTTTGCTCGGTAACACCGTAGCACTCCCAAGTCACAGTCCACTGCGGGTCGTTTTGATGTTCATTGGGACCAACTACATTTTGCATGTGGATTGGTGTTTCGACGTATTCTCGGTGATCATTATAATCCACCCCTGCAGGTACGATGCGACTGTCATCTCTCGGGCGACGATTGGTAATAAGTGTGTATAGGAAGTACTCCGAGTAATGCTCCGCAAATCTCGGTGGTACTGCTACTCGATAGTAATCCTGTTGGCGAGGAGACAAGACTCGTACTGGTCCTAAGTAAAATGGTTGTGCCTTGCGTTTCCAGGGACAAGGGTACAGCGGAGCTAATTCCACAAACACATAAGTGTTAGTGGCAAAAACTGAGGGCTCAAGATTATCAACTTCACTCTCCAGATCTTCCTCCTCTGGGGCTGGTGGTGGTGGTGGCGGTATCGGTACTATTGGCTCCGGGTGCATTAGCCTCCATTGTAGTTCATCTTCCCAATTGACTGGTGCATCGATTGGGACCAACCAACTGTCATCGTCCTCCTCATTGGGGGACAACCAACCCTCATTGTCCTCTCCCTCTTCCATGTCCTCGTCAACCTCATCTTCCTCAGCAGAGCTAATCTGGTTCTGATCTTCCTCTAGGAATGGTGGTTCCTCAGGGTCTTCTTCTTCTTCACTAACATATTCTGGGGGTGTCCTTTGAATTTCATGGCTAACAGGGGTCGGGGCGGCAGTGCCTTGAAAATGGGCATTGTTAGGATTGGTGTAATATGAATAGTAAGGATCATCTTCCATACGAAATCCTGGTATTGACCTCAAGACCCTCAGAATCTCTCTCTCATTAGCGGCTACCCTTTGCGGACCCCAATCCTGTGAATGATGTACCCTCCTTCGGCAAAACAAATTAGCTGTACACCATTGGTACTGAGCATAAAGGAGAGGGAAATCTGTTGGAACATACGGATCCTCGAATGAAAAGTCAGGCCCTATGCGTCCTAGAAGGTCTCGCAGCCTCGTCCACTCATCAGCTAGTTGTGCACAGTATACTGGGTCCATCTACAAAAAAAAAAAAAAATAGCTATAATTAGATTTAGGGTTAAGTAGCGCATTTTACAAATTAAAAAAAAAAAAATTTTAACACTTCAAGTTATTCTCTTAGTGTGACGTTCTATCCAATCTACCCAAGGTCGGAGGGTTTGAACCTGGCTCTGATACCAAATTGTAACGCCCCATTTTCGGACACGTTAATTAAATCATTTCTAATTGATTTAATAATTCATAAAACTGATTTAAGAAATAAAATTTTATTAAACAGAGTTTAGCAGCGAAAATCTTAAATACTTAATTCAAAACAACTTAACTGTCTTACAACCCAATGAAATAAAAACAGAGTTTGACAAATGTGATAACACTTTTGAAAATTCAAATAACAATACTTTAAATTAACAGAGCTTCTAAGGGTAGGGTATCCATGGCTCGACAAACTCCCCTTCCTCAGCTGGGAGGTCCTCACCCTGATACTGATCATCTTGAAGATGATTCTGCTCTTCAGTCTCTTGATTACCTGGCATAAAACGCCAGCCCAACGGCACCGTAATGAGTTTTGAAACTCAGTAGATAGTCCCAACCCTACTAACCCCTTATTCTACAGTTAGCAGTTCGACGAAATAAAAAAAATTGACAACACACAGAAGGTACAGAATAATAGCACATCATCCTTTTTCTTTACTATCCATCAACTTACATGATATCTAAGGATTCTCTCCACGAGATCCTTTTCCTCCCACATCCACTAACTACAACCGTCTCATGGGTCCACCCTTCCTCTTGCTTATCCTGTACCAGGATCCTAGGTGAGTTCACCTAAATTATATATCTAGCATGTTCTCACTTAAGACCATAACAGGAGGATCGAGTCATCCCATGACGCATCGTACATTAGGGTCGGACATCCCTACCACCAACTATAACCGTCTCATGGGACCTATTCCCTCTTGACCAAAAGAAGCGAATTTTCCCATGACGCATTATACATTAGCGTCACAACATCTCTCAACATTGGGCCCCATTGGTTACCCATTTCACACAGGGCCCCATTGGTTACCCTTGCCATAGCCATGGCTCCAATCAGAATTCACAATCTCGCACCTCAATACTTTATCAATTACCATTTTCCCATTACTTAATATCACCTACGTGAATCACTACTCGTAACCACCTAGTGAACCTAAATCCGACTAGCAAGCATAACATGGTAATTCCAATAACAACTCAATTAATAACATTGTACATTTCAGTGTGAACACAGGCAAAACAATTTATAAGTGCGAATAATTAAACACGTAAAAGTTCGGATTGGTCGATGACTTTTGAATCATTTAAATTTTATTGAACAAAAATGTTACTCTTATTAACTCTGAGGATCTCCGTTTGTAATCCTTAGCATTTTTTTTTTAACTCTGAGGATCTCCGTTTGTAATCCTAATGTTACTGTACACATAATATAATAACCTTTAATATAATAATAACCTTCAGTAGGCATATTGATAGCAACTACCAATCTATACATTTTTTTCTCCGTCCATTAAGCTTATCAGTGATGAACTAAAATAGTTTTCTTAATCTTTGACTATTTGTTACTCAATTAATAAAAAAAAAAAAGTTGAACTTCTTATGTTATAGAAATTATAGTTTCCAATAAATGCCGAGCTTAGTCTTAATCCTTGATGTAGATTAATTACTAATTTACTAGGAAACACATAATATCACATGATCATTTTCCACAGTAATAGTAATTTCTAGTAACTTGTTCCATAAGCCAGTGGTAAATTTTATAAGATGGAAAAAAATCAGTTAATCCATTAATAACAAATTCTAGGGCCGAAATATAAAGAATCATAAGACTAAGGGTTAAAGTGTTATAACCATATCAAGACTTAAGAATCAACCCGTGCATGTACAGTAGCCTTTCGGTTCTTTTTGCAAAACAGAGCATATGAATGCTTCCAAAATTCTGATGCGTGGCTACTATTTCCCCAATCATAACTTGTTAAAATCCACATAAACGGAACAAATATACTTAGGAGGAAGTAGAGGAGTGATTATTCTACCTCGAATCCGGCCGAAAAAGCGATTAATGGGTTCGGTCGATTTTTAGCGATTTGAGAAGATGACGGAATCGAAGGACTTCGGGGCTGCCTCGGAATGAAAGGAAGGTAGGCTGTGGATGCTTGGTGATGTAATGGTTGATTGGAAACTTGAATTTGATGTGTGGAGTAGTGTTATGTAGAAACTCGTTTTTCTCTCTCTCTCCTAAAGCTCCATGGATGAGAACTCAATTTCTCTCTCTTTCTCTCTTTTTCTTTCTCTGGACTAAGTAGCAAAATGGAAAGGACTAATTGTGGACTGATTTTTAGAGGCTAGAGTGTATATAGGGTGAATGTGTGGGGAGGTGGGTGGTGGACGTGGATTAGGATGTAAAGGGGAAGTGGGAGGTTACAAAATTTGCAAAGGAAGTGAGGAATGAATCCTGATTTTCAGCAAGAATGGAAGAGTGGGTGGTTGAGTATAGAAGGGAATTAGAAGGTTTAATTGGACAGAATTTAATTAGGATTTAGTTAGAAAAGATAAAGACAATTATGAATGTATGTATAGTAAAGTGTATATTATTCCGTATTAACATAATCATATTTTAACTAATTAATTTAATTAATCATTGAATTTGAATTTAACATTTCAAATTTTTTTTTTTATAAACTACTTATTTATTTATTTAAATTAGGATTGTTACAGTCCATCTATTTTTTTCGAGCAAACTAGATCATCCCGTTAATATTACCAAACCTAGCCGAAACATACACAGTACAAGAAGGGGACACTACCGGTCCCAAAATAAATAAATAAACTAACAAAATTAAAAGAAAATACAACAGAAAACAAAAAAGGAAAAAGCTGCATGGAACCACGACGCCGGAGCCGGACCGATCGAACACACTCGTGAAGAGGGGTTGGAGAGCCTGAAGTTGAGAGGCCAGGTATGAACACGAAACAAACCCTCCTGGATGACCCGCCGCACCAAATCGAAACTCGTTCCGCCATAGACTGGTGGCAGAAGCCGCTACAAACGTCATCTTCGTCGTCGGTATACTGATTCCAAGAAAAGCCAGATCTAGAACACTAAATCTAACTCCTAAGTCCAAAAATGATGGGAAGAGTGGAAGATCTCATCTTCCAAGAAGGGAGCCTCAACCACCTCACAACTATAGCGGAAGAGGAGGAGAGACAAGAGAGAGACCCAGAGAAGAGAGATCAAAGGAGAGGGGGACTGAAAGCCCATCTATTTCAGCATTCTAAAATGGGCTTTCTTTTTTCCTTAAAGGGCCCATTTAAATTAATCATGAAGTAATTCAACATTCTAATATGAAATAAACATTCTAGAATTTTTTTTCCCTTGATCAGTTCATTCAGTTTTTACATGGACGATCTATTTGTATGGTTCCGATAAAATGAACGAATTGAATTAACAAAATGAAACCTGTTGTAGAAAAGTAGTAGTAGTAATAATAACCACTTGATTTTCTTTTTTAATCTCCAAGAATTAGTTCGGTTGGTTAGTGGTTTTCTTTACACAAATGTGATCAGGGTTTGAAAAAAAAATTGTGAATTCTCTAGTCTTTAGAGCATCCACAGTGGAATAACCAAAAGTGGATAATCAAAAGTTGCTACATCATCATTTTGATTATCCATTTAAGGGGTTGCTAAGGTTAGTAATGTAGAGATCTACAATGGTAATAAAAATTGAATAATCAAAATTTGCCACATCATCTTTTCAACTTATAAAAATCTAGAAATTATGACATAGAAAATATTTTTTTTTAAATAGTTTTCAAACTAATAAAAAAAACAGATTATTAGAAAAAGAGAAAATAGATTTTTTGAAAACTGTGATTTAAAAAAAAACAGTTTTCGGGAAAAAGTTGTAAAAAATCAGTTTTTGAATAAAAACTGTTTTGAAATAAACAGTTTTAATAAAAAAAACTGTTTTTTGCAAAAATAAAAATAAAAACTGTTTTTATAAGTTTTTTTCTTAGAAACATCTTGAAATTGGAAGAGATAATGTTTTTGTGTAATGATGGTGTACTTGATTGAAGAAATATAGGGACAACTAAATTTGATTATTAACAAAAAGTTGTTAGTTTTAATTATCCAATAATCAAAATTTGATGAGTTGCTAAGAGATTGTTAAATTTAATTATTCTAATGTGAGCTCTTTTTTGATTTTGATTATACCCATGTGGATGCTCTTAGCCGCCGGCCAGGACACTCTGACTGTTTTAAAAAAAAAAGTATAGTAGTAATCATGTGAGAATAAATTCTTCTAGGATAAAAATCAAGTGGAAAAGAATAATGAAAGCTCCAGAATGGAAAAGAAAGAAAAAGAGAATCAAAAAAAGGAAAAGAAAAGAACAGATTACTTTCTTCTAGGATCAACCTCCTCTACAAAAAAACAGCTGAGAAAACAATCATTAAACTTATCAACAACTTCCCACCATAACTTCCCAATCAAAATTCTGTTTTCCCAATCCTCTCTCTCTCTCTCTCTCTCTCTCTCTCTCGTCTGTTTGACAGAATGCCTAATCCAAGAACCTCCGTTCAATGCCGCTGCGGATGATTATCCAAGAAGCTGGCATTAAATTTCTGGGTTTTTTGTATAACCAATTGGTCGGATCCACGTTTTATTGGAGTACCGAATATGTCTTTCTACATTGGGTTTTTCTTCGGTTTTGCTCTGGGCATCGCATTGATAGTTGGCTTCGCTCGTTACGAGAACATCCGATCCAGGCGTCGCTCTGATTTGGTATCTTTTTCATCTCTCTTGATTCCCATTTAGCCATAGTGTATAACAGTATATGCACCGTTAATATATACATACGGGACGCCCGGGCACATGCTATGCATGCACAAATCGTGTTATGCAAAAGATGGAAAGTTGAAAATCCACAATGAAATATGGGATGTGAAAGTAGAAAAGAAGGGAGAAGGAAATTTTGGGGTGCAATTTTGTTGTCATCGTTATTGGCAGTTTCTTTAGGTAGTTAAAAATGGTTGTTTGAGTTATAAATATCGATACAGAATCCTTGGCACAGGAAAATGGCATAATGAGATTTCTTTAGCCGACCAAATTGATTAGGAAACACAACTTAATTTGGTTTGTATACGCATGCACTGTCAGGGACGGAGTTAAGACTTTTTGGATTGGTAGATGGAATTTGGGCTAGTGAGCCATGTTTTGGAGGCCGGCTTGGCTACTTTGTGCATGTTGTGTTACCCGACACATGTCACGGGCCAAAGACTAGGCACGCTTCTAAATGAATGACATGTAAAGGGACAGGGCTGGGCACCCTAGCTAAGTGAATGACACGTAACAGGCTAGGCAGGCGGGGCATTGCACACCTTGGCTCGAAGTGGCCTTGCCCAATGACATGTAAAGGGACATTGAAATTGCCTTGCCTTTCCTGTTGGCAGGCACTGTTAGTCAGTGGCATTGTATGTGCTTGAGTTCATAGTATGCACTTGGTTTTTATTGCAGGCCTAATAGTTGGAGGATAATTTTTTTAAAAACTAGTGGCATAAATAAGAGAATTTTCTTTTTTCAAATCCTATGAGTGCGACCACCACCACTTGCCTCCATCCTTGTTTACACACATACACATGCATATGCTCAGACATGTATATGTTAAGTCGATTGCATCTATTTTGTTCATGTCACTTTGTGCTGATTGAATCGGATTTGCAATTATTTTGATTTATTTTCATATTGTGTAGGCAACAACTATTGCGGCTTTTGCGCGTATGACAGTTCATGATTCAAGAAAGATTCTCCCAGCTGAGTTCTACCCTTCTTGGGTTGTATTTTCACAGCGACAGAAGGTGAGATAAATAGAATTCGTGGACTTCCATGGTACAATCATGGAGATGTATCTGAATGTTTCCTTATACATCAGAGTATAATTGGTGCTCATTGCATGTCAGTATTTCATGTGTAGCTCTAATGCTTCTATTGACCATTTGCAGTTAACTTGGCTTAATGTTCAACTTGAAAAGATATGGCCATACGTCAATGAGGTAATTTTTCATTTTAATACCAACTCTAATGCTTTGTTTGAATCTCAGATGTGGGGACAGGAAAGAAAAGAAAAGGGAAATTGGAAAAGAAAATGAAGTGATAACTGCTAAAATTCTTTTCCTTTGTGTTTTTTGGTATAAGAAAATAGATGTTCGTCAAAAAAAAAAACTTCACTTCTTCTTCTTCTTTTTTTTCTAATTTCGAACAGAGACTGATATGCGTAAGTAGTTTCATTTCCTTCCCCCTGACACATCCAAAATCCAAACATCGTGGAATGGTTTTTATTTTCTGGATTCAAAATGGTGAAGGGAAAGCATTTTCATTTATTTTTGATTTTTTGGTTACTTCGATTTGCATTTTCTGACACATGGTGGTGTAGGCAGCATCAGAGCTAATACGAAGTTCTGTTGAGCCAATTCTGGAGCAATATAGACCGATTGTCTTATCATCTCTCAAGTTTTCAAAGTTGACTCTTGGCACTGTGGCTCCACAGTTTACAGGTTCATTCCATTCCATTTTGAGTTGTGTGTTACGTAAATCCAAATTGTCTAACATTTATTAACATTCTAAAGATGGTTGATTCTTGTGTGATGAGCATGAGAAGCTGTGAAAACATGATAGTGATACTGTGAAAGCTTTAGCTAGAGAACGATTCCCCACACTACTTGTTCGAGTTTTTGATGAGAATATAGTCTTAAATCCACATTGGCATAATTGTTTTATCACCTTATCTAAACTTCTGCTGAATAAAGTTTGCTCATGTGAACCATTCTGTTTTCAGGTTCAGCGACAGTTTAATGTAATTCGCCATACTTAAGTTTGAGGTTAACTTGAAACAATGCATCAGATGTAAAAGGAAAGTTCAGCTAATTCGATTACACTTTTTTTGTCCTAATTTTTCGTTGATTTTGAAGAATTCGGCTGTGCATATCCTCCAGAATACTACCAGAACAGCAGACATTGAGCAACATCATTTTCTCCTGCTGCACTGAAATTCATTTCGACCGAGAATAATATGCCATCGCAAATAGAACACTTCCATAGAATCAAGATGTTGGTTAATGCCACCTTGTAGTGCATTCTCTAATGTTTGGGTCCTTTCCACAGCTTGGATTGGTTGCTCATTCTTGTGTTTTGAGTTTATTATTCACTTCATTTTTGTGGAATTTGTTGTGGCTAGAGGTACTTCCATTGGACGTATTCTTTTGCTAGTGCACTTTTAATAGGTAGACAAAATCAGGTTCAAGAATAAACAACCAAATTGGAGTTACTATTTTAGATTTCTTTGAACAAATATTTGAAGAGAGTATACTGATCTTTTCCAGTTAGTACACTGATAGGAATTGTTGATGTTTTTAGGGGTTTCTATAATCGAAGGTGACGCCAAGGGAATCACAATGGAGTTAGAGATGCAATGGGATGGGAACCCCAATATCGAACTTGACGTTAAAACCAAAGTTGGTGTTGGATTACCGATACAGGTGCTCTTTCACTTATTTCTAGTCTCAATAGTAATCTTGGTTTTGCCTATTTTAAACTATTATGGAGCTAGTCAAACTTCTAATTAGTTTCATAGTTTGCTACTTTGCTCTTACACTTTTCTTATCTGCTCTATTTTATTAACAGTGAATAGTTTGTATATAGGAAAAGAAAAACCAGATAGAAGTACATAACAAAGGAAATCAGTTCATGGACATTTACGTAGGTGGCAGATAAAATCAGATATAACTTTGTGACCAATACATAACACTTTCAGTTGTATCTCTCTAGTTCAACAGTGAATGTATCATTAAAACTTGATTATATGGTATGTATACATATGTCCATTGTCACAATTTTCTCCTGCAAAAATTTAGCAGTGGGAAGACAGTCTTGGATAAGTTGGTATTGGGCTTATGTCTTAACTGTTTTCATCGCGGCACCAGTTTCTTTTTAAGTAGATCTACTTGTTCTTCAGGAACTGGTACTTTTTAACTTTGACACAACAGCTTTGTTACGGATTATTTGAAGTTTTATATTTCGGGTTTGAGAGTCTTTTTGATTCCAAAGTCCACCATCTCCTACGATCCAATGCCTATTTTGCTAGGCTTTACGCTCAAGGGAGTCATATGTGTTTCCCTTGCATGTGTATAGCAACTATGGTCACTGGGAGATTTCTATGACTTGCTACAACTAGAAATACTTTGTTTCTATGTCTTTGTTTGCCAAGTAGTCATCCATTTGAGGATAAATAGTCGGCATGTTTTTCTTTTTCTTGCTCTGAAGGCTTTATAGCCGGCTGAGAAATCTGTATCTCTTCAAATAAAGTATGTTGAACCAAGGTATTTTTATGATAGAAATGTGTTGAGACTTTGCTTATATGTTTTCATCTAGGTCAAAAATATTGGTTTCACCGGGGTTTTCAGATTAATCTTCAGACCTTTGGTTGATGAGTTTCCTTGCTTTGGGGCTGTTTGTTATTCTTTAAGAGAAAAGGTGAGCAATTTTCATCTTCCTCCTCCCATTTTTGATTAATCTATTTTCCCTAGGGTAAAACATCCAGATTTTTTGCATACTTTCAAATATCTATCAGATCATCATAAACAGAGTTACAGATATGTGTCTGAAAGTATCATGCTCTTATTTTTTGTTCTAGAAAAACTTGGACTTTAAGCTCAAATTTGTTGGCGGCGAATTATCAGCAATTCCAGGAATCTCTGATGCCATCGAGGTTTGAGACACTTTGTCATTTTGTAGTGATTCTGCTTGGGCTAGCTAATGTTTCTTGAACAATCGAGTTAAAAACAATATATCTAAATTCAGACTATGTATGTGATCCAAAGAAGCCACAACGGTAAAAATGTGCGAAACCTGATGCCATCGCAAAACCAAATTTTGAGTCGAGAGATGAAGTTAGTGTATTTGTAAAAACACCAGTGCATATATGGTGCACAAATCAATCAACCATATGTCTTCAGGTTTGCTAGTAGAGGTAGGAAATGTATTACTAAATGAAAAGCTTTATTTTGATTGGCTACAAAATGCAATATTATGCTAGCTTCGTTTATCTTCTAATCCTATATCTGTTGCCAGTTACGTTTAATCCATTCAGTTTATGCTATGGATAATATAACAGATAGATGAATCTTTGTTTTCCTTTCTGTAGGAAACGATAAGAGATGCTATTGAAGATTCTATTACATGGCCCGTTAGACAAATTATAACCATTTTACCAGGAGATTACAGGTAAGCTACTTTTGCCAAGATCCAATTTTGCATGATTAAATGGCCTGCTTTTCATCCTCTCCATTTGGCCCCAATATTTATGATATAGAGTCTTCTTATAGACTTGGCTTGTACTTGACATTGTTACGCATGGGAGCAATCTTAATTTTTACTAGGGAAAGGAATTTAGAAAGAATAGAAACAGTTCCATCCGATTTATAAACAGGCATTACATAGTTAAACAACAAAGTATTCTCTAAAAGGAAAAGAAAAGAAAAGAAAAATTAATCTACCATAAAAGATTAAGCATTGAGGATACCTGTTTCTTTCGAAAACCAGAATTAGTCGGTTAAATCATCATTTCAACGACATTGGTTGCTTATAAAGTTGGATTAAAGTACTTTCCGGGGAATTGATCACTCTAAGGGGCTTACGTACCGATGAAACCTGGCATAGAAGCACATCATAAAACATGTGCGATACTTGAGAAATTGTTTTGGTACATCTCCTTAAGAGTTGCTGACAAGAAAGTGCATTGAAGAATAACTGTAAATTGGTTGGTTACAACTGAAATTACAACTAATAATAGGATTTCTGGTTTATTATATCCATTTCTCTCTAATGCCATGAGCGGAAAAATGTTTTACTTGTACTACTAACCGCTTTACACTATCAACTTAAAGTAGAAAGGACAACATAGCATTTCTGTATATTGTTCACTGACTTGAAATTCGCCAAACACCACTTAAGGGCGAAGCTTATTTGGTTTCACATGCTCAATGTGTAGTGGGCCAAACTACACGTCTCCGACAATTCATGTGCTTCAAGCCACCCATGGGACCACAGGATGCTTAGCCGCGGTGTGGTTAGGATGCGACAGGCCGAGCAATGAGAAATGCACCCCCTAGTTCCTACCCATTGCGAAATCACAGTGGATTGCCTGTCTACGAAGGTCAGCTACAACCAAGCCTGAGTTAGGTGGCACTTGTCGTCTCACATCGCGTGAAGCACGCAACGCTCGGCTTAGGCTAAGCCGCTCAGCTTAGCCATCCCCTGTAGGACAACCTTCCTGTCAACAGTTTTCTGCCATACCACAGGTGACGTGTGTGGCGTCACTCGAGGCAGTTACATTGCAGATAATAATGAGGGCATATGGGGTGCCAGCTCATTCACAAAATAGTTATCAAACCCTATCCCTAACATTATGGTGATGTCAGCCGACGCGTGCGAGGCACGAGCTCATACTTGGAGGGCAAGCAATGGAATCTCTATAAATACGGAGTGATGGCAACCCTAAGAGGGACATTCTCACTCACACTCAAAACCCTAGTGCTTTGCCTTTCCTCTGCACTTACTTACTCTCTCGCCGGAGGGCCTTGCTGTAGCTCCTCCGGTTAGGTCTTTTAGCCATATGTTACCTGTGCAGGCTAGGCTAGGGTAAAGAGCTAGGATCCCACCTCACGAGACAGATCCACCAAAGTGGAACCTCACTCCGTGATCAGCAACCCCAAAATTGGTGAACCGGACATGAACACTCTCCGATTTACGGTGGCTTTAGATCACCTTCACCTTACTCCCCTTCATCAAACTAGCATTTAACCTTACAAACTGGGCAAAAATGGGCGGAGAACTCATCGACGGAACCATTTCTGGCTCAAAGAACCCTATCACTCCGCCACAACCACAACTGCCACTGTTGGGCCACATCTCCATCTCAATCCCACCAAGCTTCAACTTATCGCCGGCGGAGGACGACGCGGCGGCTTACATACCTCAGTGATTAAACATCTCCCGGTGCACACCCAGTAGATTCCCGAAATGGAATTTGTTTTCGCACTTGGGGTAATCACAGAGGTAAGGATCCTGATGGTGAACTGCATTGTTGTGCAAAGCCATTCCTTCTTTGGTGAAGCCTTGGAGCACGGGAAGCAGTAACGATCATAAACAATTCGTTGTTGGCGCTTCAGAGACCTACGTTTCGCCATTGTTAGATAGAGAGAATGCGCGGGAGTGGGGGAGGAAGGGAGGAAGGCACTGGCAGCGATTTTAATGGGCATCTCGTGCAAAAGATGACATCACGTGCAGGATATGCCTCAGCCCACATGGGCAAAACTCAAGCGAGGTATAACCGTGCCAGCGCAAAGGAGCCGAGCTGAAATTACAAATACGGGCAACCAGTCAAGCAAGGGCAAAATCCAATCGAGGGTTAAAATTTGAAAAATCAAATAGACCAAAATAAAGATTAGAAAAACAAAAAAATTTAAAGCCACTAACAAATAACCAAAAATTCTACAGTAACCAGTAATGTTGGATTAACCAAAACATTAATACACGTGACGAGAGCAATGTTGTTATGTGATGTGCACTACTTTGCGACGTAGGAGCCGGAAAGTTTCTCGGCCATCTCGTTACATGTATTAATGTTTTGGTTAATCTAACATTATCAGTTACTATAGAATTTTTGGTTACTTATTAGTGGCTTTCAATTTTTTTGTTTTTCTAATCTTTATTTTGGTCTGTCCAATTTTTCCAATTTTAACCCTCGATTGGATTTGCTCTTGCTTTGATTGGTTGCCCCTATTGGTAATTTCAGCTCATCTCCTCTGCATTAGCACGGTTAGAGCTCGCAAGAGTTTTGAGGTAATCTTTTGCACCTAATGTCATCTTTTGCTCTCTCTCCCTCAATATGGCAAAACATAGGTCTCTAAAGTGCCAACAACGAATTGTTTACGATCGTTTCTACTTCCCGTGCTCTAAGGGGTTCACCAAAGAAGGAATGGCTCTGCACAACAATGCCGTTCACCATCAGGGATCCATACCTTTGTGATTTCCCCAAGTGCGAAAACAAATTCCATTTTGGGAATCTACTGGGTGTGCACAGGGAGATGCTTAATCAGCTGCCGTGTCGTCTTCCGCTAGCGAGCCGGAGCTTGGTGGGAATTTGATGGAGATGTGGCCCAAAGGTGGCAGTTGTGGTTGAGGCGGAGCGATAGGGTTCTTTGATCCAGAAATGGTTCCGTCAACGAGTTCTTTACCCATTTCTGCCGAGTTTGCGAGGTTAAATGCTAGTTTAATAAAGAGGAGTAAGCCGAAGGTGATCTAAAGGCACCGCAAATTGGAGAGTGTTCATGTTGGGTTCACCAATAGTGGGGTTTCTGATCACGGAGTGAGGTTCCTCTTTGGTCGTGAGTTGGGATCCTAGCTTTTTACCCTAGCCTGCACAAGTAACACACAGTTAAAAGACCTAACCGGAGGAGCTCCGGCAAGGCCCTTTGGTGAGAGTAAGTAAGTGCAAAGGAAAGGCAAAACACTAGGATTTTTAAGTGTGAGTGAGAATGTACCTCTTAGGGTTGCCATCATTGGGTATTTATAGAGATCTCATTGCTTGCCCTCCAAGTACGAGCTCGTGCCTCGCACACGTCAGCTAACGTCACCATAACGTCAGGGATAGGGTTTGATAACCGTTTTGTGAATGAGTTGACACCCCATGTGCCCTCATCATTATCTACAACGTAACCGCTTTGAGTGACGTCACACAAAGTCACCTGTGGTATGGTAGAAAAACTGCTGATTGGAAGGCCGTCTTGCAGGGGACAGCTAAGCTGAATGGCTAGGCCTAAGCCAAGCGTTGTGTGCTTCACACGATGTGAGACGACAAGTGCGATCTAACCCAGGCTCGGTCGTGGCCGACCTTTGTAGATGGGCAATCCTCTATGATTTCGCAATGGGTAGGAACTAGGAGGTGCATTTCTTATTGCTTGGCCGGTCGCATCCTAACTACTCCATGGCCGAGCATCCCGTGGTCCCACGGGTGGCTTGAAGCACATGAAAATGGTCCGAGACATGTAGTTCGGCCCACTACAAAATGTATGAGAACATTTTCATTGTTCTTGTTCTCATACTTCACTAACAATTTCCATTTTTATTATATGCTCAATGTATGAGAACAAGCTCATTCTTTTGAGTGTGCAAGTGTGTTAAAAAATTCCCTCATTCATCATTTTGTTATGCTTTAGTGATCTAGAGTTGAAGCCAGTCGGAACATTAGATGTCAAACTCATACAAGCCAAGGGGTTAACAAATAAAGACATTGTCGGGAAATCAGATCCTTACGCAGTTCTATTCATACGCCCACTTCGTGACAGAATGAAAAACAGCAAAACAATTGTAAGACAACTGTTTTATTTGTCTATCATTCACTTAGTGTTATTTATATTTCTTCCTGAGTTTTAATATTACTCTGCACTCCTATAGAACAACCAACTGAATCCAATCTGGAATGAGCACTTTGAGTTCATCGTTGAGGATGCATCCACGCAATACTTGACAGTCAGAGTTTTTGATGATGAAGGGGTTCAAGCTTCTGAATTCATCGGTGTTGGTCAAGTGGCGTTGAAGGATCTTGAGCCCGGTAAGGTAAAAGACGTGTGGTTGAAACTGGTCAAGGATTTGGTGATTCAGAGGGATAAAAAAGATAGGGGTCAGGTGAGCTTGCTAAATTTCTTCATAATACTATGTTTTTACGAGATTGTAGTATCTTGTAATCTTACGCAGTTTTTACTGCGGATGCATAAGTAAAACTATCACCGAATTATTCATACAAATAAGCCCAGAATCGAATACTTTGGGGACCATCCGTACAAATAAGCCCTTTAGTTCCTCTTCAACAAATCTTTTCTTTTTCCACAGGGGTCCAAATGTTTTGTTATGGGATTGTGGATAACTACAGCGCAGTTTCTTTTGGTCAATTACTCTGAAAATTATATTAACCATCTCTCTTTTTGTAGGTGCATTTGGAGCTTTTATATTGTCCTTTTGGTACAGAGAGTGGGTTTATGAATCCCTATGACCCCAACTTCCGGTTGACTTTACTAGAGAAGGCCCTTCAAACTGGAATTGATGGGACTGAAGCTGCTGATATTTCAAAATCCGGAGGTCCAAAGAAAAAGGATGTGATTGTTAGAGGAGTTCTTTCTGTAACAGTAATAGCCGCGGAAAACTTGCCAGCTGTAGATATAATGGGAAAATCAGATCCCTTTGTCGTAGTCATAATGAAGAAATCCGATCAGAAAAACAAGACCCGGGTACGATTTCCATTATCATGTTGCTGATTGCACACCATTTGTTGTTTTGAAGAATAAGTATTCGTTGGAGAAATGCTCCAGGAAAGCCACTTTGTTAAGCATCTCATTCTGCTCTTTACTTTTCAATGTTTTCGCCTTTTCGGTTGTGTGCTGCATACGTTGTTGGGGGTATCTTCAGCTAAAACAATCATTTCAAAGTTCCAAGTCCCCTTCATTCTGAAAAAACAAAGAGAAAAAGGCTACCTCCCTAATTTGAAGGTTTTATTACACCATTTAACAACTGTTGACGCATATTCTTGTCTAATGGAAGTCATGAAACCTGTTATTTCCTCAGGTTGTGAATAATACCTTGAATCCGGTTTGGAACCAAACATTTGACTTTGTCGTCGAGGACGGCTTACATGAATTGCTGATTTTGGAAGTCTGGGATCATGACACTTTTGGGAAGGTAACTAACTATCCATTGATAAGTCCCTTTAATCTGTTAGTATTTTCTTCCTTCTATGGTTGAAAGCTGGTTTTATAGGAATTGATTGATTACTTAGGATAAGATTGCTATTTTCTGTTTCATATTCTGTTTTCAATTTTCAAAGACAACGATGAGTTCTAAAACACAAATCTTTTTCATGTCTTTTTCATTTTCGCGTAAAACAACAGTTTTGGACATCCTTCTGATATTTTCTGAGAAGTGGGTTGGTTTCAGAAAATGTTCTTCTAGCATATTTGACAATGTGCAGCACAGCACAAGATAGCTCAATGCCTCTTGTACTGTTTGGTGATACTAAGAAGTACACATGGGGAACCCCAAGCGGTTTGGTTGAGTGGGCACGAGAAAGCAGTACGTGCTTGTCCTCTATGAGGTCACATGTTTGAATCTCACGGATGCCAAACATTTCAAACCCTGGGGTCACTGGAGGGTTTGCTCGGTCACTAATTTCAGGGCTCCAGAATTAGTCGAGGTGTGCACTAGTTGGCTTGGACATCCGGTTATAAAAAAAGAAAGAAAGTACATGTCGGAACATTTTATTTGTATTGTTCTGTTTTATGCTGCATAGCTACCTTTTAAAATTTGAATGGCCCCAATAATTTTACATGCTAAATCCACTTTGAAACATACATAAACTAATTCCCCGGAACATAATTTTTCTGCTAATTTTTTATTAAAAAAGACGGTTATTTATTATTTGTTTTTGAACTACACTAACTTGAACTAACTTTGTTCAGGACAAAATGGGAAGATGCATCATGACACTCACTAGGGTTATATTAGAAGGGGAATTCACGGATACTTTTACCATAGATGGGGCTAAATCAGGAAAGCTACATTTGAATCTCAAGTGGAACCCACGGCCAATCTTTCGGGACGAATTACAACGGTCATGACTGGATTTTTTCCATGAATCGCGCTCATATTGGCCTATTATTAGCGAGAATTGTTTTGAGATTTACTTTTTATTCTTCAAGCTGATATGTAAACAAAGAAGCGCGTGTTGTTGTAGATATACTATGAAATTAAAAAACATAAGAAGAAAGAAATACCTATATTACAAAGGAGAACGGTTTTACGAAATGCCTCTCTCCCAACTGTCCTACATTGGAAGGCTGTGATTTGACCGTGGTTGAATCTTTCATTTGATCTTAGGGTCCAGATTCTGCCTGAGAGCATCGGTCTTTCTACATTTTTGGCTAAAAAGTTTGTTAATGTATGCATTAGGGTAAAGTTTGTTAACTTTATTCTTTGTATGAGAATGCTCAAGGGGTAATTTAGTCCATTTTGAAAAGTGAAGAAAGCATTCATGGTTTTTTTTCCTTGACTTGTTTATTATAGCAGAGGAATGCAGCTATTTTCATTTTGCTTTGGCTTTTGACCTGTTACTTTTTTTATTTTTTATTTTTTTGGTACTTCGGAATATTTTTGACCTGTTACTTATGAATGCTTATGAAATGCAGAACTTCATGAAAACCAATAAAGTTAGTGATGGATTATTGAAAATTGATAGGTTAAAATACATTTTTCTTGGGTTTATTTGAGGTGTGAATTTTAATGATATTTGTGTCGTATCTTGATGCTGATACTTTTCAAAATTTCCCGAGCCCTAGGTGGGATTACCATTGGGTGGCATGCCGGTGATGACGATGATCATAAAAGTATGGTTTTCTAAAAGCTAGATACTCTGTTTATATGAGAACAAAATGATAAGAATAATATATAAAAAAAACTTCTACTTTATTATATTTCAACAGTCTGGCTAATTAATGGCTACCTAACTAAGTTCCTAATACCTAAAACAGTTCACCTTTCGGGAACTTATATGTAATGCAATTCTATAACTAAAAACAACTTTACAAGCATTATTCTTCCTTTTATGTATTAACTTGGTATTTACAAAAACGTCATCCGAAAAGTACAAATAATCTCAGCCGTAGGATTTTTGGATCTTCACTTTAAAATTCAATCTCCGACGTCAAAACTGGCAAGGAGTACAGCTGTGAGAGAGACATTTTGCAAAACCGCTCGCCGTTGAGATATAGATTGGCATAATTGTATCGTATCTCTATCTATATCTCACACTGATATCCATCCTTCGAGAATTTAGGCGAATAATTTTTAGGTCATGTATAATTGGAGGTTGTTCAAAGTTGAAAGTCAAATAAGTTGTCGCAAGTTGAAGCTTCTTTTTTGTGTTGTTAAAATAAACCATTTAATTTTCAAATCTTCTCTTTCATGTTGTTAAATAAAATAATCCATTTAATTATCAAATCGACGTAAACCCTGTTTGTTGGAGTATAAGTTAAAAAATTAATTAATGATAGATTATTTGGTAAGAACTTGACATTAGTCATAAACATATTTGGTGCAACTTTTTATAACCTCGAATAGAAAGTTTGAACTATTTAGTTAAATAAGTTGTAGAATAATTTATTATCGAATGAATGATTAGATTGTCTTTATTGATTCTATATATACAAGTACTCGTGTGTATTTTTTTGAGTGATTTTTCAGTGTCGAGCGGGTATACCCTACGTGGTATCTGTTCGGCGCATTCGAGCCATTCGATATACTTTTGAACGGCTTGAATTAAAACTCTCTCTCTCCTCTCATCCCAACACTTTCTCTCTCATTTTTTTCTCTCCAAATTTAAGTCGTTCAAACATGTAATGGATGGCTCGGATGCACAAGTCGTTCAAACATGTAATGGATGGCTCGGATGCACCAACGGACACCACGTGGTACCCGCTCGGTACTGAAACACGAGTAAAAGCCACAAATTAGAGGCTTAAAATAATCTCACTTTCTGAGTCAGATAAGTTGAAAAGGCTAAATTAGTAATCATCTACAAGAGCTAGCAAATACTCTTTTAGATTTTTTAAAGCAAATAAAGTAAGTCAGTCAATATTATAATAAGAGCCTGCTTGGATGGAGCCAAAAGGGGTGGGGAAAAATAAGAAGGGGCATATGGGAGGGCCCCATCCCTTTTTCCCCGTTTGGTATCCAAATTAATTCCCTAATAATTTTTTATCCGCTCCACGTTTTCCCCTCTTCTCCGGTTTATCCAGTATTATATTTGGGCTCCTTCTGGGTCCCTAAAAATAATCAGGCTGTGGAGGGTGTTTTGTGGACAAAAATACCCCACGTTATCCCCTTTCTCCATTTACCATTCACCCAACTTTTACTCTCCATTCTACCCAAAATCATACTTTCCATTCAAACATATCCTAAGATTCTTTATTTGAAGTATTTAATTTTTTAATTATATTTTTTAATATATAGACGGCGTAAAGAGGTTGAAAAATAAGTGTTCCAAATTTCAATCTGTTTAAACCGGTGCGAAGATCTTAGTTTTCTGATCATTTTATCCTAAATGGTCATTATTAAATTTTGACTCTAGGTCTCTCGTTGATTAACCCTAAGAAAGTTGGAGAATCAAATATCTCTTAGGGTTAATCAACGAGAGCCCTAGATTCAAAATTTAACTATGACCACTTAGGATAAAATGATCAGAAAACTAAGATCTTCGCACCGGTTCAAACAGATTGAAATTTAGAGCACTTAATTTTTCAATCTTTTTAAACAGTTTATATAGTAAAAAATATGGTTAAAAAATTAAGTATTCCAAATTTCAATCCGTTTGAACCGGTGGAAAGATTTTAGTTTTCTAATCATTTTATTCTAAACGGTCATAATTAAATTTTGACTCTATAACTCTTATTGATTAGCCCTAAGAGATATTTGATTCTATGACTTTCTTAGGGTTAATCAACGAGAGCCTTAAAGTCAAAATTTAATTGTGATCATTTAGGATAAAATGATCAGAAAACTAAAATCTTTCCACCGGTTCAAACGGATTGAAATTTGGAACACTTAATTTTTTTTTAAAAACCAAATTTTATAAAACAATGTTTAATAATAATATGAAATTCGTTAATTTGTTAGTAGAAATAAATATTACAACTTAAATTGTGAAAGAATAATTAAATTTGCAATTATATATAAAACGTAATACATAATTAATTTAGGGACTGCACAAAGGCAAAAGTGTCATTTGACAGCTTAATTCCTCTTCTCTAGTACCTCATCCAAACAACCTACTATTTAATCTCCCTCCATAAACGTCACATCAATGTGGGTCATCCCTTATAAATTAATACCTCCTACTATCTTATCTCCCTTATTAACTAATACCTCCAATTTTTTTTCCGCATCCAAACGGGCCCTATAAGCGTTAACAAACGGGGTCTATTTTTTTGCCCTTTCCTCCTGTCTATTCCTGTGCTCGGTAGCTAGGCTTCAAATTCAAGATGTTTAAAGTAGGGAAAGGAAATAGGGAAAGGAACACGAAATAAAAAAAAAGAGAAACTTATTTACGGAGAAAACTTGTTTATGGAAAACACGCAATTTCATCCGTTCGTTTCGACAATCAACAATTGAGAGGTGTTTTTACTGTGACCGGTAATAAATCTCTCTTATTGTTAATAATTTATCACTTTATTTTTAATCTACATTGTTCCGAACACTTTTGAACAGTCAAGATTGGTTTCCGTAAATAAAATATTTTCCCATAAAAAAATATATAGAAGAAGGATACACTCACAGGATGCCAAACATATTGGTTTCGTCAACGAAATGGAGAAGAGAAGAAAATGAGTAGGTCGTCTCGTCTTCTTAGGAACAGACGTGATTACTTTTTTTACTTTTTATTTATTTATTTTGTGCAAGAGTAACAAAGATGTGATTCTAGTTTAGGGTGCATAAAATACTGGCATCTATTTGATGTAGGGCGGATTCAGACTATCCATCTCGATAATTAATGATTGCGATTTGCTAAAGCACTCTTATCGTTTAAAGTTAACTCTTATCGGTAAGAGTTAACAAACATATTGGAATTATTGATTTCACTAAAATTTGTATTTGTCCCAAGGCATTTCCACTAAACAATAAGTTGTGGATCACAATTTTTTTAATTTTGTCCTTATTCAAATTTTTTAAATATATCAGAGTTGTTCTGTGGGTTATCTGCTGGATGTTAGGCCATCCACAGTGGTATAACCAAAAGACAATTGTTGTTAAAGTTAACAATATTTGTGCAAAAAATGGCTCACAATGGTATAATCAAACTTAGCAACATTTTTAGAAATAATCAAATTTTGAGCTTTGGATAACCAAAACTAGCAACTTTTTTCAATAATCAAAATTTGTGAACCCCACACTACATAAGTTAACTAGTTCCAAAATTTATATACACGCGTATTTCAACTACTATTTTATTTTTCTCTTCTTCACTTGCTTTATATCTTCTTCATTTCAACCACAAACTGTTTCTCTTTCTTTTCCTCCAAAAGTGAAGCTCATATTTCTCGATCATCTATAATTTAACTCATCGTTGCTGGATTAAGGTATTTTACTCTTCTTTTACGTTTCTGTTTTAGGCTGCATTCTTATGAATTTAACCTAAACTTAACTTAAATCTGAAAATTATTTTTATTTGAATTTTTTCGCATTTTTTAGTTTTGCGCCAAACTTTTATAGGTTATTAATTCGTCTCAACGAGAGGAATCGGGAAAAGTGTTTTTTTTTTTTTTTACTTTTGCCCAAGTATTTTAATAAATAATCACTTTTTAGCAAAAAAAATTGATTTTTTCGACTAAAAAGTGGTTATTCATTTTTTTGTTCCTCCCCCTATGGTTGAGTAAACAAAGAACCTTGCAAAAAAAAAAAAAAAAGAGGAAGAACCTTGCATGTTTTTTCAAATTTAAGAACACATCTGATTTTTTGAGTGGTGGACTTGTGATATAGGCTATAGGAATAGGAAGAAAAAAAAATCGGTGTTGTTTTGATAGTTAACACTAGAAAGAACACTATATATTCGATATATTTTTGCCAAAAAAAAAAACGTAATGGAGGGAAGTGAATGGCGGGAAACAAAAGGGGAGAGAGAGATTGTGTGAAATTGTAGTGGACCCCTTATTTTGGTTATGGACTAGAAGTGACCATTGTGAACCTCAACATTGTTAAGCTTAACAATCTCTTAAGTGAATAATCAAAAGCTGATGTGTCAACTTTTGGTTATCCATTTTTGATTATACCATTGTGGATGGCCTTAGACAGCTTTCCTCCAAAACTTATTGTTTCCCACATTTCTGCTGGGTAGGCGTGAGCGAAAAATCAAATAGCGTGTGCATGAGCGCTGGCATACCAGGACTTGTCGACGTTCAACGTATGAAAGACGAGGGCACCTCGATCTGACTTCATATGTGATACGATTGCGTGTGACCCAAAAGGTGAGGCCACAAAGAGGTTCGTAGTTTGCCAATTGCCACAATGATAGTGGACTTAGAATTTTCCAAACGTGTGAGAAAAAATAGAGAACATGAACGAAAAATAAGAACTTTATTATATCAGAATAATAAGTTGACAGGTACAACGAAAGGATAAAAAATCCAATTTACTTGATGAAGTAAAATGATTGAGACAATTGGAAAAGTAAAGATAAAACAAACTTTAGTGAAAGTTTGAGTGATTGGATAAGCGCTGAGCTTGATTGATATATGAACTCCAAATAATCCATTGGAACTCCTATTTATAGCCTTATAGGGCCAAGGTAGTTTTCCACGGCTCTTAAGCAGTGAACGGGCTTGCTCTTCTTGTTGCCATCTGTCCCATTAAAATCTCTCTAAAAGCAGGCCCTTCTGTATCAATAGTAGATCATGGGTGGCAGTTGAATTGGAAACCCACCGAACGTGGGGTATATCTATGCTTGCCATTTTCTTTTAAATTGAAAATAACTACCCATGCATCCATAGTTGTCTCCACTTTTGGAGAGATATGGCCAACTGTTTGGTATTTCCACATGTATGTTTCCGAACAAATCACCATGAAGGAAAATTTACCGGTGCATCTCGCTCCACTTGAATTTTTTTTAATCGGATCTCACTCCAAATCACAAAATTAATGTGGTCCATTAATTTTTAACTCGAGAAACTCATAAATATCGGCCCAATTTAATTAACAATTAATTAAATGGCCCTTCAGCTCTAGTCTAAGGTTTAGTGTCAAAAACGGGTGTGAACAATGCCCTCAGGCCTTGATTCTTTACTTTTAGGATCAAGACGTGTAGAAAAAAAAAATATTTTTGGCATCCAAACAAGCATCGAATCTTGTTTAGCATATCTTCTCTTGTTTGCCTTGCCTATAGATTTAGTAGGCATTAGACATTTTTTAGGTGTTCTTCAAGCCTTTGACAAAATTTTTTGAATTCAGACATTGGAAGGAGTCTACCTACTCTCATTTTGTTGGATAGGTGTTTCAAAGGCCTCTCTTAGAGATAAAGGCCACAATCTGCATCCTCTAAGGCTTTTTAGAGTGATTGGATGATACTCATGCCTATCTCAAAGCTGAATCTCAATGTTGTTGCCTTTTATCAGGCCTATTTTACACCACTAAAGGCCTGTGTTTAGGGCTAACCGTAGAAAAATGATTGAACCATGAAAAGGCCTGGCAAGGACTGAATCTCATATTGGAAGAACTGAACCTCCGCTTTGAGTGCTCATAATAGTGATTCAGTCATACGGGAAAGGCCTGAACTCTTGCATAGATTGCTCGTAGTATTGGCTTAGGCGTAGATGAAGAGCTCTAAAGGCCTTTGAACCTATAGCAAAAGCTTGTGTACACCAATAGAGTTCTGTGTCCAAGCTTGGTTGTAAAGAAACCATAGAACCTTGAAAAGGCCTAGGAAGGACTGAAAATAAATTTGAAGGTCTAAACCTCTCCTTTGAACTTTCACGCACGCTTAATGAAATAAAAAGGCCTCTACCTCTTCGGAAAAGGCCTTGTAAAACTCTGATAAGGCCTACTCAAGGACTGATAGATCATGGCCGAACATTTTAGAGGTGCTTGTTCGGCCTATGAAGGACTTTTCTTTGTTCTTAGCCCTTCTTGACACCACTTTGGCATTTTTGTGTAAGCAAAGTGAATAACACTCGCTTTTGGCGTGCCCCACAAATCCAACGCGGGCGCAATTCTACACATTTAAGGCCTAAAATTGGCCTACGCTTATAATGCCTTTTGGCAGTTTGGGCAATGCCAAAAAGACCTTCATGTACTGGGGGAGGAGGGGGATCTCCGATTACAAATGAATCATAATCAAGCCCTGGAGTGTCGTCGCTTTCCTCTTCTTCATTCAATTCGTCCTGTTCTGGAATGGGTGCAACATGCAATTTAGCCCTGCCTATTGGGCTGATGGCAGGTCTGGATCGTTCTTGATTTTTATCTGTTATCTACTCACTGCTCATGACTGAATCTGGATGTGGTAACTCTTCAGACACTTGAGAAAGCTTCTGAGAGGAAAGAATGAGTTTATCTTGCCTCATAATAGGACTTTCTATTTTCTGGCTTATCTCAGGTCTGAGATATTGCTCCCTTTGCGTTGAAACAGATCTATCTTTTCGCTCCTCCAGGCATGGGAAATAGCTTACCATCCAAAAGTTTTTGGAATACTCCTAAATGTTGGTTGTTGCGCTCAGACCTGAGACTGTTGCCCCTATCATTTTGATGTTTATCATCCAGACCTTGGCATCGTTCGGGAATCCTCAGAGGACTAAGCTGAGAACTTTACCCCCCGAGTTCAAGTCCTTGGCCTCCTTGGCCCCCGAGTGTAGGGTTTTTGGAAGCTAAGGGTTGATAGAAGCTTGGAGGTTTGATGTGCTTGCTAGAAACTTGTTTAGACACATTTAGGCCTAAAGTTGAGCCTAAACTGCCAAACTGTGACAACAGTGGTGGAGTAGGAGTTGACTTCATGTATTCAATGGTGTTTTTGGAGTTGATTACCCATTCTTCAATCTTACGCAAAGATGCATGCAAGGGATCTATGAAGTCCTGTGAGAGTTCTTTGTTGAATGCAACGGTACAGGACCTTAGTGCTCATATTTTCTTCAACTTGTCCCCCAAAGGTCTAAGTAGGAAGATCACCATGTCCACTATTTTGGAATTCATGCTGTTCGGGCAGGTTTGAATACATGATACGTGAATAGCCATGTGACTTGGCACTAAAGAGACGGTTTACCTCATAACATAATTGACGATCCTCATCTTCAAGTCTTCGAATTGCATCATTGTAGTAGTTTTTTTGCGTTGATATACCCATCCTCCATATGGTTTAGTCGGAGCCTTTCTATGTCGAGACGGTAGATTTTATCTTCAAGCTCGTTGACTTTATCATCGCGCCAACGAATTTCTTCATTCAGACGCCGAATTTCAACATCCAATTCAACGTATTGAATTGTCATGCGAATGAATCGGCGTGATACCCCTTGAAATGATTGGGGTCCCACCGGGCTCACTAAAATATGTTTTCCATTTTTCCGCTGGGTAGGCGTGAATAGAAAATCAAATGGCGTGTGCGGTATGAGCGCAGACGTGCTAGGACTTGTCGACGTCCAACGTTTGAAAGGTGAGGGCACATCGATCTGACTTCATATGTGATGCGATTGCGTATGACTCAAAAGGTGATGCCATAAAGAGGTTCGTGGTTTTCCACAACGATAGTAGACTTAGAATAGAGAAAAAATAGAGAACATGAATGAAAAGTAAGAACTTTATTATATCAGAATAATAAAGTTGACGAGTACAACGAAAAGATAAAAAAATCCAATTTACTTGATGAAGTAAAAGAATTGTGACAACTGAAAAAGTAAAGATAAAACAAATTTTGAATGATTAGATAATAAAGTTGACGGGTACAACGAAAAGATAAAAAAATCCAATTTACTTGATGAAGTAAAAGAATTGAGACAACTGAAAAAGTAAAGATAAAACAAACTTTGAATGATTAGATAAGCGTTGGGCTTGATTGGTATGTGAATCCCAAATAATCCATTGGAACTTCTATTTATAGGCCCAAGGTGGTTTTCCACGGCTCTTAAAGCAGTGGACGGGCTTGCTCTTCTTGTTGCCATCTGTCCCATAAATCTCCCTAAAAGCAGGCCCTTCCCTATCAATGCAAGATGATGGGCAGCAGTTGAATTGGAAACCGACTGAACGTGGGGTATTATATCCATGCTTGCCATTTTCTTTTAAATTGAAAATAAACTACCCATGTATCCATCCATAGTTGTCTCCACTTTTGGAGAGATATGGCCAACTGTTTGGTATTTCCACGTGTATATCTCCGAACAAATCACCATGAAGGAAAATTATCCGGTGCATCTCGCTCCACTTGAAGTTTGTTTAATCGGACCATGCTCTAAATCACAAAATTAATGTGGTCCATTCATTTTTTGGAAAATGACGGCCTAGGACGTGTTTGGATAATTAATATCCGTCAAAGACATTTTCAACATTAACAAATGTTCTTAGCTTGTCTTTGGCGGGTATTGATTATCTAAACACGTCGTTGGCCGTCATTTTCCCTTCATTTTTAGCCCGTGAAACTCATAAATATCGGTCCAATTTAATTAACAATTAATTAAATGGTCTTCCAATGCTAGTCCAAGATTTGGTGACGAAAACGGATGTAAACACTTATGCAGCAAATGTGGCCGGTGGTTGTGGAGGCCCCGGATGGAGGTCGAATAATTTCTGTCTTCCATTTGAAAACAGATGAAGATCTTGCTTTGCTAATGCAGTTTCTTAGGGCGATTCGGGTGTTTTGATTAATTACTGAATTCTATCTGATTTGGCCTAATAAGACGAATGGTTTTTTTTTTTTTGTCATTATTTAAATTTTTTTACGCATTTGTTAGATTTTTTTTTTAGATTAATCGATTTTTTTTTATTATGAATTATTGCTTCGCCACAACAACGGGAACCTAAAAAAAATAAAGAATTACAATCGAAACCCAAATTTTTTAATAAAGAAAAAAATAAGCCAATTTTCGTCTTTATTAAAAAAAATGAATTTTGATCGTAATTTTTTATTTTTTTGAATCTTCTTGTCATGACGAAACAATAATCTACAAAAAATCGACGAAAAATTGACAAATCTGAAAAAATTTGAATATAGACAAAAAAAACAAGCCATTTGGCTTATTAGGCCAAACTAGGCAAAGTATTTTTTTTTTGCCATATGTTAATCTTAATCTACAAATCCTATGGAACTTGTGCATGAGAGTATGTAAGAAAGGCCAATTGCACTCCATTCCACTTGCAAAATAGACAGAGTCTAGAGAGAGTTTTTGTACTCCTATCTTGTTTGTGATTGTTCTTATTGCACGTCCATTATAATTTCATACGCTTCCTAATATCTCCTATCCTTATTTACTTATAGACCCACAATATACGCATATAATACAATAATGCCCGTTTTCTCAACCTATCCCATGGGCTTTCCAAATCCCTTCTCTAAATAAAGTCCTTGGGGAGTGGATGTTAGTACAATATAACTTATGAGAAAAACTTTTAAACGGGGCTCCCGTAAATCAAGTTTACGGAGGCTAATCTCGGTCATCAAATGTATTTTGCACGATCCAGATTAAAGATAAACTATTAACGGTAAGAAATATTTATTACTGGTAATAATTTAAAAATTTATCTCAACTGTTGATTACTGAAACGGACGGGTGAGATTACGCGGAGCCGTGAATAAGTTTCTCTCATAACCTATATGTCTATTTTAACTACTCTATAAAAAGTTCAGGAACATAAATGTAGAACACAATTCCGAACACAAATACATCTTGGACCAATCGATGTGTGCAAGCTCATATGCATTCAACGGCTAGGGATACAGTTGGGGGGCGGAACTGTATTTTACAATCATGTTCGTAGCATTGCCCTCCAACTAATTACAGTTAGCAATTTTTAAGGAATGTGGTCTCTGTCCAAGTTAATCAAGTCATTAGCACGTACTAAGCATTTGGCAATAATGCTACTTATACAATAATCCAAACACAACAACTAACACAACCACTCATATATATGTGGGATTCATACATAGTAGTATGCGTGGAGCTCACATGTATGTGAGAGGTTGTGTTTGGATTGTTGTGTGAGTATCATTTTTGAGCATTTGGTTTGGTGAAATGATAGTTACATAACTATCGGCCACAACTCTGACCACAACCATCTATGCGGCACTGCATGGTTGGTAATGGGAGAACAATCACTTTAAAACTACTTTGCAAATTAAAAGTGCTACATTCAACAATTCAAACACAACACCAAACATAACTTCTCACATACACGTGGGGTCCAGCATTTTTGTTTGCAAATATCAATCCTATAATGCCACGTAAGCAGTTGTGGTCGGGTTGTGACTGGTAGATGTGTCCTTAACATTGTTGATTTGAGAATACTATTTAAATGGAACAAACGGACATTCTCTTGGAATTGACTTCCTCTGGTATAAAATTTGTGGACGATTGTGAATTCTTTGAAAGTACTATTTTAACCAATAAACAAAGATATGGTTGGCGTGTTGTCCATTAGTATTAAGGGGTATTTCCGGCAGTGAAAATTTTATAGATTTTTATTTGTGGTTGAGAAGTTATTAGGTGTTTTCGGTAGTGAATAAATTGTTAAAAAATATCAAGTTTTTTTCAATAGTGAATAAGTTATTGATGGTTTGTGAGTAGAGTTACGGTAATAAAAACAGTATTCGTTGATAACTTTTTTGATAGTGGAAACGAGATGATAAACTGATGAATTTTTTTTATTAGTGAAAATGAGATGGTAAAATGCATTAAATTTTTAATGTTTTTTATTTGTAAAAATGGGGCCTAAATGTGTCCTTTATTAGGGTAGCCTTTCTTCTTTTTAATTTGGTATAAGTTAGGCAAACAATTACTGGGCCTTTTGGTTTAGCTAGTCACTTTTTAGAGCTCGTCTAGGATATTGGCGTACTTTTCCCTCAAACGAGGATTAAAAAAGGATTATCAAGTGGAAAGATCTTAATTCTTTTTTTTAAATAGGATCTTGATTTCGCCTTTTTGCCTCTCATTTTAACAACAGTTGTTTCATGTTTGTGCTACAGCTGTCTCAGGAAATGTGGATAAGGGACACAGAAAATAAAATAAATCCAAAATTTGAAAACAAATTTTACCCTTATATATACACTTTCATATATTTCTCTAACTTTTAAACCTTAATCACGTTCTAATAAATCCGGATAAAAAATTTCAGATGTAATTTGTTATTACTCTCTCCGTTCCAAAAAAATTGTCCAGTCTACAAAATGAGAATTTAAAAAAATACATTGTTAAAAAAAAATCAACTTTCTTGGATATATTGATATATCCTTGTTGATATTTAGTAACTAGCTATAAAAAAAAATGTAATTTCTTTCGACGATGATGCATTATTTTTACGTTTTCGGACCAAAGAATCTTTTTCTGTGACGGATGAATTTTTTTTGTTTTTGTTTTTGTCAAACGGAAATTTAGACGGATGGATTTATTTCATCCAAATGGCAGAATGCCAGATTTTAGAGTGCATTATCGTCTTACTCCTCGTTCCAGAACCATAAATAAATACTTATTTTTTAAGAAGGCAATTTTAAACTCAAAAATAATATGTTTACATAAATAATTTTTCTACAAATATGGATCTTATTTGATAGATCTCATCAAGATCTTTTATACGGTGCAAAAAAAGTAAAAAAATTATTTTTCATTTATATTATTTTTAAATTTGAAAATATAAAATAAGCTGTTTTTTTTCAAGAACGTTTCTGGAACGGGCTTAATTCTACCAACCAAACGCTCCATATGTTGTTTCTGTATTGAAAAAGGAAAGGGAAAGGGAAAGTGAAAGACAATGGCAAGAATACGAGTGACATTCAAGGAATGATAGCATGCGAGAGAGAGAGAGAGAGAGAGAGAGAGAGAGAGAATGAATAAAATAAATTTGCCTTTCATTCCTCATGTATTCTCCAATCTTTTTGGCTTCCCTTTACATCCCCTCTCATAAGTCAAAAGCAGAGACAAGCTTCATATCAAAGACACCTTCTTGGCTCAATGGATCTGACCCTCTGAGGGAAACCCAATTAGATCTTTGTTGATTTTTGTGTACATTTTGCAAATTTGGTTCTTGGGTGTTTATTGGATTTGTGGGTACTTGTTGGATTTGTGATGGGGTGGAGATACAAGGCGGGTTTGTTCCTAATTGCTGCTGTTGTTATCATCTGGGTATCCTCTGCAGAAGTCACCCAGGTATCCTTTCTCTCTCTTATTCATCTTTCTTGTCTAGGGTTTTAATTTGTTGTTATGGACATCAAAATATACCAATGGCAACTTTATCCGTATAATATGTATGTTTTATACAAAGCCCATTTACCCATATTTATATGCTGAAGGTTGTATATGTGCATGGATTGGTAATCTATGTTTTTGGGGGATTTGGGTACTTGTTCTTGGTCAATGGTCAGTGGTATTTCATGCTACAGATAGTTTGGTTTCGTCAAGATTTGGGTGGTCTTCCGTGGAATGCATTCCTGTCGAAAAGGCCAGGTGGTCGATTTATGACCTAATTGACTCGCATCGATATATTGAAAGCCTGAAGTGGATAATCAAAAGTAAAGGATTAAAAAAATCACAATTGTTAGAATGTTTTTAAGTACCTAAACTTCATGTGTGATCCCTCAATCCCCCTTTGACAGCTGATAACCGAAGGAATTGACGACGAGATAAATAGAATGAAAACTTTGATATTTTCCAATGCCAGGTCTCTAGGAAATGTTAACAAAAAGAAGAAGGAATCAATGTTACATGTGCTGCAATGCAAATACTTTACCGTCATGGAGTTTTGTTGGCAACCAAATAGAGGATAGCATGGTCAATGGTAAACTTAGTGGTTTTGCTATGAAATTTTTTTCATGGAGCTACCTTGTACGCAGTCAGTTACATTCTTGAGGAGGCTGATGTATGTGTTGATGTTATTGAAGTGAATTGTTGAAGATCTATTTGCATTGCCAAGTTCCTTTGTGCCGTGTTCAGCAACCATAACTTATAATAGAGCAACCAGAACCTAAGTAGTCTAAGTTGCTGAGAAAAAGTTGGATTATGCGACTGTTTGGTGACTCCTTTGAGTGGTGTTTTCTAGAATTTAAGGATTTTAAATCTGAGCATCTTGCTTTTTCTCAAACTTCAAGTGCATTTTGCACTTTTCTTTTGGTATTCTCTAATCAGGGAAGTTGAATTTAAAGGTTCTGCATTGTCTCTTGACTGAGAGAGGGATAGATAAATCTACTTCCATGCATGACATATAGCCCGTAAATCAATCTGTTGAATTGCATCTGACACTGGAGAAGACTTGGGCGTCCATTTTTTTGGACATTCTCTGCATTAACAATTGAGCGTTGCAGACTTGTTGACCGCTGCATACAAAATGATGGTTCTCTTTGCCAGAATGCAAATTTTCGAGTGCTTTACCTATTTACTTCTTGTCTTCTGCTTTGTGATTGTTTGCATGCTCTGTGTTCATAACAACAGCAGTCTTCATAACACACTCTCTTCAAGAATTGTTTCCTGACTTGTTTTTGAGAAGTAGCAATGAGAGCTTCGAATGCCCTAGGCTTGCGTTTTGAAAATGCAGTTCTTAAATTTACTTTTCCTGATTGGCCTGTTCTCTTTGTGTAAGGATTCAAGAACTCATATGTGCTAAGCCTTGTTCTTTTGGTGTCATTACTTGACTGCAGAATATGCCTGATAATTTATTGTGTTTAGGTACTTTGGTTATCTATGATTAAATATTTTGTTCTCATAGTTAATTTGGCACATGTGTAACATTTATTGCTATTACCTAAAGGATATACTATACCACTGGTATTCATCAGCCAGATAGTAACTTGTATATCTTTTTGACAGGGTATTTTTACGGATTATAAGCAGCCGTTTGCGGTTACCTATCTTGGAGCTTCTTTAATGGTAGTCTACCTCCCAATAGCATTCATTAAGGACTGTATATGTACTATGATAAGAAAACGCTCGTGTAAAAATGGTAGAAGTGCAGCAATTAGCAGTGGGTCCCCTGCTGGAGTAAGCTCCCCTTTAAAGCTCATTGGGGTGCATAAAATCTTTGAACTGGAACTTGAAGGCCCTTTGAATAGAAAAGACAGTGAAGTGGACCTTTCTTCCCAGGAAGAGGGAATGCCATTAGTTACTAAACACAGTGATGATGCAGACATGTTAAAGCCACATAAAGAGCTTACAAACAGGGAGGTTGCTGCTTATGGATTTTACATTGCCCCTATCTGGTTTATTACAGAGGTAAGCAACTCCTGTGTGTGGTTTCTCCGACATATCTTTTCCATTTGAGGTTGTTTTCGAGTTTCTGACTTGGTCTTGTACATTGAACTGCTCCATATAATACTTACCAATAAACTGCTCATTATTTCATGAGGTTCTAGTTTGTGTTAAACAGGTAATAAAAGCAACGATTCTTTCTCTAAATTTTCTTTCCTCCTTATAGAAATTTTTTATGAATATTTAATAACATTCTTTCAGAACATGTTACTAATACTAATCTTCTCATATGCACGGACATAACATCTGTATCCTTGATAATGTAGTTTTTCCGATGTTACTGATACTAATCTTCTGGTACACGCGGACCTAAAATCCGAATTCTTTGCATATTCCTCTAAACTCTTTAGTATGCCTCTCCTGAAATTAAGGAGAGTTTTCCAAACATAGTTTGTGTCCTTCAAATTTAGGTTGTATAGTTCAATATGTCTCTACATGTAAAATAAAGTGTAAATTTACATGCATGACATGTTGGGGAAATTCAGTGTGTTTCATCTATCTGGATCTAGATGACAATGTATCATGTACACTTAGGCTGTCTAGAAACAACTCAGAGTTGATGCCATATGGTTGAGGTGCTTAGAAGTTTTTTAGCTGGACACCTTATTTCATGCACTTACTGTTAGTTAAATTGCATATCTACCAGCATGGCGCATCGTAAATGTAAAATTCTTCCTTATCTGCCAACATATCTGTGGCATTTTGATGGTTCATTCTTTGCGTGCATTCTTATGGCTTTATCCTTTCTTTGCAGTATTTCTCAAATGCTGCACTTGCACGTACAAGTGTTGCAAGTACAACAGTATTATCCTCAACTTCAGGACTATTTACTCTTTTTATTGGTGCATTTCTTGGCCAAGATTCCCTGAACATGACAAAGGTGGTTGCTGTATTTGTCAGTATGGCTGGTGTTGCAATGACAACTCTAGGGAAAACTTGGGCCGCAGATGATTCTCAATTGGATACTTCTGGGTAAGTTCTTGAACTATGTGTTTATTTTCTCGTAGGCTTTGTTTGTTTATGTGGTGTTGTTGGAGTCCAAAAAGCATCAGTCTGCAGTTATCCAAGTTGTTAGATGTGGCTTGATTTGAATTACAGTTGAAACTTTTTGTTTCTTTTAAAGGAATGGAAAACGGTCTCTCGTTGGAGATCTTTTCGGCCTTCTCTCAGCTATGTCGTACGGGCTATTTACTGGTCAGGCATCATTTTATTTATTGAATAGTGAAGTGTAGTCAATATTATTGTGTTTGTATTTATATGGTGTGTAATGCTGCAGTTCTACTTAAAAAGTTTTCTGGTGAGGAAGGAGAAAGGGTTGATGTGCAAAAGTTGTTTGGATATATTGGATTGTTTACACTTGTAGCACTATGGTGGCTTGGTAAGAATCTTTATCATTCTTGCTTAGTTTATGCTTATTTTTTATGCGTGGTAGATAATGAAATCTTTTGTAGAATCATTGAAACAATATTCCACTGACCCCTTCTATTCAAACATGTTTGGCACCATACCACCAAGGTGGTAGCCTAGATGGCTAAGGTGTGAGGGTGAAAGTCCCCCCCTCCCACACAGTTGCAGGTTCGAATCCTGCTTGCGGGTAGTAGTCCTGTGAACCAGATGCTGTGTGGAGGTCCCTTGGTCTGCTCTAGCACTTTGGTGGGGTTGTAGTGATGGGCTTTCCTTCCCATGCAGTAGTTATGGCTCAAACCGGACATTCCATAGCGGATGGGACCTCTATGGTGACACTCCAGGGGGTTGCTATGCTGGTTGCCCCTTCCCATCCTTTCATCAGCAAAAAAAAAGTGTTTGGCAACACAGAGACAACAGTGTCATTGTTGAATATTCGATTTACAAGGACTTTTGTAACAGTTATGGTATTTGAATGAACTTCATTATACTTCCTGTTTTGAAAAAGAATGAAGTAATCATGTTAATCCTTTGATTGATCAGTTTTTGTGAGTTAATTCAACCAAATTGAACTAATGAAGGGTAGTGATCTTCACATTCCCTTTTTTTGATCGTGCACCCCCTTTTTTGTCATTTAGTGGAACTTTTATGTTTAATTTTTTCACTAAAAGACAAGAAGTGGAGTGCATTTATCAAAAAAGGGAGTGTGAAAATCATTTCCCTTGGACTAATTGTAAAGTGATCTGCTTCCATAGAATTGTAATGAAATTGGTTCTGAAAGCAAATGACAGGAACATGTAGAGCTAAATCCGAAGCAGTGACATCAATGCAGGTCACTGAATGCTATGCCAATCTGAACCTGTTGAATGCTATTCCAATCTAAACCTGTTGAATGCTTGCCTTTAAACTGGAATGATGCGATTTGGAAGCACGCTAACTTTCCAAAGTAAAATCTCGATGGAAGAACTTTAGGGAGGGGGAGTTTGTTGTGTTCCAAAGTCTTATATACGCTGTAGTGACTACTTTTTTGAAGAGCATGTTTTTAACAGTAGAAGTATTATCTCATTATATTATATGGAGTCATTGACTGTTACTCTTGTAATTTTCCACTCAGTATGGCCATTAACAGCCTTGGGAATTGAACCGAAGTTCACCTTGCCGCATTCCGCCAAATTGGATGAAGTTGTTATTGCCAATGGATTTGTCGGGAGTGTTCTTTCTGACTACTTTTGGTATGTAAAGGCTGCTATTTCCGTCAAACTTCCATTAATTTGAATTTTCTCTCTTTAAAACTACTTTTTTCCTTCTTTCTCATAGGGCATTGTGTGTGGTTTGGACAACTCCATTGGTGGCCACTTTGGGGATGTCTCTCACCATCCCACTTGCTATGGTAGCCGACATGGTGATTCATGGCCGTCATTATTCAGCCATCTATATTCTTGGTTCAGTTCAGGTAACAAGATTTTCTGGAAATGCAGCAACTTCTAAGCTGTGAGAAAATTTTAGAAAAAAAAATTCATAAAGTTAAAATACCTGGGTTAGACGATATTAAAGTATAACCATGTGGTCATCCTAATTTTAATGTTCTTGTTGGTAAAATGCAGCAGTTTTGTATTAACTTGGATCACTCTTTATTTTTCTTTTTCCTTTTGTTCGTGAAAGAAAAGTACTGATATAGTGAGGGTACATATTTGGAAATGGAATGGCAGGATATGGGGTTATGTAAACATTTTGTTTGCCTGCTAAAATACAGTTACTCGTTGTTTCTTATCCAACATAATGAGCTCGTATACCCCTTGAATGGGTGACATTCCATTCGCATTGGATTTTTTTATCGTATCATTTAATTATTTTGGCTTATGTAAACATTTTGTGCACGTGCTATCTGACATAATGAGCTCTAATACCCATGGAATAGGTGACATTCGATTTGCTTTGTTTTTTATTTCATCTTTTTGTATTTCTCAGAGTGATTTTGTTTTGTTTGTACTAGAAAGTGTAGTGATGTTGATGCCGTGAACTTGACAGCTTGAGTTTTGGTTTTTGCGCAGATCTATTTTCAGTTTCGGCTCTCTCTGTCTAACATTTTCCTTTGGTCGGTTTGCAGGTATTTGCAGGATTTGTAATAGCTAACCTTTCCAATGGGTTCTCCAAAAACTTGGGATTTTAGCATTTCATGAAATCCTTCTTATTTACTTTGTCCACCATAATTTTTGTTGTGTTTCATACTCAGCCGTGTTGATTGAAGCCCATATGCTAGTATATAGTCAATAATGTATAGGCCTAGGGAGTTGTTCTGGGCATCTGCAACTATAGAGAAGATGAAGAATGTCTGTTGTTGAGAAAAGAGGTTCTGAGTGAGGCCTTCTCTTCATGGTTTGACTGCTATGCCTGATACGTAACATATGGATTTTGTTTTAAGTTCTTTCTCTGGTGCTGCTGCTTGTTGTATTGCTGTTCCATGGACTCTAAGAAGGTGAATTACATTGATTTTTTGTACAAATCTTCGTAACGGGTTGCTACCCGCCATTTTGTTTTCAAAGTTTGAGGACATCGTACGGCGACTGTTTGTTTATTTTGTTTTCAATCGACTCTACTTGTTCCGAGTAATGTTTCTTCGGATCATTTTAGTAATGAATCTGTTTCCTCTTTTTCCGAACCCCCCCCCCCCGGTTGGGTGTCATTTTTTGGGTATAAACAGAAGCTTTGCGATGATTATTCAGTCTCACTCTTTTTTATTTTAGTTTTTTGTTACAAAATTTTAAATGTTAATAACTTTTTTTTCACTTATTTATTTTTAATAAATTTTATATTTTTGAAATTTACTCAACGAAATCTATCTAACGAGCCTAATATTGATGGTGAAATAATATAAAACGGAAAACTAAATTTTTGTGGTAGTTTAAACTGTTTAAAGATATTGAAAAATTAAGTGTTTCAAATTTCAATCTGTTTGAACCGGTGGAAAGATTTTAGTTTTCTTATCATTTTATCCTAAATGGTCATACTTAAATTTTGACTCTAGATCTCTTGTTGATTAACCTTAAGAAAGTCATAGAATTAAAGATCTCTTAGGGTTAATCAACGAAAGCACTAGAGCTAAAATTTAACTATGACCATTTAGGATGAAATGATCAAAAAAATAAAATCTTTCCACCGGTTCAAAAGGATTGAAATTTGGAACGCGTAATTTTTTAACCATATTATGTCTTTGTTTTAAATTTTTTGGGTCCAATATATTATCTTTTTATTTTTATTTTTTTCTTTTATTTTTTTAAAATTTTTAAATTTGAGTTTTTAAGTAAATTATGTATGTTGAATTCATTTAAATTTACTTTATATTTCTCTGAATAATTAATAATGCAAACTAAAATCAAACTTCATTTAATTATAATTGAGTATATAAAATCAATACATGAACATAAATAAATACACAAATTTAGTCAATATTTTTCGCCAAATTGTGGTCGTCGTTTCGGCGGATCTATCTGCATTACTTCGTACCACAATTGGAGGCGTGCTTCATAAGGATGAGCCCATCCGCGTGCTTCATCTGATGCATTTGGCCTCCATCATATGATGATGAGTGGTACAGGGTAACGAGGGTGTAGGAAAACTTGCACGAAGTGATTGCCATGAACATGACCAATAGCTATATGTTTGGGCGCTGCGAATGGAACTGGATGGGAGCTCAACGGCAAGTGAGTGAGATAACTCAAAGCAATCAAAACGAATGTATGCAGTACAACGTTGTATGTTGATATGATAACAAGTCCCGATGGTATAGAATCCATCCAATGATCCTCTGGTGCCGATGGCTAGAAGCAACGAAGTCTTTGTAGCACCCAGTATACATAATTACGTTATGGATAAAGCTAATCGTACAGAACCCAATTTTGTTCAATCTCTTGCAAGTTTGAACTAATAGTCATAATTAAATTTTTTTGAACCAACAGGCAACTTTGAATCAATGCTTAATTTTTTTAACTTTTTAGACAATTTATATATTTCAAAATATAGTTAAAAAATTAAGTATTCCAAATTTTAATCCGTTTCAACCGGTGGAAAGATTTTATTCTTTTGATCATTTTATCCTACATGATCATAATTAAATTTTGACTCTACAACTCTCGTTGAATAGCCCTAAAAAAGTTCTAGAATCAAATATCTCTTAGGGTTAATCGACGAGAGCCATAGAGTTAAAATTTAATTATGACTATTTAGAATAAAATGATCGAAAAACTAAAATCTTTCCACCGGTTCAAATGGATTGAAATTTGGAACACTTAATTTTTTTAACCTTTTTAGACCGTTTATATATTTAAAATTATAGTTAAAAAATTAAGTGTTCCAAATTTTAATCCGTTTGAACCGGTGAAAAGATTTTAGTTTTCTGATCATTTTATCCTAAATGATCATAATTAAATTTTGACTTTAAGGCTCTCGTTGATAAGTTCTAAGAGATATTTGATTCTACAAGTTCAAAAATTCATTATGATCATTGAAGATAAAATGATAAAAAAAACAAGATCTTTCCACCGTTTCAACTGGATTGAAAATCGAAACACTAAAATAATTTTAAATAAAGAAAAAAGAAAAAAGATACAGAGTACATATAAACATTAGTACAGAGTATTAATTAAATAAAGAAAAAATAAACAAAAAATAGGTTCCGATATTTTTTGTGCCCAAGCGGCGTATATTTCGTAATAGAAGTGGACCCATGTGGGGTCAGACACGGGGGTGCGATTAGTAATATATACTTTGTGTCTCCATGCTTCAATTTTGGGTAAATTTCACTGACCTCCCCTGAGGTTTCTGAAATAGCACTGCCCTCCCTTTCTTTTACTGACATTGTCATGATTCCCCCCTCCAACACCCAGACATCAGAAATTTGACGGAAATAGCTTAGGAATGGTGATGTCATGGCTGTCTTCCTTAGAAAATGCCAATACTACCCTCTACCTTATATGGTCTACTACAACTCTTAGTTTTATATTATTTGTTAAATCTGTGAAAATATACTTCGTTGTTTTTTTCCACATCAACTCACATCGTTATTTTTTACCAATATCAATTACACAAGTAATCCATATGTCAATTTTTATTTTAAAAGATGCATTGGCAATACATAGTATATATAGAGAATCCACTCAAATTAACTATGGTTCATCAATAATCCAGTTAAAGACATAATTGCTTGTTAAATACATCACTTGAATCATACTTTATTAAATTCACCTTGCAAGATACTTTCTAAGAAAAATGGTCGTTCAAGTGGAAAACTGAACCAAATTCTTAGCTATAATGGTTGTTTCCAATTTCTTTTCTATTGAGATTTAATGTACCCTCAATTTGGAATGCCTATTTTTACCTCTCTCTTTTTCGAGCAAAAGATCATCCCAGTTATATTAATATGGAAATAAAGTACGACGAAAATAACAAATAAAGAACAGAAAAGCCACATGAAATGAGCGCCGAGCCGGAAATAATTTTTTCTCATTTTAAGTGCATTTGTTTGATGTGTTCCTATACCACAACATATGAGAGCATTTCCTACATCTACACTAAACAGTCATTCTTGCAAATGGTTTAATTAAAAAACTTAATTACTTTTTTGGCCTTCTTTATTTTTATAACACACGATGTATATGTAAAATTAGTTCAAAGTTGATCAATTGTGTTGACGAGAGAAATTGAAAAGGTGTAACAACATTGATCAAGGTTGAAAAACGTACACTAATTAAAGACTAAAAAAGTTTGAAAAAGACAAAAATAATCTTTTAGTGTCTTTAGTGTCGTCTTATATAAACTTCTTTTTAACTTTCATCTATATTTTTATACTTTTTTGATTTCCCTCGTTGAGACGATAGATGTGAAGTAAAATTATCAAAAAAGATAACTAAAAGTTAAATAGACTAACTGCTACCAAAAAATAATTTAGTCCAAAGGCCCTCTGATTATAATAATTAAGTACCTCTATAGCTTGAGTTTGAAAAATAAATTACTTTAATAGTTTTACTCTTAGTCTTGCTCTCCATAAACAAAAATTTATTTGAAAAAAATAGGGAGGTAGAGAATGAGTGCAAAAAGGAGGCAGTACACATTAAACAAGGGCAATTTTGTCATCCTATTGTGTATTTAACACCGTTTGCAAGCAATTTAACAGAAGGGGGACTTGTGACAATGTCAGTAAAAGTAAGAGAGGGCACTGTTATTTCAGAAACCTCAGGGGAGGTATGTGTCTATGTCAGAAACCTCAGGGAGGTCAGTGAAATTTACCCTTCAATTTTTTGTTACGAAATTGTGTCCATACCTGTATTAACCACAAATACTTTCACAAACACATTCATATTCGCAAAGAGGTCTTTATATATTACAGTTGTAAAGATGTCGATTCGACCATTCATTTCGACACAAAACTACTTGGATTAGATCTGAACGCATACAAATGACATACAAATTTAAATCATTTATTGCTCGATAAAGCTCTAAATCGTCAATTGCCGAAATGAGTGACCGATACCGTAAATGTTTAGTGTGCGTAGAGTGTTTGCGTTAATGTTTGTGGTTATAGATTTACCCTATGTAACCGGAAAATCGTACCTGGGTTCAGTTCCACGGCAGTTTTGTATTCGGTCTGTTCTCATCACCATCTCTCTCTCTCTCTGAGTTTCCAATGGCAATGAAAAATAGATCCCAACCGATCTTTCTCAATCTCTCTCTACTTGTCTTCTGTTTTTCTCTCCTCTCTCCGGCCCTCGCGATCGCTCCCGGGTACACACCTATTCCTCTCTTGTTCTTCTTACTCCCACTTCTAACCCTAATTCTCTCTCTCTCTCTCTCTCTCTCTCTCTCTCTCTCTTATTTGATTCCAATTTGGCAGGACTGATGATGGTTACACTATAAATGGGCGAGTGAAGATTCCAAGTATGCTTCCCTTCGTTTTCTGTTATCCATTAATGTTTTCGTTTATTTTCGCTCGAGTGAGATTTGAGATTCGTTTGCGAAGTTGATTGGTTATCGAGTTAGTGTATGCTACGTTTGAGGTAGGGTAAAATGAGCCGAGCCGAGCTTTATGGTGTTCGAGCTCGTTTACCAAATGAGCCCGAAACTCGAGCTCGAGCCCATAACGAGCGAAACTGGCTATTTTACTTAACGAGCCTGTTTAAACGAGCCGAGCATAAAATAATGAGCCGAGCTTTTGAGTGTTGAGCTTGGCTCGTTTAGTCAATGAGCCTAAAACTCGAGGTTGAGCTTGGCTCGATTACTAAAGGGCAACTCGGTTCATTTGCAGCCCTAGTTTGAGGCACTCCAATCGTTTTGGTTTTATGCCGTGTTATTTATCAAACTAGTTGCAACTGTTCATGAAGCTTTAACCTAGGGTGTTTTGCAATTGTATATGGTTTGTCAAAGCACAATATGAAGCATGTGATTTGACCTTAGGGGGCTGTGCGGTTACCCGGATTCAAGAAATTTGCGGGGATCACATTTCCGGCATTTGATTGCAACAGTTTGCAACAATTAGGGTTCAATAACATACCTAGCGGACAACTAATCGAGCAAAACACGAACTATATACCTGGGGATATGTGGTGTTACCATAGTAGTATATCCCTCACTATTAGTCCGACTAAGCGAGCATGGCCTAGAGACATACAGTTGTATTAGGATAAATCACTTTATTCTTCTTTTGAAGTTGAATGCTGGACAATGGAGGTGAGTGTGTACAACTTGTCTTATGTCCTGCTCCCACTTTAGGCTTTAACAGCTGTGGATTGTGATGTAGATGTTGAGTTAGAATCTTGGGGAGTGAGGTGAATGGTTACGAACACTGCTTTCTTGGGTGTTTGGTGTTCATGTTACTTGTATTCTGTTTCCATCAAAAAATGGACCCAACTAGTGTTTTCAGTAACACCATTGATCTGATCGAATATCATTCGTTTTTTTTGTTCGGCGGAAGTCAAGCGTTATTAGTTTTAGTTAGTGAGGTTGGAACCCATGTCAAATGCATGGGAGTACATGGTCCCTACCACTTGCATATCAACCTTGTTATGATTTGTGCGGGTCTGCTAGAGTTCTTTCAAATAGGAAGAACGACCAAGTCAAGGAAGAAATGCAAGTTCGTTATCACTGCATGAAAATGTGATATTAGATAAGAAAGGGAGAAGGGACGAAAAGATTTCAGATGGATATAGATATTATGCCGTAAGGACGTTAAAACAAGAGGCAGAACAAGAGGCCTAACACGATCCACATCTTTTGTCGATGTAGAGGATGAGTTTACACTATTGCCTCTTCAAAAGAAGCACAAGCACTTCTACAACAGTGTCTTGTCACGTCAGATGTTGACACCGTTGGACACCACTCATTGTATGCTTCTCAATACCTTCCGGTTACAGGTGCAAACATATTTAACCATGAGTTAAAAACTTAAAATCTTTTGGACTCGGGAAAATCACCGGATAAGTTAAAATCATGGGAAAATCAATAAATTCGTACCTGTTCTCCGCCTTTGAGGCTTAGCATACGCTGCATATGTACTACTTAACGTTTTGTTATCATGTTTGAATTGGTTACACATTTGCATGACACATAACAATGGCCTATTCTCTCACACGACATACAATAAATTCCTAAAACTATTCGTTTTGTCTCCCTCATCTGTCGGGATTTTTGTACTTCATTTTTTGCAAATTTTCATGTCCGAGTGTCTGTGTCGTGCTAGTGTCCGTGCTTCTTAGAGCACTTATATCCTTACATTTTTTTATTAAGAAAAACTCCAGTTGAATGTTTTGGAAAATAATAGAATCTGGTAAGCGTAGGGATAATAGTTGAGCAACTAGTAAACAAATGTAGAAGGGGAGGAAAAACAGTTAGTGATGTTGTCTACCGTGTACTAGAATATGCTACATCACCGTATGTCAGTTATATGGCAAGAGGTCTCACTAGCTGCAACAGTTAAAAAATATGGGCAAAACACAGCAAAGAGGGCCCGCCTAGGATATCCTGCCATCTCTTAACCAATTTTCTTTTCTCCGTATCTCACTGCAAATCTCTGCACTTCCCGTGCAGTATTTGGCTGTATCGATGGTCTGTTGTATCAACAGGCTATAGAGTTTGCTCCACCTGCAAATCTATGGGCAGATTTTGTTGTTTTATGTCTGGTTTTTTTTTTTTTAATCTCAGGTTTCCTTTTTCTGAATACGTGGTCCAAATGAGATGGGTCATATCCTTCTAGCAACTGCTACTTATGGCAATAGACAATAAGACAAGGTGTAAATATAATACAAACTGTAAACCTCAAAACATATTGGCGTTGCGGCTATATTACAATATCATTAACAGAGCAACAGGTCCTGTTTCAGATTTCAAAGTCACATTACTCCCTGCCACATCACTGAGTACTTAAAGTTGTAAGACTTATTAGATTGGATAGCTCTTTCTTTAGACAATATTGTCCTTTCTTGCCATGTGGAAATGCATAAAATCGTTTGGTAACCAAGATAGAGCCTTTAGAGGCTTTTCTAAATATTATCTCTGTTGGAGTTTGTCCCACATCGGTTAATTATCCCCTCCAAAACTGTTATATGAGCGTAGATAGTCTCTCCACTCATTGCCAATCGGTTTTGAGTTGGATGTTTTAACATGGTTTTAGAGATGGTGTCAGAGATAGGGTTTCGGAGAATTTGTTTCTCCCTTGTTTGTGCCAAAAGTGTACCGTCGTTTGTTGTGATCCTTGTGTTTTGGATCATTTGTTTACCTCTCCACGTGTGAGTCAGGGATCCCACGTGTGGGGTAGTTTTGGAGTTTGTCTCACATCGGTTAATTATCTCCTCCAAAACTAGTATACGAGCCTAGGCAGCCTCTCCACTCATTGCCAATTGGTTTTGAGTTGGATGCTTTAACAATCTCCAACTAGTGTGGCATTCGATTCCTTCAACGTCAATTCTTCGAAGTTCAATGTATGTTATCAGGATCAATCATTTTGAAATACAAATTGTCAGTTTGTAGTAATGGTAGGTGTATAAGTAAGCAAAGATTCTGCGGTTTCAAGAGGGAAAGTATGGAGGTTATTTTATTATTTTTAGGAAGACCAGCAGCAGGTAGTTTTTTCTTGGTAGAGTAGATAGAGGGTGGAGAATATCACTGGCAAGGCATCCTCTGTGAAACCTAAGATTTAGGATTTTGGCTAACTCACTTGGAGCTTAAATGTTTTCCTAGATTGTCCGCTTGGGAGACAGATCAATTAGCTACTTAGGGCAGCACCTCTATAACTTGGGAGAGTTAATTTTCACTTTTTGGTTTGCTGATGTTATCGGTAATCATTTTACAGTACAACATAATGAGTTTACATGAAATAAAAAATTTGCTCTCTCGGATTCGAATATGCCTTTCTCATGCTATTTCATTTTTCTTCTCCTGATGATTAATCATTTTGTTTGGTAGGTCTTGGTGCAAAAGGATTACTCCTTCCAGGAAAACTGTCAAATGTTAAGGTCATCCTTAATGGCGGCCAGAGGGTCACATTCCTCAAGCCTGATGGATATTTTTCATTGTATCCTATGAGCTTCATTCCATGCATAGATATCTGGTCCATTCTATTTTTTTGGACATATCTGCTTACATGCTATGACTCTGCCATCTTCGTTCTTTCTGTGTCAGGAATTTGTTATGAAGTTTTTTTTTTTGTCATTCGTTAAACATGATCGACTCTATCCTAGGGGACTTGAGGAGGGGGATGAGTGCTTACGAGAAACGAACCCTGCCCACATGCATGGGTTATGAAGTTCAATGGCTTCATTTGTGCTTCTTTTGTCAGTTGTATTGAGGTTGTTTTGGACAGTTTCAGGTTTGGACTTTCAAGTTTGTTCTTATCCGATAGGAAGCAGTCAGGAACCATGTTGCTGAGACTAAAGAAGTCGGATCACTTAATTGTGAACATGATCAATAAGTGGGAGTCTAAGTTATTAGGGGAATGATCTTTCAACTAAAACATAGGTACAAAAAAAGAAAAAAGGAAAGGAATTTTTCAAATAACTGGTATTGTGCATTATAAATGAAAATATAAAGACAGGCCTAGTACATTTGGTACACAATCCTAGGTAAACATGAGTTTGCATACGCATGAATATCATACTTGGAGATTTTAATTTCGTTAGTGAATATGTTAAATGCTCTAAGAAAGATCTCACATAGTGAAAAACGAATTGAAGATAACACAAAAATGAACTTATATTTTAGGGAATTGATTTCTACACTCCCTTTTTTATATCCACACTCCCTTTTTTGTCTTTTAGCAAAAAAAATACACACTTTCAACACTAAAATCCAAAAAAGGGAGTGTGGTTATTAAAAAAGGGAGTGTAGAAATCAATACCCATATTTTATGGCCCAATGACTTACAATTATCATAACGAAAAGGGAAAAAAGAGCTTTTGTTGTTCGAAAAGGAAAGGAAAGATATTGTATTATTGTGCAATAGAAGATGCACCACATAAACGGCTCACCCCAACGTTGTTAATAAAATGTGGGCTTGAGGCATGCTCAACTATTTTGAAACATCTAAGATTCTCCAGTCTTAAAACAAAAAAAGTTAAATAAAATTGAAGCAAGGTGTTGTGAGGCAAAATTTTATAAGATTTTGACATCAACTCTGTTAGAAGGTACCCGTTGGAGCATTTCACGCAAAATTGCCCTCAACAGTCACTGGAATTATGTAAGATTCTGTTTCGAAGTCTGCATAAAATCACAATCTCAGTTGATTGATTCGTGTTATTGAGTTGTGATCTTTATTTCTCATTATGATTGTCCAACATCACTGAGGAATTCTTGGCTCACCTGTCTATTGATGAGTCATTTATACACTTGGAAGTCGTAGGAATGAGATGGATAATGAAAGGATGTTGTACATGATAGAGACCTTGTGATGCATAGGTCTTAAATGGATATGGATATAACTCTCCTCAACTTTTGGAGGTTGGAGAAATGTTTCAATGTCTACATCAGCTGAGGGAAAACTCACTTATGATGGATTATGGATATGAAAAAGTTTGTGCAAGTATTTAGGATGCTAAAGCAAACAAAAATTATCTAAGAGTTCCAAGTAGCTATAGAGGCACGATATGGAAGCTGCAGTTATCGACGGCGATGATCTGTAGTAGTCTATTGTCTTTAGTGTTCCAAAATCTTATTTAAACTAGGAATTCTTAGAAATTTAAAAGCTGCATTGGTGGTTTCCCATATTTAGGGGAGGTTCTAGAAAATGGGCCTGGATTTGATGAATCATGATGATGATGCTCTTTCATGTTGCTGGTAAAAATTTCTTGTCCTGGATCTATTTGGGAATTTAAGCTTTGGTCTTGGTGTGAAATCAAATAAGTAAAAGATTCATGGCATAATATTGAGAATCTTATAATGGCTGGATGAAATTGATCATGTATTTGATGCGCCATTTTGGACTTGGGAGCTTGTCTCAGAAGGTGCGCTAGCTGAATGTGGTACATGGTATTGATGCAACTGTTTATTTTTTTAAACCTGATCCATATTGTGTTGCTTTTTTGTTAGATTAAAGAAAAAGTCAAACCAATTAATCTATGAAACCTGCATATTTGTGCGAGAAAATCAATTGAGATATTATGACTTCTATAGTTCTACACCACTTATTGTTCTATATCACTTATTGTTCATATACGATGTTACTAAATCATATGTTAGGCTCAAGTATTGCTCCTTAACCTTTATGCTCAAAGCCATAATGTCCCAGCGGGTACACATCTTATCGAAGTGACTGCAATTGGTTATTTCTTTTCTCCAGTGAGTTTTCTGCTATTTGTGTGCTGTTATTTTTTTGGTTGCTGGATTATTATTTGCTAGATAGAGCAGAATGGAAAATTGATTCATGTAGCCACTAGCAGCTCCAATTGGTTGGAACGCTAGGCTTAGTCTTGTTGGTTTAGAACTTTGAGTTTGCTATATTTCATATAGTTCTGTTCTTTCTTTCTGTCCTTATCCAGGTTCGTGTTGATGTCAGTGCCAGAAACCCTGGCAAGGTTCAGGCAGCACTCACAGAGAACAGGAGGGGTCTGACTGAGTTGGTTTTGGAGCCTTTGAGAGAGGAACAATATTATGAGGTAGACCCTGAGTTTGTGAGCCACATTTGTCTTTTGCAGCTGCTGTTGTCTTAGGATTTGGAAAGATTGGTTATGTAACTTCTGTGCCTTGTCTTCTTTTGTTTCAGATAAGGGAACCTTTCAACATAATGTCCCTTGCGAAGAGCCCAATGGGTTTGATGGTGGGATTCATGGTGATTGTGATGTTCATAATGCCCAAACTTGTAGAAAATATGGGTATGTACTCTACGCGTAGTTTTGTGCTACTTATGTTTCAAGCATGCCTTTGCTGTAAATGGGGGAGTCCCCATTTTTTACCTGCATAAATCCCAGCTCATCCATAACTCAGTAACTAGTTGACCATAGCAAAATAGCATTGATAGGTATTTACAGTTCTACCCTTTTCTGTTTATTTGAGTATTGTGCTAGCTGCCTTTGAAAACCCTGATTCCTTTCATACTTTATTTGTGGTTGCATCTTTCTCTTGTAATGCTAATACTAGTTTTATTTCTGTGGATTCAGATCCTGAAGAGATGAGGCGAGCGCAGGAAGAGATGAGGAACCAAGGAGTTCCATCTATTGCAAACTTGTTGCCTGGAGCTTCGAGGGGCTAAGAGAGAGACCAGTGCCTCCAGGACTGAAAGATTTGCGACAGAAATCTGGTTGAAGGGTGGTGTACTGGCTCAGCAGAAGGGCTGATGGTCAAATTTCTTACTGAAGCAGTGTATCCTTGTAGGAAACAACGTTTGGTTTATCACAGGGACTACAACTGATTCTGAGGGATAAACCAGTGTATCATCGATATGTTTTCTTTTATGCGCAAGACCAGTTTTCTTACTTGATGTTTAATATAAATTATTGATTCGGCTGTTCTGTTATCCAGTACTTGTGTTTAGTTGGAAATGAAAGATAATGTCTTTTTTGGTAGAGTTTCAGTTTTCTGGTTTTTCCACTTCAGACACCGTATGGTTGTGTTAGATTGTGTACAGAATTTGAAGACGGGATGAGATATGATTCATGCATTGATACTTACACAATGAACAACTCGAAATACTAAAATAGCGGTCATGTTTCTTCGGAAACATAACGTACCATTGTGGTACTCCCGTCCGTCATGGCGAACAAATGTACTTTTGTAGTTTTAATTGAGTAGAAATTTGATGGCTGAAGATGAAAATATGCTCTCTTTTTTGGCAGTGCAGTCTGCATCATCTGTTGGAACATATAGGGATATGTCTCATGCTATTATCCAATCCATTTAAAACTAGGATCCAGTTTTTGGTTGTATTTTATTTTTTGTATTGCTGAGTACATACGGCCAATGTAGTATTTTGGATTGCTGTGCACATTTGGTCCATATAAGTGGTTTTTGTTATAAAAAAAAATAAGACAAATATAAGTGAAACCTGCATAAAAGTAAAAAATATTAAACACAGAATACGTATATGAAATAGTTCCTCAAGAACTATAGATCAATCTTCTAGACTTATCGCTTTTCTGTCTATTTCTTTTCTTTTATTTTACTTTGCTCTGAAAGTGTACGAACTCTACAGTTTTGGTTCACCATTTACAAGCAAAACAATACGAAAAGCAATAACTAGAATCAGTGTTCCAACCATAATCAACAGTGTATGACTTTTTAATATTTTTGCATTTTCTTTTTTTAACTCCTACCTTCCTGCTTTGTTGTCTTTAATCACATGACACAATATTTGGAATAGTATAAAGGAAACGAATAGGGAATTCTACTTACACATACAAAGTGACACAAATTCGGACACAGATGTATTCGAAATCGTCCGATATGTTGACCCTTTCGATGCATGTGGTTCCACACGATGAACGAAGACCTACACAAATCAAATAGTTTCGAATACATATGTATTCGGATATGTTCATAGCATTGTTGTAAAAAGAAAAAGAAATACTCCCTCCATTCCAAAATTATGTGCAAATTTTGAATAAAGGAATGAAATACATCCGTTCATAAGTATTCAAATTTTGTTGAATCAAATTAAAGATCTCAACAAATTACTTAAAATGACACGAATAATTTTAAAAAGTAAAAAACTATGCGCAAAACTAAGGCATAGTTTGGCGAAAATAAGCCACTTGGGCTTATTTTATTGTCTTTAATAAAAAAACCTTCGCATTTGTTATTTTTGCATCAAATTCTTGTGGATTAGTGCTTTATCTCGACGCAAGGAATCGGTAAATAACAAATTATAATTATGAACTCAAAGTTTTTTAAATAAAGACAAAAACAAACCAAAATTATAAAAGACAAAAATTAGCCAAAAGTTTTGGCTTTTTTTTTTGGGTGCTGCTAAATACAACTGCGAATTTACTACATGTAGCCAATTCATAAAAGGGAATCAACTGCGAATTTACTACATGTAGCCAATTCATAAATTCGCAGTTGTATGTAGCCGGACCCTTTTTTTTTCCCTTTATTTAAAAAACTTTGAGTTATCTTTTAGTATCAGGAAAAAAACTCAATGGGTTCGGATTATAATTTTTTTTTTCTTTACTCAGAGAATATATGTCAAATGGCTTATTTTTATCCAAACTAGGCCTAATTTATTTTTGGTTTGAGTTAAATCAACTCGCCGGGGCTCCGACCGACGGGACGGACCCGGGGACCCTGCCGAGCGGCACCCCTGCCGAGCGGGTGCCGAGCGGCCAATCCGGCCGTTCATCTCGGAATCAACGGCCCGAATCGCCCGAATCGAAACATCTTTTTCCTTTTCTTTTTCTTTTTTTTTAAATCCGTTCGGTACCTTTACATCCGGGCCATCCAAAACACTTTTGGACGGCCGAGATGCGCTCGGCACCGCTGCCAAGCACCTCTGCTTGGCAGCATCTCCCAATCCCCGACGGGACTCCAGCAGGACCTCCCCTTCGTTTCTCTTTCCTCTAGGTCGCAAAGTTCTTACTTCTCGTTTCGGATAACACAAAACCATCTGAGAGAGAGAGAGAGAGAGAGAAGAGAAGAGACGACTCCTCAAATGATTATTACACTCTTCAAGTGCAGCTACAAACCCTTCCTCCCACTCCGGAAAACCTCTCTACTCTCCCCCTCCCAATGGCCAATTCCTCTCCACCGCCACAAAATCTCCACTGCCACCACCCAGTACGCCGCCAACGGACCTAGGGTTCGTTTTCGCAGTTTCGGTTCAACCGGGCAATCTCAGCCGTCGATCAACGACAAAAGCAGCAAGACCGCCGACGGCGGCGAAGGAGAGAGTAATAAAAATAATAGTAATAGTAATATTAACAAATCTAGTTCGTCAGAGCTGTGGCTGTACAACACCATGAGCAAACAAAAGGAGTTTTTCAGGCCAAAAGTGGCCGGTAAGGTTGGGATGTACGTGTGCGGTGTCACCGCGTACGATCTCAGCCACATTGGCCACGCTCGTGTATACGTCTGCTTCGACGTCCTCTACAGGTCCCCTCTCCCTCCCCAACTCTCTAAATATCGGTAAATATACAAATGTGTATGCAAAAACATAAATAATTTTTTTTTTTTTTTGGATACAAAGCTCTATATAGAATGATTTGTTTTTATTTTTTATTTTATCATGATTGAAAATGAATTGTGCTGAATTTATTTTGTTTTGTTGAGTTATATTATCTACATACCATAAATTTAAGTAAAGTTTTTTATTTTATATTTTATTTTGACTACTCATGAACAATTCAGTTGCGACAATATAAAAAAGTACTGGAGTATGAAAGAAAAATCAAATTAGTAAGACAATTCAAAATTTTAATGCATTTTTCTAGTCCAGGGGGGTTCACTTAAACCCCTCAACACCATGCGGAGCCACCGCTGTGTGTATATATACTCGAGGCCAGGCACAGGTGGTGTGTGTGCAAATCGTATTACAGAGAAGGGGAAAAAATATAAGTCTTTACTTTTTGAACGGGGAAAGTCACTGTTGTTAGGGTATTTCCAATGACATAACCAAAATTGGATAATCAAAACTTGCCACCTCATCTTTTGGTTATCCATTTAAAGGTTTGCTAAGATTAACAACGTGAAGCCCCGAAATGCTTATTTTTAACCCATAATAAAAAAATCATTTTTAGTAGAGAGATAGTTAGAGTTGAGAATAAATATAAATTGGGTGGGTTCACTGGTAGTGATGGGATGAGAGAAAGGAAAGAGAGAGAGTGTGTGTGTGGCGTGGTCCCCATTAAATTTGATCATCTAAAGAGAATAGACTGCTAGTTTTAATTATCCAAATGCCCAAATTTGATTATTGGTTAAGGGGCACCTTTGTGAGCCATATTTTGGTCCAACATTGCGAACTTTTGAAATCTTTTAGTTTTGGTTATGCCATTGTAGACACTCTTAGAATATTTAGATTAGATTAGCACCTTGGGAGTGGAGTTGAACTTCTGACCTCATTTTTTCTAGCATTTAACTGCACCTTGATGCCGATGGGCCAAAGGCATGTTGAATTGAGATTAATCTTTGATTGAGATGGAACCACAAAAATTGGGTTGTGAGGTCAATACTATAAAAATAATTGGTCTTCTTGTCTGTGCTGATAAAGAAAAACAAGACCATTTTAGCAATAGAAAAATGTCTCCACTCACTCTTAGGGCATTGGTTAATTACAAAAAGTAATTCGTTGTCCGTAAAAATGCAAAGAAGTTTTTGAAAATTTATTCATCTCTGCTAAATATGTATGTAAATTTTAACCCTGGCTATTGGGTTGGGTGAATAGGTTTGATACTGACTGGGGAGTGGTTAGCAAAGTTGTAGTGTTAATAGGACACAAATCTTTAACTTTAATGTGATTGTTTCTTGTGTGAGGCAATTTCATCATAGTTGGGGGGTTAAATATACGAAATCTTCGAAATGAAGTAAATATTTGAACTGATTAATGGATAAAAAAGCAAGTCAGTGGGTCAAGTGACCCACTTGGCTTATTTTCCATCCGCCCTTGAGAATTTGTGTGTATATAGATCTTGGTATTTTGATGCATAAGTATTTTGAATGTTGGGTATCTAGTAAAAGTTTTTGCTTTGCAGTTTTTCTTATTCGGTCTGGCAGATTTAAGTGAACTGAGATACTCTTGTTCGACTGGTGCTCTTAAAACTTAGTTGGAGATTGGTTTGTGTTACAAATAAGTTGGACTTGCATATATTTCAGGAAAATTTTAAATCTAAGTTTGATCAACTTTAACTCAATACTTGGCTCGAAATGTTTTCATGTAAACGGTTTAGGAAACCCAACCTACTCGGCTCGATTAAAGCTTGTTAGAGATTGACTATGAGTTTCAACAAATTTTTTTAAAACAAGCTTGAATAACGCAATGCTTGGTTTAACTTGGTTCATTTACAGCCTCAGCTCAGTGCATTAGTCTGTAACCTTTATTTTAGTTGTAAGTTTTTTTCTCATCTTGCTATTTGGTTGTCAAGATAACTCAATGAATGAGGAGAAGTTTTCCTATTTGAAAATAGGCAAGTTACCAAAAGTGTCGTTTTTTTATGGCTGTAGAAGAAACTTCACTTCTACTGCTATTTTATGTGCAAAAATAAATTTGATATGTTCTCAAAAGGACTGTTTTCTTTTGTTGTTCCTTTATGCTTTGACTTTCCCTCATTTCTTTTTCTGCAAAAACTGAGCTTTTTTCTCCCTTCTGAATGTATTTCTTTGCTTATGTTTGCATTTTTTCATTCTGTTAATATATGCTTCGGTGCTAATTTGAATTTGTTGGTGGATTTTGGTTGATTAGGCAGATACCTTAGGCATTTGGGATATGAAGTCAACTATATACGCAATTTCACCGATGTTGATGACAAGGTAAGTCCTTGAAGGCTGACTGATGTGTTCAATAAAATCCTCTTGGCCTGTGCTCTAGATACTAAATGATGATAAAATGTGTACATTCATAGATATCACAATGGTGGCTTTCTTGTCAACATGGTAGTTAAGAACTAATTCTATGAAATTCTAAAAGTGTTGTGGACATACTTCTGTTTAGCTTCTGTTGTCTCCTTGAAGTCTGAGTGTTATCGGAGGCAATTAATTGCATTGTGGACTTATCATCAGGCATTTCTTTGAGGTATATTCTGCTGGTGCTACCCCTGGAGGGTGAGGTGCAGGGTCAGAGTGCCACGTGGAAGTAATAGTACCTGTACTTGATATAATGAGGACTAGGAAGCTTTGAAGAGAAAATAAATACAATACTCCGACTTCGAAAGTAGCATGAACGTTGAGATTTATTAAGTCATTCACATGAAAAAGGAAAAGTAATACTCCCTCCTTCCCACTTTGTTCCGCCTGTTTCCTTTTTGGAACAACTCAAAAAATTGTCTATATCTCACAATCTATAATATTTTTTATGATTTCGAAAACTTTGTTTAATAAAATAAATTGAGATCTATCAAACAAGATCCATATTGAATATATAAAATATTATAGATTGTGAGATATAGACAATTTTTTAAGACGTCCAAAAAAGGAAACAGGCGGAACAAAGTGGGACGGAGGGAGTAAAATTTTGAAGAGGAAATCAATATTGCAATGTATCAATTACATATGATTAAGATCAATATGGATTTTTGGTTTGTGTCTATACATCTTTCAGGTGTATGCCAGTGTGTTTTTGGTGTGTTCAGGATGGTCCAGAATGTGATTCTATGGAAACATTTGAATTTTGCGTAATTCCACAAATGTTTAGCTTCGGTCTTGTATGAAAGCCTTTCCACCTTTACTATGGAACAAACGGATGTTTGGTTCCTTGGCTATTTCTTTCTTGAAGCTCTTTAATACAAGTGGAAGTTGGTTCATTTGTATTTCTGCTACATTACCCAGCTTTTCTCATTGCACATTTTACCCAGTGCGACCTTGCCGTACACTATATGCATCTTAACCTTATCCTGATCACATTATCCTGATTGCGATGTTATGACTTTGTTGCTATGAAAAATTAATTTGCTCATTTGGTTTGTTGCTATTAAGCTCGAAGTACTGAATGCCAGGCATCAACTGCTTGTTACATATGTACAGGATAGCTGAGTCTACAATTTTCAAATTCTGTAGATAATTGCCAGAGCAAGAGAACTGGGTGAGGATCCCATTAGTTTGAGCAGACGTTATTGTGAAGAATTTCGTCAGGATATGGTGTATCTTAACTGCTTGTCTCCTTCTGTGGAGCCTCGTGTCTCAGATCACATGCCCCAAATCATTGACATGATTAAGCAGGTATTCTATCTACAAATGGTTTCGATGTCTTTGTTCCTTGAGATTTGAGACTTGGCTTTCTTGGAAAAAGCTTTGGGTACTGTGGCTTTGTTGCTGTCGCCTGGGGTTGGGGGCCAATGGGGTTAACCCACGTTTGAGTTTTGCCTAGGAAAATTAGAACAAGAAGGATATAAGGTTTCTTGTTTGATAGTTGTATACGCCTCTCTTACACTTTTCAGCTTGATTACTCTCGTAGTGTTATAGAATTACCTCAGGTCCTCAACTATGTAGTTTTTGTTTCAATTATTATGGACTCAATTCTTCTAGAAAGTTTTTCCATTGGAAGCGTCTCCCTGAAATAAGGCAGGCTTATTTATGAAGCATTAGTATAATGTGACTAATTTGGTTTATGACTAATCTGGTACTTCTATTTAATTTTAAATCCTTAGTTCGTATTATGACTTACTGTTCCTTTTGTGACAGATTCTTGATAATGGCTGTGCCTACAACATTGATGGGGATGTTTACTTCTCTGTAGACAAGTTTTCCGATTATGGACAGCTATCTGGGCGAAAATTAGAAGATAATCGGGCGGGTGAAAGGGTTGCTGTCGACTCTAGGAAGAAAAATCCTGCTGATTTTGCTTTGTGGAAAGTAAGAGTACATAAATCTTTATGCGCATCCACAGATTTTATAAGTTCTGCAACATCAAATCAACCAAAGTTGCTTAAATTGACTGCTTATGTCTATTGACCTTATTTTAGTTGTTTATAATCTTATTATCGTAAATAATGTCAGTTTCCAACATTTACTACTGGTTGTGTATGGCTTTCTTATGCTTCCTCAGTCCCACAATTTTAGTGCCCTTTGGGAGTTCCAACTTTTAAACATGCATTTAATGTAGTCCCATTGAAAATGTATTGATTTCCACCATTGCAGCTTTATCCCTGTTTGTAAGGGGTTGTTTTGAAACCTAAAAAGCGCCATGCTTTGACTTTCCAAAATAGGCATGTCCTTTGGGGCATCCTAAATTGGAGACATGGACAGGAAAAATGGGACTGAGGGAGCATCTTATAAGCTTCGTGAATTTTGGTTTCATTAGAGCTGGTAGTTAAAAGTTGGAAGTCATCATGACCGTTCAGAATTGCTAAAGCCGCATTTATTGCCTGGGCTGACCAAATCTTTTTGGATTTAAAACCTAAGATGAAGACTATCCACTCATGACGATCGTCTTGCAATTCAGAACCTTTATCTATGTTTATGTTAGTATTGAGACTGTCATCTTATCTACTTTTTATTTGCTTTTAGGACTTGACAGTAGCTGGCTGATTTTAGCATCTTTAGCTTGGGTTGGAGCATGCGTCCATGCGTTCGGTCATCTTACTGGGTCACTATTTGCGGTTTTGTTAGGTTGATAATTCTCCTGGTGGCCAGGAATTGAAGAAACTTGGTCCCATTTGGAAGAGTCGTTTGCCCTGTTCTGTTGTGATTTCTGTCTTGATACATGTTAGTAACTTGGGGGACTGCTTAGACAAACAAAACACATCAAAAATCTGAAGAATATGTCTTAGAAGCCAATGAATAAAGTACAAGCAAGAAGGATTTGTCCTATTAACTTATCTTGAGCAGGCCTTTTTGGTAGTAAACGGTCGACTTTTGCTACCGTATGAACTTTAGTAACCTATCCTTGATTTAGTACTTTTTATTGGTAAGCTGCAATGGAACTCATCTTTGTTCCTAGTTCCGCTGTGGTTCAAAATCCAGGTAGTTGAGCTATTACTGAAAAGTGCACTTTGATTACACAGCTGGTTTTTAAATTAGTTTTTGCCTTTTTAGGGATTCTGTTATAGTACTATTTGTACATGTTTTTATAAAGTAGTTTTTTCCATTTTAGGGATTCTATTATATTACTCTTTGTACCTGTTTTTATTTCCAAATTTTCTGGTGTGGATGTTGAATTGTTGATATGAGCAACTGCATCAAGTCGTTAACGAGATACAGTATAAAAGTTTAACCTGTTTCCAACTGATTCAGTTTCCATGGCCCTAGTGGTTAAGGTTGTTTGTTTCCATTTCAGTCTGCAAAAGAAGGGGAGCCCTTTTGGGAGAGTCCGTGGGGTCCTGGAAGACCTGGTTGGCATATAGAGTGCAGTGCTATGAGTGCTGCTTATTTAGGATACTTTTTCGACATACATGGTGGAGGGATGGATCTTATCTTCCCCCACCATGAAAATGAAATTGCTCAGAGTTGTGCCGCATGTAAGAAGAGTAATGTAAGCTACTGGATGCACAATGGATTTGTAACCATTGACTCAGAGAAAATGTCCAAGTCACTGGGGAACTTCTTCACAATCCGGCAGGTAAAGTGATTTTGTACTTGTTACGTTTCAAAATATCCCTTGTTTTCCTCCTTTTCTAAGACTTATAATGTCAGAAAATGTCCAAGTCACTAGGTAACTTCTTCACAATCCGGCAGGTAAAGTGATTTTGCACTTGTTACGTTTCAAAATATCTCTTGTTTTCCTCCTTTTCTAAGACTTATAATGTCAGAAACCTTAGTAAACAGGCTTCCAGTTTTTATGTTGTTTCAGTTTTTTTGTCAATTCTGTTAAGTTACCAATTGTCACAAAAGCCTAAGCTGTTAGGAAATGGGCTGAACAATGTATATCAAGCTATCTATAACCCTCCCTCACATGCAACCTGTCTTGCACTTGGAGATGTAAATATCCACACACGAAGGTCAAGGAGAGAAAAATAATGCAAGCGGGGAATCAGTGCATATAGAGAGGCTTGAACCCAAGACCTCTCCCAATGTGAGCTCTGATGTCATTACTAATTCTCCATAAGCTTAAGCTGTTAGAAAATGGGCCCAAAAATGTATATCTAGCTATCTAAACAGATTCTTGTAGCTCTAACTTTTGTTTTCTGATAAGTAATAAAATATTATTGAAAAAGCATCGATAGTGTTCCTTGTTCTTTTTCTGGTCTTGCAGGTTATAGACTTGTATCATCCCCTTGCATTGAGACTTTTCTTGATTGGGACGCACTATCGATCACCAATCAACTACTCTGATGTACTGCTTGAGAATGCTTCTGACCGTGTTTTTTACATCTATCAGGTACGAGAATGCTAAGCCTTCAGTTTGCAAATAAGGGCTACTCTCTCTCGCCCTCTCTTAAACACACACACGCACACATATATACACACGTATGTTTATGTGCATGTATATAGCTCTGTCTCTATTTATGCACTTTTGCTGTGTGCATACGTTGATGTTAGCCTTGGTTTTCCAAGGGAACCACTTGGACATTGTCTACATGTCAGTTTGATCTTGCTTTCGATCACATTTTGTTAATCCTTGTGTCTCAACCTTCTTTTGGGACTACCTACTTGGCAGCCGCGTCTACTCTGTTTTGTTATACGCCTAGAAGTATTGTACCATGTTATTTCAAAAATGCCCATTGAAAATATTTTTGACAAACTTTTATGAGAAGTCTAGAACCCTTCTCTTTCAATTTCAATTTGTTTTTGTCATTGTGACGAACAAAATTGAGGTATGTTGCTTTAGAATTCCATGTATTTGACTGCGTTCAGAATTTACTTGTAGTGTAGATACTCATTGGAGACGCATTTTCTATTATTTTGTGATTTATTAGGTTCATTTGGTTGCAGACATTGCATGATTGTGAAGAAGTTTTGAGCCACCATAATGAGGAGGATCGAAAGGACTCAATTCCACCCGCTGTCTTTAGTTGCATCAGTAAATTTAATGAAGAAGTTCTACTGTCGATGTTGGACGATCTTCACACTCCTGTTTCTGTATCTGCTCTCTCTGAACCTTTGAAAACCATCAATGATTTGCTAAATACTCGCCAGGTATTGATCCTCGATGATAGAATTATAGGACTTTTTACAGATATGAAAATGGATTCATGTTAGACTGTTTCATCGTACTGATTATTGGCGCATAATTTGCCGAAAATCACAAAAGTTTCAAGGATGGGCATCTTCATCCATGCCTTTAGTGTGACAGGCAGTTGGGGCCTACATTTTTGGTCACTGGTTGAGGCCTACATTGCTGCTTGGTTTGGGTTGGTTGTTTGGAGCTTAAGTTTTTAGCCAAATTAATATGGATCTAGTGCATCAAGGAGATGGTAAATCAGGCAAGAATCACAAACCAATGAGTACAGCACTCCTGACAACTGAGTTGGCTCACAATCAGCGCAAGGATTTCAGTTTGGACCTACTTAAGCTGTTCTCGTGGTTATTGCTGCTTTACTTTAGCATTGATTTTAGCAATTGTTTATATCAATTTGTGGAAATTAAGTTCACTTATTTTCTTCACCTAGACCCTCCTCTGCTGTGTTCCCTTGACCTCTGGCTCATTGCTGGTTCAAGGAACCTCCATTATAACCTTCTTAATATTTTTGGCTGAATGCTCCATGCAGGGGAAGAAGCAAGAATTGCGTATAGAATCACTTGCAGCTTTGGAGAAGGCAATTAAGAATGTTCTCTCCATTTTAGGCCTTATGCCAACGAGTTACTCGGAGGTAGTCAAAATTTTCATTGGCTTAGTAATTCTCTCTCTTGCAATATGACGACCTCTTTTTTATTTTCAACGGCAACATGATAAACTCTTTAGTTACCATAATACAGGAGTGACCAAATTGTGCAAGTTCTTTTTTTGTTTTTTTGTTCAACTGGAATAATTTGATTCAACTTGTTCATGGACGCCATGGATTCTGTTTTCTTGCAAGGAAAACGCTATTCAGTGTACCAAGTAATACATCCTTATTGCTATATGGCTAGTCATCCCCTATGTTACATGGATCCTCAATTTTGGGCCACGTACCCGTGTGGACACGACACAACACGGGTGTGGGCGTGGGATACCGTGTCGGATACTCCTCTGGAAATCAGATACTTCTGATAGCGGATTGAAGAAGAAAAAGAGGAATTGGGCCACATTTAGGAGATAAATTAGACTTAAATGTATCCATCTATTATTAATTTGGGCTATATATTGGAATTGGACCACATTTAGGAGATAAATTACACTTAAATTAGTATTGTATAACGGAAATGATATTTTTATGAACTAATTTTACAAATATTTATATAAATAATCTAAAAATTTCTATATATATATATATATATGGATATTCAGCGGATCCCCGCACCTGTATCCAAATTCGGGTACATATCCCTGAATCCTCTATTTTCAACTTTTGAGTGTCCGACCCTTAGATATGTACCCGCACCCGATTCGTGTACCCGTGTCCAGGTAACATGGGTCATCCCATTTTCGCTCACATCCAATTCTTGTGTACTGCAGGTATTGCAGCAGCTGATGGAAAAGGCATTGAAGCGTGCAAAGCTGACCGAAGATCAAGTACTGCAGAAGATTGAAGAAAGGACGAGTGCACGAATGAGCAAAGAGTATGAGAAGTCGGATTCAATTAGGAAAGAGTTGGCTGCTGTGGGTATTGCTCTCATGGATAGTCCTGACGGAACAAGTTGGAGACCAGCTGTTCCGCTTTCCATGCAAGAGCAGCAGATTTCTGCAGCTTGAGTGGCTTCTCGGGGTGTCATTGTTGGAAACCCACCGTCATGTTGCATTCAGCGATTTGTGGTGTTTATGAGGGAAAGGAAAATGTCAAATGGAACATGAGTGAATGAGATGGAGAGAAACTGAATTATTTCTTTTGGTTTCATATTATTTTCTTTTCCCTTCATAAATCGCTCACAAATCGCTGAGCCAGATTCCAGCTTAGGATTCTGATTATTTCCTCTCGCAGGTTTTGAAATTTTCATTTTTCGGCTAAAAGCTCTGACCATTATTTACAGGTTGTTCAGTTGATTAAACGTAAAAGTACAAATGGGAAGAAAATTAACTGACCCCGGGGGCCTGCTGTGTAAATCAATATTCTTTTTTCATTTCAGCCGTTTCAGTTGCTACTGAATTTTGGTCAGCTTACCTTCTTCAATATAGGCCATGAGTTTTTTTATTTTTATTTTTAATCTCACTTTTTTTTCTCGGAGAAAGTTGGTAATATTAGTTGTAATTAGTGAGGTTTGAACCCCAATCAAATGCATGGAGTACATGGTGCCTGCCATTGAACTATAACTCCACTTGCGTCATTTTCCCTTTTCATTAAGGATAATAAGTCTACCGTGCACATTGGCGTGCTTCTTGTGGTGAATGTTACGTAGTGTTGTGGTTTCGTGATAAAGTGGGGTATCATGAGAGAAGTCTTAGTTATGAGGGTTTCTAGTTATGTTAATGACTTATGACCATCGTGGTATTGTGCTTTGAGACTTATGAGGTTTTGTGGAATCTCTTTTAGGCTCTTTTGTGCTGCTATTCCAAATTCGTCCGGTGATAGATACTATAAACGACTGATGTATAGTTTTCACCTTTTTAGGGGAGTATTATGTATAGCCTTCCGATGTTTACATTTCTCAATAAGCGCTTCATTTTAGCGCATAATCTGAATCAGGAATAGGAAACCGGATTTACAATTGTTGTATATGAGCAGGCCTTGCTGCCTACTTACAAGCAGGAACCCGAATACTGGGAAAGTGAACAAACACTATAGAGTAAGGACCAACAGTTACAGGTTGTGAAGGGTCCACCCTCACGGGTAGCAAGGGAGGAATTCCTCCAGAGGAATCCACGGTTAGTGGTTTCCCATTTAGAAGCACTGTTTGGCTCTGGAAATCTCCGTTTGCGGCTGTTAAATGGTATTCTTCTCTTGTTATGACACCAGACTTTGCAGACAGGGGCGCTGAGTTCCGATTAAGGGGTTGTGTCACTATCACATTTGAAATGGAAACCTCAACTTGTGCTGTGTTGTTTCCATCTAGGTTTATCAAGAGCAATGTGATTCCTTTCTGTTACAGGCAAACCCAATATTCAGTCTAGGCCAATACTCCACATGTATAGCGCTGGATATACACAATTTGGTCGAAAATTGAGGTGTTGGTTACTTACAGATTTTTGGGCACAGTGAGTGTAAGCGCGGACTTTATTTGTCCCGTTGAAGGTAGTTGCCAGGACTTTTCTTCCCATGAGCCGGTGAAAAAGAAGAGCACTGCACATTATATTCATCAAGAACAACAAAAATGTCAAGTTGGTGTTAATTCCTACTCTGTTATGTGACAGTAAAAGTCGATGCAGTTCAATCACCAACGTTTGCCAATTTGCCGAACGTGAATCCAAAACTAGGGAAATGTATCGGTATGCAAAGCAGTATGTACATATTGCTTAGCTTGTGGTTTGATGTAGAGAAAAGTAATAAGGAACTTTGACTGGAACACCAATGTTGTGTTTGGATATTCGTTTTGTGGATGACTTTATAGAGGAAAAAGAAAAAGTCGGTAAATGTATTTTATGTAACATGTGTATATCTCGCTCCTCTCGCAGTGCATCCCCAGTAAAGTGGCCTCTACTGTGTTGCGAGAGGAAGGGGACATATACCAGTTACATGACGTACCCCATGTAGTTAATGTTGTGGGAATTAAGAATGAAACCTGTAGTAATCGGGATTCGGAACAAAGGTAGTAGTGTTGAGTAGGCCATAGTTTCCACCAATGAGCGATTGTCTACAGTATGTTTTCGTATCGAAAGAGGCTGCCATTCCAAGCTGATCCAAGTACCTGTTTGGTTGAACACAAAGTTCATTATATTTTAGAAACATATCCCAAAACAAAATAAAGAGTCAAAAGAAGAAAAATGATGGTGAAAAAAGGTTGGAATCTAACTTACCAAAAGCTGAAAACAAATGTATTAGTGACATGATTATGGCCACTGTTATAAGCTCCACCGGCTTCACCAACCCATGCCACTGTTGAAGTTCCAGAGTTCTTTAGAATGGTTTGAAGGCTGCTGAAGGTCTGGGATTCACCACCAAGATAGTTTGGATCAAGGATCTTGTCAACCAAGTGATCGTCGACGCCTATATGAGCAAGGCAGATGTTTGGTAAGGTAGTCAGCTTTCCGTTTATAAAATCAGGAAACAAGTTTTTGTTTCAGGCTTGGTGCACTATAGCTTTTGAAGAAATTGTTTCTAAAAACAAGCGAGAGGGTCGGCCAAAAGGTTTGTGATGTCGATAGCTAGACAAACGAACTCTGATACGAGCTCTTGATGGTTATTCCTCTGACTATAAACCAAAGCTACATTATGAAGTATTGTACTACTTATTATGCCATGTGAAGAGTACTGTATCCTTCAAGAGTAGTCGAGTATGTTCACCTACCCTGTCAAATACAGATACGCTTACATGAGATCAGGTCAGTAGGAGAGTGTTGTTTTGCTCATGGTGCAGGGTGCTGGTTGGAGGGGAGTCGCCAGAGGGGTGGATGGAGGTGGGGAGAGTCAAAGGATGTGGTGGCTGGGGGAGTTGCCTGAGGCGGCGGTGTAAATGGATGCGAGGGGTTGCCGAAGGTGGTAAACTGAAAACACGAATCATCATAGAGGGAAGTTGTCAAACATGTTTTACAAAACGAAAACATTTGTCAAGGATGCTTTCAGTTTTAGTTTCCAGATTCCTAGAACAGTACAAAAAGCGGAGACAAAACGTTACAGATTACCAACCAGGCAACCAACACCTACTTAATGTTCTTTGGCTTCTCAATGTTTTTGTATCCGAACCACCAACAACAAAATCGAAAAGCAAAAAAAAAAAAAAAAAACGAAACCAGCTCAAACAAGAAGATGCTGCAGAATAGACATGAGGTACACAAGGTGACTCACATAGAGGGGAAATTTGAAAGGAAAATGCTTTATACACAGATGTCCAGACGTAGATGTGTCCAGAGCTGTTCGACTGTGAAACCCATGTGCATCGGATAGTTCTGGACACATCTATGTCCGAACTTCTGTATCCTCAATGTGAAATATGCTGCAATGAGAAAATGCTGTCAGGGTTGTTAAATGTACCTGCACCCAGGTTGTAAATGTGGTGAGTGACCACTTGGAGAGAGTTTTGTGATTTTTGAATGTATTCTGGGAACCAAGTTGCATCGAAGAAGCCTCCCGGCCCGAGGACGATAGGCGTCAGCGTAAATCCTCTGTAGTGTTTCTGCACCAAGTTTTGGAGAGAGATCGTGTCGGCCGCGTATTGGTCCGCGGCAACGCTTGCTACGATTCCACTCCCACTTAACTCATTTCCTGGTGAAAATGAAAACAACGGTTACTCACCGGGGCTAATCTTTTCATTGAGTCGGATACCGAGTTACAATAGATATGCAAATAGGTTTGTATTTAGAATGGACATGAATGGAGTTATAAAAGTAGAGAAAATGAAAGGTCGTGGTTTCTCACCAAATCTCAAGAAACAAAAACGGCCAACGTGGTTTCTCACCAAATCTCGAGAAACAAAAATGGCCAAATGATTCATCTTGTTTCTGTATTTTTCCTCCCTCCTCACTATTTCTCATCTCTTTCAAATTCTAATGTTTTAGATAAAACTCCTCCTCATGTGTTCTGTTTCTATCCACTTTCCTTTATTGGATCTACATACTTTTTCGTCCCCCTAATTTTAGTCAATCGCAAACAGTCATGCCATTTTCGGAAAAAAAATAAAATAACACACTCCCGTGCATAAATTATCAAAAAATTTCCATACCGATTTAAAAGATTGAAAACATATAAACAATATGCATATATGAAAGCGCTTTATTTTTTGATCCGACATTTGTGTAGGAATTCATAATATTTCCATACCCATTTTGGGCTAAAATTACGGCACGGTGGGGCAACTCCTTAGGGTCAATGAGCTAGTGAATTGTGTAAAATGAGAGCTCTTACCAAATTCCCAGCCATCGATGGTGTAACCCTTGTTGATAGTATACTTGATAAGAGATTCGGCATTGGCAGAATTCCAGGCTCCTGTAGCTGTACCATCTGAACCTACTGTTCTTCCAGTCAATGCATTCAGTCCAAATATAATTCTTGCCCTGCATTTGTATAAAAAGAGCCAAGTAGCAAGGTTTTGTAAGGGAATATATACAAGGGTTACATAATATGGCATGGGGTTGAGGGAGTGGATGGTCCTGTCTGGGTCGTTTCCGGGCCCTCCCATGTTATCTTGGTATTTGCGTTCTTTTTAACTTACAAGTCTGAAACTTATTTTGATATTTTTTATTTTTTGTATAGCTTTTCGTTATAATTTTTGAGATTGATTGTTCGTCTATCAGGAAATTATAAAAATGTGGACCGATGTTGAAAGAATTTAAATAAGACGTACGGCACTTTAAACAAATAAAACAGTTGTTTGATATTTTTTTCGTCTTTAGTGAACTTTTTTTTTTTTGCTTTCGGTCATAATTTTATACTTTTTAGACTCCTCTCGTCGAGATGGATGATTAATCCAAAAAATATTAGGCGAATCTAATTAAAATTCAAAAAAGACGAACAAAACACACATAATGAAGAAGAAAATTAAGTTAAAAAGAATGCACCCTAGTCTTGCTTGTTTGGGAACTGAATAGAAAAAGATTATGGTGTTTCTGTTCTCTTCGTTTTTGTTTGCAGTCTTCATTTTTCTCCCTCACATTTTCAGAAACAAATATAAAAAGTTAAAAAAACATTGAGGAGTCTTGGTTCTCATATCATTCATATCAATCGGGGGATGGTGCTGCACACTAGTGTGCACAGCACTGTTCTGTCAGATCTTATCTCGGCAATGAACGGCTCTCGATCGTTAGTTGTCGAGATGAGATCCGAGCCGTCAGATGCACGATCGGACAGCTCGAAGGTGATTATTCACTTTTGCTTAAATATAGTTCTCAAAATCCAAAAACATCGCATCAAAGCTTCTTGAAAACCAAAGCGTTTTGGATTCAAATCTTTTTCTTTTCAAAAAAAATTCCGCCTAAATTTCCTATCTCTTACATGAAATGAAAACAGAAAGCATAAAGCGAAAACGAAACGATACCAGATATCTTACCCGGCCTCTTTGAAGAAAACGTTTAGCGCATCCCATCGAGCCATGGGTAAGCAACCTTGAGTGAAGCCAAACGGGTCCGCACTATTTTGAACAAATCCGGTACATGGTGTTTGGTCACCCACAGTTTGGTATCGGACATTATCTTGCAATGTTCCACCAATTCTAATTTTCAGGGGAGAAAATGCTGCAAATCCAAACCAAAACTGTAAATTAGACTTTTCGGCACCGATTTAAGAGCGAATGTATCTACGAAATCACAAACAATATTTACAGAAGTTTTTCGTACCTTTGATTGCGTTCAACAGGACTATATCTGTAAGATCCTACGAAAAGCCAAACGTACAAATTGTTTAGTACTAACTTCTTTTCAGTACCAAAGTACTCAACGGAAAAACGAATAATGCGATGACCATTTTAAGCGATGAGAGTCGACTAGTTTTTATTATCGATATTGACAACGAGGTTTTCTGGGACACGTAGACCCCGTTATGATTACAATTATCGACGATGAAGTTTTCTGAAACATATATACCCGGTTACGCGTACATACAATCAAATCATCTCAAAAAGGGGAATAATCTTTTTTCACCATGAAGCACGTGCCATGACAGTTGTTTCTTTTACTTGTTCCTCAACTTGACATTGATAATCACAATAGGAAAAAAGATTTTTACAAGTTGACATTGATATAATCACAAACAGAAAAATAAAAAAAATTCAAGATTCACCCCAGAAAAATGGTCTCCTGTTAGCCTCCCTTGCACTAAAAAACAAGCCAACTCTGAAAAAAAGGGAAAAGGTACTGGAATCTCCTTGGAATGTGCATAGCAACTCTTTAAAAATACAGCCTACTTGATACTTAAAAAATAAATTGTTGTATCTTTTTAACTAACAATTCTTTGCTCAGTCTCCAAGATGGTGCTAGTAAATAAATCTGGGAAGTTGAAAACTATAGTTATAGAGTATTTTTTAAGCTTAACAACAGTGTTTAAAAGCCAAAAAAAGAAGAAGTTATTACACCGGTTCGGTGTCAGTTTAGCACAATCTCGAATCAAGACTACTAGATTAAATTCATATCATTTTCTAATGCAATCAAATGACATGGATGATGAGCCGAGTTTGCAGTATTCGGCTCGTTTGCAGTATGGGCTACACAATTATGACAGTATTTAGCTCGTTTGCAGCCTTATGCATTAGTATCACTTTGCAGGGAGTATGGGCAGACTGAAGGGGGGTGCTGGGAGAGGCAGGGCAGGGCTCCTCCACAATTCTAAATATTCTCATTAACCTGTACTAGTTTTTCAAAATAATTTACAAAAATGCTATAAGATTGGCCCACCCCTGCTTTTCACAGTCAGAAGAAACTAGAACGGCTCTGCTCTGCTCTCTCAAGTATATTGTTGGCCAAAAAATCATGAAATTGAAACAGATCGAAAACACAAGGATTTTATATATGATGAAATTATCTCTTCTATTGATTGAAAAAAAGAGAAAGAATTAAACTATCAACTGGATTGAATAAATTAAGTTCTTTTGAATTTCCTCATTCCTCTGTTTTAAATTTCCCCTAGTTTTGGAAATTAGAAAAACAATGAAGGCAAAATACTACTAACTCAAAAGTTGATGATCTCCTCATTTTCCTTTCTTTGTGTTTCCAAAAGTCTAATTTCAGATATCAAATGATTTTGCAAAAGCCCAGAAGACAGACCTCAATAACTTAGAATGCCAAATTAAAATTTTCCAAAATCCCCAAGCAGAAATACTAATAAGGTCTTCAGAACTAAATACTCGCTCCCTCCCAAACTATTTGTCATTCTATAAAAATCGTGTCGGTTTTTCGAATAACAAAATAAATCACTTTATTACATAACTTTTAAAATTTTCTAAAAAAATTTAAAGAAACTAATCGAGATCTTTAAAACGAGGAGAAAAAAAACTAAAGTTTATGCCTAGAAGCTCATTTTTTTGGCATGACAAACAAAGGGTCTGAGAAAGCTCACTCAACTAAAGAGAAAATAGCCAAATAATTAGAGAAAAATAAAGAATGGGCTTGAGGCTCGCTTAGGTGTATGTTTGTTTTCAGGTCGGGTTGCTTTTGGATTTTTGGTGGTCGGTTGGAGTCTTACTTTTTTGCCGTCTTTTTCGGTGGTCTTGGATGGCTTACAACGGTGTGCCTTGTTCTATTTAATCTTTGTAATCGTTTATAAAAATTAAAGCAAAGAAATAGAAAGTTAAAACTAACCAAATTGAGAAGGGAAGCAGTGCTCCAGCTACAAGTCCCATAGTCACATTTCTGTGGGGGCCACCAATCCAGAGTAGCACAGATGAAATCAACATCTGTCGTCCCAACTGATATTGTCCCACTGATGTAGGCAGTGCCTTGAACAACTGCAGGGGCTCCTGTGTTGCTCTGTGAAGCCACGAATTTTGAGCCAGAAATGGCCAGATAATACAGCCATAGAAACAGCCCAAGGTGGTTGGGAGGAGAACCCATTTCGCAAATCTGTGGTTTTTGGTGGATTCGGTGTCTGTTGATGAAGCTATGTGTATCACGCAAAATATGCCTACTCTATGGAAATGGGTAAATGAGTAGTTTATATTGTGGGTTTCTCATTGGTGGATGGAACATGGAGGGAACTGATCTCCAATGAGAGAGAGAGAGAGGGAGTTGGAACATGGAGGGAACTGATCTTGAGAGAGAGAGAGAGAGAGAGGTAGTCTTCAACTGAGGATGAGTTTTATATGTGCTGGTAGCTGGTCGGTCCAAGAAGAGAACCATGTATTGAAAGGGTACATCGAGGTGACCAAATTCTAGATAAAAAGAAAACTTGAATGGCCGGCCCATACACTTCCCTCCCTCCCTGATCTACTACTGAGTAAACATTTAAAATAGTGCATGTTGCATACTTGCATGTGGACAAATCCTGGTACTTTTCTTCCTTTTTCTTGGGCCATGAATATAAAATTAAATTGCACCACTTGGTTCTGATAACTCAAATACTTAATTAACAAGGATTATCCAAATATATAATGAAAAATACATTACTGCTGAGGAAGGAAGTGTGGGAGAGGCCTGGGAGTGGTTGCGGCTTTGGAACTTAAAAAATGGAAAGGTGAAACTACTCGGATAACCATGCCAAGTACTATCTCAGAGCTTTCCTATAAGAAGATATATAAGGAAGAATTAATGAACTTAATTATTACTTAGGTTTTGACTTGGTTAATTTAAAAAAAGAGAGTCATTTTGATCTCGATCATGTGGGTGCTCCCCGTGTGGTACTCTAAATCCCTCCACTGCTACATGCCTCTATATTGAACTCGGGGACCAAGTGCCTAAGTTGTACATGAATGTGTGGTTGGGACACCAAACTGAATGGTTATTGTTGTCTCTGAAAAAGGCAACGCTATGTTATTGCTCAAAATGATCGGTCGTTTTGAACAAAATCAACGTAATATTACTGGCCATAAGTCTCTAATGGAAATGGCACTTATGAATTGTGCTCATCAAAGAAAATTAAACATGTTGTTTAGTAATCTTGCTACCAAATTAACTGCAAAAATGTATTCAAATCCTTCCAAATCTAGAAACTATATGGTCTCATCCAAAAAATTGGTTAAATTCCACAAGCCAGAAAGTAAAATAATTTTTAAAGTTGCATGGTCCACGGTAGTAATAAAAAGTGTACATTAATTAGTTAGTGGAGACTTATGAGGTTAATTAATTTAATAGTCCTATAAAAACCCTCAAAATTTCAGCACTTTATTGGGCAAGCCTTCCCCAGTCCATTATTTATTGAACGAAACTATCAGAAATTGGTATGAGTGTACCTAAAGGTTTGACCAACCTTGTGTAACCCCAGAGGAGAAATACATTCATTAGGACAAAAGTGCAGCCCCAGATTGACCTTACAAGAGATCTCCTTATGTCTCAGCAGCATTCCCAGAAAATTTTGATCTGCCCTTTGGAAAAAAGGGAACCAACAACATATTCTGCCAAACTTGTGATTGGGACCTGAAAAATAAGAATGTGCTTTTAATTGGAGCATCTTTGGTCTTGCTCTAGACCAATTACAAAGTGCCACGTCAGCTTATGAATGGTGATACTGCGGTGGGAACAAGATTCACTGATGATTCGATCTCCACCCACCAAGAATCCGATATCAGAGATGAACGACTTTTCTTATATATGAAATGATCTGCCGTCGAGTAGACAACCTTCAAGAATAAATACACCAAGCTTCTTGACTCTTGAGCTCCTGTTCCACTCTGTTACAAGTTCTGTCAAAGGGAGTCTCCTCAACAAAAAAGAAAAAAAAGATATAAAAAAATAAATCGCAAACGGAGCTCGAGCAGATTTTTTTGCTATCATGTTATTTAGCTCTGCTTGAATTCTACTCGATAAGCTCATACCGTAGAAGAAAAATGAAAAATTAATTGAGCTCAGTACATCGTAAACTCAACTGAATCTTGCTTGAAATTGACTTGACTAACAAATAGTATTGAATAAAGTTTCAAAGTTCTCTCCCTCGATGTACCTATTATCGAATTTTTCTAATAATATTTTTGCCGTTCCAAAAAAAAAAAAGTTTCAAAGTTCTCTTTTGAACCCAAGTTGAACTATTGACAACCGAACTCGTCTCAACTTGTTTAAAATCTTTTCAGGGGGAGTTTATCTTAACATAGTGTGATTGCAGTGAATCCCATTCCCATATATAGTTGCTATGTCATTTGATAAATTCTGGGGATTAACTACACACAGTACCCTGTAAAAAACCTACCTCAGAGTATTCAAAAGTACTTGAGAATGTAATCATAGGAAAGAGGACCATTGACCTTTGCCAACTCTTTGAAAGTGATTTTAGAGATTAGGTTTGGTTGGTTTTTGTTTTTTGTCCTAGGAAGATATCATTAATTATGCATGTAATTAAATTAACCAGCTATCTAATGATCTGCATTAGCTATATATGACTCACTAAACATTCATTTTTAAGTTTCTTGGAGTTCTATTTCTCCTAATAATAAGATTAGTCAAGATTATTGACAATGACGTACAACCCCGGGAGTTAAAAGGCTTGTCACTTGAGAGTTCGCTTCTTTTTAGGTCGTAGGTTCGAAATCTCTTAGGTATTACTCTCTCCATCCCAATTTAATTGTCCTTAATTCTATTCTAACCGGGTAAAAATTAGTTATATCTTTAAATCGGTAATGAATTTTATAATATTTTATGTGATTTGAAAAACATTATACGTATTATAGAACTAATCGAGATCTATCAAACAAAATCCATATTGAATATAAAATTCATTACCGATTTAAAGATATAACAACTAATTTTTTTATCCGGTTATAATAGAATTAAGGACAATTAAATTGGAACGGAGGGAGTATTAATTTTTATGAGATTAGTTTATACGGGACTTTTCCCTTGCTAGTGAGATTGGTCTTTTTAAAAAATATAATATTAGAGATGCACGTAAGTTGGTTGAGATACCTCGAGTTAAAAAAGAAGAAGAAAGATCATTCACTCTGATTCTTTGTGATCAATATTTCTATCTCCCAATGATCACATGGCTAGCTAAAACATTCAAGGCATCCAATGGGAAGTCAGATTTGGGTATGACAAATAACTAACCTTTGGATTGAAAATTCAATTATTATATGCACAGTGGTTTCTTTGATTCCCATATCTCTCTCCCCCAGCTAAATCATATAATTGGATCATGTTGTGGTTAGCTAGCTAGCTTCCCTTCAAGATGACAAAAGCCAATGTCACCATTACACATTATATATGGTCAACCTTTTGTGCATATGGGAACATTTTGGAAAATGGTTCAGTAGCCCAACCCAACTAATAAAATCCAAACAGGTTGGTAGTGGCAGGTTTGAGGTGTGGACCGTGTGCTCAAGGCCGTTCAGGACATTTTTGGTGCCAAAGCGTAAAAATATCATTTAAATATCACTCTTCTTTTTAACGACAAAATTAATAATTACGCTAGCATAATAGATCTTTTTTTGGGAGCTCACGGCACAAGTCTTTCTCACCAGCTCACGGCACAATTCTTTCTCCCCAGCCCCGCTAGGAACGAGCCTGGGTGTGGTGGAAGTGAGGAGGTAGTTTGGTAGCTTCTGTTTATTTAGGGCGTATTCTCGTAAATTTTTCTGTCTAAAATTTTTTGCTGTATTTTTTATTTTTTGTAACTTTTTGTTGAGTTTTTCATCATAACTTTTGGAATTAATGTGGATCGATGTTGAAAAAAGTTCATATAAGACGACATTTTAGACAAAAAAAAAAAAAAAACAGAACTATTTGGTATGTTTTTCGTCTTTAGTGAACTTTTTTTGTTTTTGCTTTTGGTCATAATTTTTTACTTGTTAAACTCATCTCGTTGAGATGAATAATTAACCCAAAAAATATGACGCAAATCTACCAAAAATTCAGAAATAATGAACAAAACACCCAAAAACGAAAAAAAAGAAGACATTAACAAGAATGGAGTCTTATTTCTCATGCGCAGGCATGTCAATATATATATACTCCCTCCATCCCAAATTGTTTATCTGGTCCTTAAAACGATAACTTAAAAATAATGCAATTTTTTAAAGGAAAAATTCAAACTTTTTTTACAAATTAAAAGAACTCATTGATATCTATTAAGTTGTTAAAAAACTTTTGAATTTTTCTTGTAAAAATTATATTATTTTTAAGATTCTGTTTTGTGGACAGAACAAATATGTTGGAACGGAGGGGGTATCTTTCTGGATTCTCTTGTTGCGACAGATCAAGGAGGCCTCTTGAAAGGTCCACCTTGGGTTCTTTTTGGGGGCATAGTAAAATTTCTTTTTCCCCTTTAAATACCAGGGGGTGGTCAATCAAGCCTTTACTTATTTTCTATTTTATGCTTTTCTGTTGATTAGGTTGTACTAATTAAATACAGAATTCAGAGTTTAACTACTAGCACAGTTGCACCCGGGTTGGTGCTGTATAGTGAGGTCGTGCTGCGCAATTCTGAGTCGTCGGATCGTACGTGTATTCGACGGCTCGGATTTCATCTCAGCAACCAACGATCGAGAGTCATTCATTGTCGAGATGAGATCCGAGCCGTTAATGCACGATCCGACGGCTTAGAGGTGTGCAGCACAGTGCTGCGCACATCACTGCACAACACTATCCCCTAATTAGTCTCACCCTGGCCTGCATATGTTTACAATTTATATATGGCAAGTGGGAAATTGAACACATTCACTCTGTGTGTGTGTGTGGGAATGATGCCCCGTGCACGCCCTTAATGGATGGAACCTAAACTGGACAGGACTTGAGTCCTTGGAAGCTTGGGGGCTCAATCTTGGTAACCCATATTTTGTGGAGGAGCAAGAAATCGTGGAATGTGGATTTACAGCACAAACCAGCAAATTAAAAATGTAGGTTAACAAATTAATTAATAATAATATCTAATTATGTACTTGTGATCTGATCTTAGCAATAATCTCAATGATGAGACAACAACTAGTTTTGCAATAACTAGAAAGGAAAAAATAGTCACTAAACTACCATGCCAAATTCTTCCTTTCTTCATCATCTATTTTATTAGCATGGTAATCTGACTGACTCACTCAGGGGATAGAGATGACAGAAACTTTTCCACGAGAGGTGAGGCCAGTCAAGACCTAGCTCTGATATCATGTTAGATTTCTTAAAGGGTTCCAACCTAAAACTAATTGGCAATAGGTGGAGTAGCCTCTAGAATTTATTAACCAAGCTTGAGTGGCTTAGATGAGCGATGTGGGACAAGTCTAACACTCCCTCTCAAGCCCGGATGCATGTGGAGGTGACATATATATATATATATATATATATATATATATATATATATATATATATATACATATACAGTCATTTTCAAATAAGGTGGTCCTTATTTTAGTTAAAATAAGGACCTCTCCATTTCTCCCATTTTTCGTTTGAATTTTGATGATCCAAGCCGTTCAATGTGTTCAAAACGTGATTTTAAGGGTATCCGTGAGGAATCGGCAAAAAAAAAGACCGGGAAGGTCTTCATCCGAGCAGTTTTAATTTGAACCGTTTGATAAAAAATAAACAAAAACAGCTCGGATGAAGCCCTTCCCGATCTTTTTTTTTGCTGATTTCTCGCGTCTACCCTTAAAATCACGCTCTGAACACATTGAGCGGCTCGAATCATCGAAATTCGATCGGGAAAGGGAGGTCCTTATTTTATTAAGTTAAGGTGGTCCTTAGGAGAAGGAGACTCTATATATATATATATATATATATATATATATATGCGGAGTGTGTATAGTTATATAACCAGTATAGAACTAACAATATTTATAAGATACTATCTAGGCTCAAATTTGTTTTTTTTTTTTTGTTGCTCGGCGAAAGTTAATAATGTTTGTTGTAGTTAGTGTGATTTGAACACAATCAAATGCACGTCGGTACTACCGAGCCCCACTTGCCCTGTTTAGGCTTAGGTTTTTTTTTTTTTTTTTTTAATTATAAAAAAAAAAAAAAAACAGGATTTAGGCTTAGTTGATGACAAGAGTTTTTCGAAAGAATGCAAATGTGATGTCTTAACGTTATGATTCCTACGTTTAGCAATCTGATCATTAATGACCTTCTTGCAAATCCTGGCACAATCTGTAAAAATTAACGATGACTCTAACAAATTTTTTATAATACCTGAGGGTGTCCCAGCTGGCTTTGCGAACTTTGAATAGTCTTTGGGGACCTGATTCTATCATCTACTAGAGGGGACTCTGATGAAAGCCAGGGGCAAAGCCCCATATGGACTAGCCAGAATAAGTCGATAGCATCTAAGAGGTTTTGAACCTAAGACCTTAAGAGAGAACAAATTCATAAGTTCCAAATCTTAACCACCAGGCTAAGCCCTTGGGGTTCTGACTCTAATAAATTTCTAAGCCCTTGGGGTTCTGCCTCTAATAAATTTCTAATGAAGGTTTCCAGGCTAATTAAAGATTATTGAATCAATTCAAACTAATGAAATTGCCAAATGTGAAAAATTACTAAATATTTGATTCTTATAAGTAATCAAAGCTTTAAACATCCAATAAGATATATTTAACTTATTCGACTAGAGAAGTCTTGATCTAGTAATATTTCTATCTTATTTGTTGTAATCAGGTTAATTAGTGATTTTATCACTCTCTTCTCTTGCAAATGCACCACTCCAAAACTTTGTTTAGTATGCATTGGGAATTATGTTACGCGTAATTCTAGACACAAAATATTTAACAAATTTTGGAGCGCATTAAAATAAGTAGAGTATGAAAATCAGTACCCTAGTCATAGTAGCGTACTAGCGTGATCGTCTCGTTTCATTAATTGGTGGATAACATGGTGACTGCTGTTGTAGTAGGTGCATTGTTTTTTAATATTCCTGTGGAAAATGCCTTTTAGACTTGCTTTTAGGGTTCAATGACTATTGAGTTTAATAATGTTCTCATGATGGTCGTACATAATATCCTATATACTTATTAAAAAAATCTGCAGTTAGAATTCTACATCTCAAACTATGAAATTAAGTCCAGAAGCTAACTATGACCTAATTAATATATTGTATTGAAACATCAAACCCAAACTTCATGCATGTTTTGGAGGTGAGTTAGTTGAGGGGACAAACAACCCAGGGAGGTTTGTACCTGTATTTGAGTCCACCAAGACAGGTGCTATCTTTGTACCTAGGAGAATGCTTTTGGACGCGTGAATATGTCCGAAGTCGTTTGATGTGTATGAATCTCACGTGTATTGAAAAGAACCGGGCCATGTATATCGGATGGTTTCGAACATATCTATGTCCATATCTGTATCTAGACATCTGGGTCTGTGGTATTGCTCTTGCTGCTAAGCCGTTTTTATCCAAATTTGTGCTAGCTTTTACACACTCAAGTTCTCTACAATCTTAAGCAGGGCAAAGACAGGATATCAGAGGGAATTGGGGTCGAAAATTTAGGGGACTAGAGAAATTTCACATTTCATTGGGGTCAAAATCGTAAAAAGTAGTTTACAAGAAATTACTCAAGCAAAATTGAAAAATGAGTAGGATCAGTTGACTCCACCCTTCATTATCTTTGGATCAGAGAGAAAAAGTATGAACCATGAAAATCAACTCAAACTTTACCTATCAGACCAAAAGATATAAATATGAGTACAAACGAGTGGCAGACACATGATTTTGTATCTAGCGGGGTCCCAACTACACTTATTTCTACGACGTTAACTTAAAGGTATACATTGGTACTTGTTAGGTCCGAGGAAGAGACGAGATTGCTTCATTTACGTACATAGCTGCCATTTGATTTTATACACGTGGCAAAAAAATTATTGACAACTTGATATTTTTAGGAAAAAAAATTCGTCCAATGGATTTGTAGGGGCCAATGTCATATTATACATTTAAATTAACCTGAAAAACTAATATAATATGTCAAAATATTTGAAGTTGTGCAGGATTCGACTCCTTGACACCATCTTACAACTGTATATATCTGGAGATAGATCTAGATGAAGGGGATCTAGAGATGGGGGAATGGGGAAGGGTGGATATAAAGAAAGCTCATTTGTGGTTTTAGTGTTATGTGGGTCAATTAACTTCCATTTCAATGCAAAAGAAAAAAGTCTAAAAGTGAAATTAATGATTCGTGGGGGGCTCATGCTGTGTTTTTTCCAAGTGTGGTGCCACAGAGTAAAAGGTTTTGAAAGACCCTTAGTCTTTGCAAATGTAATGTTCTGGAGAGAATATCTTAATCACAGTTTCACACAATTTCGGTTGTCCATTTCAGCAATCAATGGTGGAGATATGCTTTTCAATTTTAACCGCCAACATTTAATTTTGTTTGGTCAAAATTTGTTTTTCAATCTAGACCGTCCAAAACACTTTTGGACGCGCTTGATTGAGCTTTATTAGCTTTATTCACGGATTGCTCCGTAAAGAAGTTTGTTCTGATTCTGTATTTCATTTCTGCTTTTATTTACTTTCAAACTAACCAATGAAAAGTTTGAACACTCCCAATCAATTTCACTTCATTTTATTCGAAAGGGTTAAAAAGAACACAACTACTGAATCTTAGAGGATCATAGACTCCGTGATGCAGAGTGGGTTGCGTCCACGTTTTTGATCGTTTGGACTGTTTGCAGCCCAAAAGGCATGAGTATAAAAAAGAAGTTGGGCTAGAAAAGAGTGTAGGCCCATGGATTACTGTGGTAAATGGGTCAACCTGGACTTTGATGTTAAAACGCCGAAGAAAAGGCCCCAAAGGTTGCTAGGATTGTGAATCTCACATGGTCAGCCCATAAAGCCAGATAGACAATCAAACCCGTTCATTTTATTGTTCTTGACACGAACATTTATCATGCAAAAAATCAAGTTGATCGAACATTGGTAGCAATATTGTAATTTTACTTGAGATAAAATTATTGTAAAAATTCTTCTTATTATTCAATTGAGAAATGGGAAGATGGAATTGAGTACCTACACATATCGGCTGAAGCTGATTTTTCATTGAGCCATTCGATTTTTTTTTTAACAATTATTGAATGGCTCGAATCATTCGTGTGGGGCCCGTAGTGGGTCCTGCGTGGCTGTCCGTTCCAGGTCGAAACCCCACCCATCGGTGGCCTTAGGATTTTCGAAGATTTATACGTGTCTTTACCCTACACTTTCTTTTACTATCAGTACATCTAGGACGTTGGCTATGATTAGGGCTGATAAATGAGCCAAACACTTAGATTGTCGGAGCTAACTTAACGAATTTTTAAAAATATATTTGAGTTTGGCTTGTTCATTGGATGAACCGATCGCAAGAGTTTGATAAGTCGAACAAGTCTAGCAATAGTACGTTCGAACTCGGTTCAAAAACTTAACTGAGATATCCAAGCTCAATTCTGTTTAGGGCAAACGTCTCTTAAACCCCCCTCTGGTTTGGCCTTGGTGCAGATACATTCCCTCACATTCAATTCCTTTGTACTTTGTAAAAAATTGCATTTTCATCCAATTCCGTCCAAGTTAATGACGTGTACCTCACGGACCTCTTGTGAGAGTAGGAATGGCTACTACAATTATTCTAGGGCAAAAAAACTACCTTCGAGCTTCCTTTCTTTAGAACTTTTATCTAGTACATTTCAATACCTATGGGTTCAAGTTTTTTTCACTTCGCATAGAATATGTGAAATATATGATGAGTTGAATCTGGAAGACACGAAAATAATGGTTTGGTGTTTTTTTTTTTTTCCGAGAAAGAGCAAGAAATTCATTAGATTAGATAACAAGATAAAAGCAAACAGAAATAGACAAGTCAACACTAGCTCTATCCAAAAGTTGTTATCCTCCTGTAAAATGAATACTTGATGAATGAATACCGGGTGAAGAATAAAAGAGACCTCCTAACCATGCGGTGGGCATAATCAATATCATCGCGCTGAACTTTCGAGATTTTTCAAAAATAGCTTGGAGTCTCCTCCCCTTGAGGTTGCGCAACAAAAAAATGTCGGAATACTGGCACAATGAAAGGCTAGACAATGAGTTATGTGCAGGTGTAGTACTTGTATAACTTTTCTCACCAGCTTTTGTGATTTGAAAACTCACTATATCAATTCAGCCTTGAAAAGCTCGAGATCGACTTGCACATTGCATGAATTTTTTTTTTTTTGGTCTACACACATTGCACGAGTTAACCCCAAGTTATTACAACCACGAAAGTTCAATAGTGAGTTGAGTTTGAACATTTGAAAACTCACTAGATCAATTCAGCATTGAAAAACTCGAGATTGATTTGCACATTGCACGAGGTTTTTTTTTTTTTTTTGGGTCTATGCACATTGCACTAGTTAACCCCAAATTATTACAACCACAAAAGTTCAATTGTGAGTTGAGTTTGAACAGTTAATTTCCAAAAAAGTTCAAGCTCGAGCCGAGCCTGGACAATGTAAGAAGAGTTCGAGCCAAGCTTGATCAATACTGCGTTGGGCTGCTTAGGTGCCCCCACAACCAAATATCTGGTCAGTGAAGTATTACCACAGAGAGTAACCCAATCCAAATAATCCAATCCATACATATCTCCATTCCTCCCCTCCTATGTCGTCCTCTGCTCTACCTCTGCCACTCTCATCCTCCTCCTCCTCCATAACCCACACTACTAGTAATCACAGCCACCACCATGGTTACTCATCCTCCTCCTCATCAAACCTCTCATTTCAAAGACAAACCCAAACACCACATACCAAACAATTATCCTCACACAAACCGTATTCTTCCCCATCCGACCCACCAACCCACCAACCCAGAAAAACCATCCGGTACCGTCTCAGCCAGCTCTGCCACCAGGGCCAACCCCACCTCGCCCGCCAACTGTTCGACGCAATTCCCCAACCGAAAACCGTGCTCTGGAACACAATCATCATTGGGTTTATTTGCAATGGCATGCCAGATGAAGCCCTGAGGTTCTACTCCCGAATGGTGTCAACTCCAAGTAATGCCTTTTGTGATTTCTACACTTACTCTGCAGTCCTCAAGGCTTGTGCTGATGCTCGGCAACTTAGCATTGGTAAAGCTGTTCACTGCCATGTTTTGCGTTCTCGTTTAGAGAGCCGTAGTAGGATTGTATATAATTCTCTGTTGAACATGTACTGTACTTGTTTGAGCTCAGCCAATGACGAAAAGGGTTATGTTGATGATTTGGTGTGTCGAGTGTTTGGTTCTATGCGTAGACGAGATGTGATTGCTTGGAATACTATGATTTCTTGGTACGTAAAAACAGAGAGATTTGAAGAGGCATTTAGGAATTTTTGGATGATGATGAAAATTGGAATAAAAGTGACTGTTGTGAGTTTTGTCAATGTTTTTCCGGCCGTTTCGAGGATGGGGAGCGTTAGGAGAGCAGATTTGCTCTACGGTTTCCTTCTTAAATTGGGAAGCAAGTATGCTAATGATCCGTTTGCGTTGAGTTCGGTAATTTTCATGTATGCTGACCTTGGTTGCCTTGATCTTGCTAGGAATGTTTTTGACCAGAGTTTGGAGAGAAATACAGAGGTTTGGAACACCATGATTGGTGGATATGTTCAGAAAAATAATCCAGTTGAAGCAATTAATCTTTTCCTTAAAGCTTTGGCGTCAGAACAAACTATTCTTGATGAAGTTACTTTTCTCTCAGCATTAACTGCAGCTTCACAGTTGCAGCGGTTGGACTTTGCTCAACAGCTTCATGCATATTTAATGAAGAATTCAGCGGTATCACATATCATGATACTGAACGCATTGATTGCCTTGTATTCAAGGTGCAATTTGGTTGATATATCCTTTCAAATTTTCAGTAGAATGTGCAAAAGAGATGCTGTTTCTTGGAATACCATGGTTTCTGCTTTTGTGCAGAATGGGTTGGACGATGAGGGGTTGATGCTTGTGCACGAGATGCAACAGCAAGGGTTCACGATTGATTCTGTAGCTGTAACTGCTCAACTTTCAGCAGCATCAAATCTCAGGAACCTGGAAATTGGGAAGCAAACCCATGCTTATATTCTCAGGCATGCCATTGAATTTGAAGGAATGGAAAGTTATTTGATAGATATGTATGCTAAATCAGGTCTGATTAAATCTGCACAAGGATTGTTTGAAATGTGCTCCACATATGGTAAAGATCAAGCTACATGGAATGCTATGATTGCTGGGAATACCCAGAATGGACAAATTGAGCAGGCTTTCACCACCTTTAGGCAGATGTTCGAGCAAAATATAGTACCTAATGCAGTAACCATAGCATCGATTCTTCCTGCCTGCCAGTCAGTGGGAATTGTGTCTCTAGGCAAGCAACTCCATGGCTTTGCCATTCGCAACTGTTTGGACCATAATGTCTTTGTGGGCTCTGCTCTCATAGACATGTACTCAAAATCAGGTGCAATCATTTATGCTGAAAATGTGTTTTTCATATCCCCTGAAAAGAATTCTGTTACATACACCAGCATGATATTGGGGTACGGTCAACATGGTTTTGGCGAGAAAGCTCTTTCACTATTCTACTCTATGAAGGAATCTGATGTTAGACCTGATGGTGTTACCTTAGTAGCTATCTTGTCAGCTTGCAGTTATTCTGGGTGTGTTGATGAAGGCCTTCAAATATTTGAGTCAATGGAGAGAGAATATGGAATTCGACCTTCATGTGAGCACCATTGTTGCATCACAGACATGTTAGGGAGAGTTGGGAGGGTGGTGGAAGCTTATGAGTTTGTCAAAGAATTGGGTGAAGAAGGTAATAACTTCAGAATTTTAGGATCCCTTCTCGCGGCTTGCAGAAATCATGGAGAGTTTGAATTAGGAAAAAATGTTGCAAATAAGTTGCTTCAAATGGAGAGGGGAAAGGGCTTGTCAGGTTATCATGTTTTGCTGTCAAATATATATGCCGAGGAAGGGAACTGGGAGTACGTCAACAGAATCAGAAAAGGCATGCGGGAAAAGGGTTTGACAAAGGATGTTGGCTGCAGTTGGGTTGATGTGGCTGGTCGTGTTAACTCTTTTGTGTCTAGAGATCAAAAGCACCCTCGGTGTGATGAAATATATGAAACATTAGAACAATTAGCCTTAAAGATGAAAGACGCGGGTTATAGGCCTGGCCTTGGTTCAGAAATAGGCACGATACCTGAGTTTGTGGAATGAATAACCTTACACTCTAGATTGAAGGCATGTACTTTGTAGTAATCCAATCCACAAGCCGTGGAATAGAGCCTTTGCTGAGTAAGTAGTGGCAGATTTCATGTGAGGTCTTTTAGGGGACTCCGTTAGGAAGTAGGGAGAATGGCTTCCCATGGGAAGGTATCTGGAAGGTGGGGTCCCGTCACATGCTGCATTCTATTTTTGGACTTCTTATGGAAGACGATCTGATTACAAGAAGGAGGGTTGTCAACTGGTGTTGCATGTGTCAGGGAGGGAGGGAGGGGCGGGAGGAGATCAGTCTTGCACTCTGTCGTGCATTGTGAGTTGTCAAGGGATCTTTGTTCTGATTCTTGCTTGTTTTGGGGTGAGTTCGGTGTTACAGGAGAATATGGGCAGGTGTTTTATTTGGAAGAGTAGATTAGGCTAGAAGAAAGGCTTGGCTCCTCTCACCTCCTCAGTGGAAAGTAACGCGACAGAGGGACTTTTGCAGGGATAGAATTGTCGGTGCGCAGATTGAGAAGTTATTTTTTTGGTAATGCTGTATAGTCTGGCTTCTGTAGAGTATCCTCGTCCTTCTATTTTATTGTTTGTGTAGAGGGCAAGAGGGTAATTCCTGTTAACCCTCTCAACTAAGCAATTGTTGATTAGTGCGAGGCAAGTGAACCCTTTTAACACTCATTTGTCCGTAAAGTATCCTCGTCCTTTGGCTTTACCGATTTTTTTGCTCTGTTGTACTTTTTTGGGATGTTATTAGGGTTTATTGTCCTTTCTCTTGTATTGTCTATTGGTCTTCAGATATCTTCCGAAGTACTAGTAGTAACATGAAAAAGGGCTTGGTTGAGTGGTGCTCGCGCGATTTTAACTTTGAAGTTTAAAAAAACTTGGTTGCTTGGATCGTGTGACTAGAATTCCAACATGATGCTTATAATTGCTTCTCTCTGGTGTCTTTCCCATGGCAATTGGCTAAAGCATTTCAAGCGGAAAAAATAATGTCGATCACAGAGCAATGGAAACCTTCAAAAAACTTCTAAAATTGCACATAATCAGCAACTCCATGTTTCATTGGAGAATTAAAACTCTTACAGGCAACATTAATTGAAAATTTTGATTACAGTAGGTTCCATGCTTACTGAACTTTCTTTTCCCCGTAACAAGTTTCCGTACGGAATATCCAGAAATATCAAGCCATTCATCATACTGCCACTGTAACGACCCGGATTTTTGACCCAATTTTTTTTAATACAAATTTATATTGTTAAATTTCTAATTCAATAATTAATTAGATTGAATAATTAAAATATATTATTTTGTGTATAATTGATATTATTTGCACTATTGAATAAGATATGTATTTAAACTTTAGATATACGAATCAGTGATTCATATTCATCTCTTATCTTTCCTATCTAAACCCTAAGTAGAACTCTATTCAAACTAACTCTCCACTTCTCTATCTCTCATCCTATACATAAAAGCGTCCAGATACATTCTCACCATGTACATACATGCGTCCACATACATTAGAATTGAAAACTCCCCCCAAATGTGGCACTTGTCTCCTATCCTTTTATCATTATCAGTATTCCTCTCCTTCTTCATTCCACCACTTCTACACTTATCCTCTCACCTTCTTACTATCTTATTCTCTCTCAGTATACATACCCACATAAATTCGAATATTGAACGCCAGTATATTATTTCACTCCCAATTCTATTGTTGAGTCTAGAGAGAGAGAGAGAGAGAGAGAGAGAGTTGTGGCCATAGGTGTGTGCATACCGTGAGTTTCGTTGGCACACCGTTGCTGCGGGCCCTGTTGGAGTGCCGCCGGACGCTGCCTCGAGATTTCAAAACCACCATGGTGATCTACGGACACCGTACAACACTTATCCGAACTTAGAATCGCGTTTG